>NC_090300.1:75289062-75609375 GCF_039906515.1 Pseudorca crassidens | reverse complement strand
TGGGCAGAGTGTTTTCCAGTTCACAAGTTATGATAACATTATTTTAATCAATTACACAAGGTCTGTTTACCTTTACTATGCTAATATTACTCCCCAAATTTAAAGAATGGGGAAAGGGTTAAGTAAGAGAGGCTTATTAATTAATGAAGTTTCTTACTTTCTTGTAATTTTTTAATTGATTGGAATGTGACTAGAAAGAAAAACTGGTTTCCTTTGGGAAACATATTGTGTTTACTAATATAAAATCTTTTGTGTGTGTTTTAGTACACAGGAAGCTTTTAATACAACAGGAAGCCTATATGGGAATTCTTCACATTCGTACAATGAAACCAATCCTGATAGACATAATATAGAAAATTATGAAAATACCACAGTGTTTTTTATCTCCAGTTTTCAGTACCTCATAGTGGCAATTGCCTTTTCAAAAGGAAAACCCTTCAGGCAACCTTGCTACAAGAATTGTAAGTTTGGCATTTATTGTGATTCCCATCCTGCTTCCCTTCTTTAAAAGTAATGCAAGAGTAGAGTTAAAACTGTCCTTTCAAAGTAAAATAGATCTTCACAAATAGAATGAACCTAGTGATTTAGATGTTTACTGTCTTGTTTTATTCTAATGGTAGCTGCCACCCTAAGTTTAAAATTAAAGCCAGCAGTTCTAAACATTCCTGGTTTTCACATCCTATTACTTCTGGCTCCAACTTTTATTTTTACAGCCCATTGCAAGGAGAGTTAGAATTAGAAGCAGGAACAGAGGTTCCTCAGTTGGAACAGTGGGTATTATACTTTCCTTCTGGGTGGTCTGCATAGCACCAGCTGTCTTTTCTCATTTTTGACACTGTTCCAGCCAGTGTTCACCTGGAATTCTTCATTTCTGTCACCTTTGCATCCACCACACTTAAGGGGCCAGTAGAATGGAGGCTTGTGCCTATGTAAGCTTGTCTGCCTGTGGCAATAGGAGATAGCATATTTTGATTGATTACAATTAGGGTTTTAGGGGGGAAAAATTATTCACTATATGTAAATTGCTAGTTTTAAAAATTTGAGACTGTACTAATTAATATATGGAATAACTTAAATTTTTTTTCACATAAAACTGTAGACTTTTGCAGTATCTTGGGATGAGTAGTAGTTATTCTTTTGCTGTAAAGAAATGCCAGTGTTCTAGTTGGCAGAATGTCAGGCCACAGGTTTTGGTGTGTTACAGGGGTGATAGCTACTCACATCTCTCTCTCATGTTAGAGTTAACAAAGCATATTCACATATGTTTTCTTATTTAGTCTTTACTTCTATCCTCTGATTTGTAGGGAAGGTTTTATTACTTTATATTTTGGACAGGTAAGACTGTTTAAAAATGTAAGTGCTGATAATAATTGAAATCTGATTTTTCTCTTTTTTAAAAAGAACTGATATTTCTTATCTAATAAATGGAGGCTGTATGACTGAGAGTCATATTAAAACCATGGGGGACAAAAAGCCTTGCATAGAAGGTTTATCACTGTACTTTTAAGAGAACTTCATAACTTAAGTTACCTTATTATAAGGTGAACTTAAAACATGTATATCAACCTTAATTATTACTTTTAGTTCAATATTTTTAAATTTTAAGGAAATACTGAGCATGCCCAGGGGTAGCTAAAACATCTATCAAAGAACAAAACTTTCTTTACATGAAGAAAACTGGTGTTCAGACTGGTTGATAATAAGTAAGACAAGCTGCACCAGGAAAGTTAATTTAGAGGTCTAAGTAAATCCACCCTATCCATACTTCTCCAATTAAGAAAGAGAAAGAGAATATTAGTTGCCTAGTTTTTAAACACATCTTTTAAGTTATTTTGGGAAACTTCCAAAAAAATTAAAGGCTCAAATATTTTGATTTCCTATTTAATTTCAAATTGATTTAAATAAGCTCAGTTGTTGATGGCTGGACTTTTTTTTTTTAAACGTGTTAAAACTTATATTTTAGTAGAAATATAGCCACAAAACCTTTGTCTTTACTATAAGCAGCTTGTGCATGTCTGTCAGTGCATACAGAAGTGCATGCTGTCATTAAAACATGCCTCTCGGAAAATACAATAGGAACAGGAAAGTCAACATATACATACTTTGTGATTTTCACATCCTGTCTGTCTGTCTGTCTGTCTTTCTGTCATTGACGTCCCCTGATCTTGGAATGTAGTAAAGAAGGAATGTAGTAAAGTAGAGAAGAAAGTAAGAAATGACAGAAATAAAGTATTACTGTATAAAGTGATATACAATGTAAAGTATAAATATAGATGGAAAAGAGTGGGGAAAAGGTTAAGGCTTTCCTAGAGCTGACATTAATTAGCCTTTCCTTTTGTCCTGCACAATAGACAGTTAACAGGTCTTCACTGGGACCTGCTAGTTGCTCTTCTCAATATCTAAACAGTGTAATGTATTCAGTCTATCTTGAGGTGATTATTTTTAAGAATTAACCTCAATCTTAGGCATTTAAGGCATTATAGAGTTTTTTGCTGTCTTCTAGTGGTTCAGATTAATCTAAGTAAAACCTTATTTCAGCCTGTGGTTACCCATTTTTAACTTTAGCTTAGCCCAGTTATATTTTCTTGTTTGACTATGCTATCATTTCAGGGGCCATGATCTTACGGACTTAGTTCTAACACTCTCTCTTAACTAGATGTGATTTCTTGAGATCTGGCTTCAATTTTTGCTACAGTTTTTTTACTTGATCCCTATAATTTACTGCTTGTGAAATCCAGGTTCTTTCTCAGTTTATGAAGGCATTATTACTGACATGCCAGTATCCTTCCTGTTCAGGCCTACGTATCTTTTTTTTTGGCTGTACGCGGGCCTCTCACTGCTGTGGCCTCACCCGTTGCGGAGCACAGGCTCCGGACGCGCAGACTCAGTGGCCATGGCTCACAGGCCCAGCCGCTCCGCGGCATGTGGGATCTTCCCAGACCGGGGCACGAACCTGTGTCCCCTGCATCGGCAGGCGGACTCCCAACCACTGCGCCACCAGGGAAGCCCAGGCCTATGTATCTTTTGCCTGTTCATCTGCCATGCCTGAATTGGTTGGAGCAGATACCTAGAGGCCCTGCAGAATAAGGTGGCCTTTGAAAGACAAGTAACTGAGTAAGGAAGGAGGGAATAGAAGTACGAAAGACTTGAAATCTGTGTTATAGATCAGGCAGTCCTGGTTAGTATTTTTGAGGAAGGAACAAGAGAGGTATATATCAGAGCCATGGACAAGTATTGCGGATTTATTTACTCCATGTAGGTTTTTATTTTTGAGTCACTTAGCTAAGGGGAATATGAAGGAAATCCTTTATGGTGCCTTATTTTGATGCCATATTCCATCAAAAGGAACTGGTATCATTAGAAGAACAATTCTGTGATGCCATAGCTGGGATGTATGTAATAATAACTTAAATCTACTGTTTCCTCCAGGATCATCACCATATCCCCATTTTATAGTTAAAATAATTTGACTCTGAATGACTCGATGTTCACATAGCTTTGTGGCAGCATCTGAAATAGAAGCTAATTCTTTAACTTGTGGAACATTCTCCCTCAGCCGCCAGTCACCACCAACACAGAATTTGTTTTGATAGCTAGCTGTCTTCTGGTGAAGAGCATTCCTTGCACTTCAGTACGATCACTAAGGAATCACTGACCATGCCAGGAGAATCCCAGAGTTGAGAGCACAGTCTACTAGAAACTCATACCTCTCCAAAATGAATCCCTGAGTTTTCCATTCTTGGTTGAAATCCTTATTGATTTTTTTCATTTTGGTGGTTATCTAAATCTGCTAGCCATCCACCTCCCCTGTCAGATTCCTTTGAATAGTGCCTCTTTTTCTCCCCTAGCTAAACAAAGGAAAGATTCAATTATTTATTTTTTCCTTCAAATGGAAATCTTGGCAGATTTTTAGAGGTGTGATCAAAGGGGGTGGTTATAGGAGAAGGACAGATGAAGAGTTGAGAAATACTGTTGAGGTAAGATGTAAGAAGTTTTTGAGCTTGAGTAAAAAAAAAATTTTTTTTCTGGTAACATGTCAGGACTAGATT
This sequence comes from Pseudorca crassidens, assembly GCF_039906515.1. NCBI lineage: Eukaryota > Metazoa > Chordata > Mammalia > Artiodactyla > Delphinidae > Pseudorca > Pseudorca crassidens. The sequence continues at coordinate 75,605,326 of NC_090300.1, read as the reverse complement.
GCAAGTCTGTTTTTGCTTATCGTTATAAAAATGCAATAGGAGTTGAAAAACATTCAATATGGGCTATTACTTTATTGAAACAAAACCTTTCTGTCTTTCTTTGGGATTTATATTCTGACTTTTTTTTTTTTTTGGTCCTTTTTCTGATTTAGCCTTTGTGTGTGTGTGTTCACGTACTTCCAACTAGCACTTTCCGAACACTTTTTCTTTAACTGACTATATAGATATTTGAATGGCTATATAACATGCATTACTTTCATTGCTGCATTTATTGAATAGAATGTTGTATCCCCGGTTTGAAATTTATTTTTTATTATTTGGTGAAATTTTTATTTTTATTTTTTGGCCACCCCACGCAGCATGTGGGATCTTAGTTCCCTGACCAGGGATCAAACCCACGCCCCCTGCATTGGAAGCGCAGTCTTAACCACTGGACCGCCAGGGAAGTCCCATCCTGTTTGCAATTTAGTAGAATGTTGGAAAAGATAAAAATCTAGAAAAAAATTTCTTTTTTATCTAAGTGGGTTCCAAATTTTTCATCCTGTTGGTCAGTGGCTCATAGTAAAAGAGTTTCCCCACTTTTGGCATGAATGTTAGTATAACTTTCAGTCTAAGCTTCTAGAACAATAAATATATATATAAAACAGTAAACATATATATATATATATATATAACACAGTATTGTTTCTATAGAATAATAACTGTTGGCCTATAGTTTTCAACTGATGGATTAACAAATTTCATATTTACAGATGACTCCCACATTTAAAAATATTGAGACCCCTTCCTTCATTTACAATCTGTAAATAGTATATTAAACTTCTTTACTCAGTCTGAAGGCTTCATGATAAAGTTTTGGTTATATGTGGTCATAGTAAAGTTTGAGTTTTGAAGCCATCCTCAAATAGGAACTTAGAAATAAATATCCAGACCAAAGAAAAAAGGGGGGAAAAGTTGGGGTCTGTCAATATAATTGAGACTATTTCTGAGCCCCTCCACTCCCATGGCTTGTTACATAAGGGTGTGCTTGTATACGTGCATGTGAATGCATGTATGTACACAGTTAACAAAATGAGCAGGGAGTTTTATTTTTGAGTTAGGAAAGTGATACAAAGTGCTGATGGATGGAATTTACCATCCCTACCTACCACAGCAAGTCACAGGGTTAGCCCACATTTAAAGTAGCAGATCAACTCAGTTTCTCGGTTTTAGCTAGCGTTTTCTGTGGAAATATTTTCATGGAGGAAATTAATGAAAAAGTGGGATTCACTGAACAGAAATATACTTACGTTCAGCTTAGAGTGCCTCTGTTTAGGATTATAACATAACTAATACTGAGAATAAATGTTATCAGCATTTTTACAATCAGTTGTCTTTGCATGTATGTTTTAAATGATAATCTAATTTTGCCATACGTAGTCTAGTCTCCTATTTATGAATTATAGATTGGCTTGGTTGTCTTATAAAGTAGCTATCTATCTGTGAGATACACAAATAAATATTCATAAAGGTCTGTCTCATATTTTTTATAAATGCTGATTATTTTCACATTACATAAATAAATCCTTTGGGCCTGCATGATGTATCATACTCTAGGAAATGTCATAGAGCACACATTTTATATACTTCATCAACCTGAATAGAAGTATTTAAAACCAAATTTAAGATCGACAGTATACCAGTATGTGCCTTTTTATTTAAAGGAACTCCCTAATTTAATTGTTTTACTTTCTGTTTCAGATTTTTTTGTTGTGTCTCTGATTATTTTGTATGTTTTCATATTATTCATCATGTTGCATCCAGTTGCCTCTATTGACCAGATTCTTCAGGTAAGGCTTAAGCACATCAATTATTACTGATTGTCTAAGGAGTAATAGGATCTGGGATAGCAGTGGTAAATAAGACAGTAGTGGAAAATGACACATTAGTATCACATAGCCAAATGAGACTTCTGGATGATTGCTAGGGCTTAAGATCTGTCCCCCTCCTCTGCTCTTATGTTACTGGGGAAAGAAACTAAACTGTCTTTGTTTCTTTTTTCCAGGATCTCTTCTTTCCTAATTTTTGAAGATCCAGTTATATTAACCCAAAGGGAGCATAATTAAAACAGCAGCCTTTATTGACTACCTGATATTTTTCTTTCCTGTTTCTTCATTCTTTGCTTCTAGTTCCATTTCCCTTTGTCCACAAACAAATTAAATGTCCCTTGGTCTTTAAAAATAAAAGAACATTGATTCCATTATTTGACCCGTCCCTTACCAACCTACTTCTTGAGTAGTCTGCCTGTGCTGCCTCATCACGTGCTGTCCATTGAGTTCTTATTCTCGTTCTCATTAAAAACTTTATGAAAGATGAAATACTTGTTTTATACAAACGAATATGCATACACGTTTAAGTTGTTAATCATAATAGCAATAAAATAATACCTAGGAGTCCAACATGTAACCTAAAAAAAAGGTAGCATTACCAACACCAGTAAGGCTCTATTGTGCACCTTTCTCCAAACACCCAGAGGGAACCACTACCTCATTGTCTTACTTTTCACTATACCATATATGTATGAAGTCTTAAAAGATAGTTTTGCTTACTTTTGAACTTTATGAAAATGGTATCTGGTGATTGCTGCTTTACTCTGACTTGCTTTTTCCCAAAAGCCTTATTATGATGCTGCATGCATTTCATTTTCATTCTATATAGTATTCCGTTATAGGAATATACCATAATTCACTTCTCAGTTCTCCACTGGTAAATAACTGGATTGTTCATAGACTTTTCCTGAATTAATGGTCCTGATGTAAACATTCTTATACACGTCTCTTAGTGTAAGGGAGTGAGTAACATCAAAGAGTTCATCCCAAGTACAAGCAGCAAGGGGGTGGTACAATGCTGTTGAGAATTTAAAACCAGCAATAAAGCCCACTAAACGTCCATCTGCTAGAAATATCACCTTGTCGTGGGAATTCTAAACAATGTCAGTGGTAAAATACTCCTTCCATTACCACCTGCCCTACCTTGGCATACCACTAGGGCAGACCGTCTTCTGGTGTGTTCTAGTATAAGTTTGAGCATGTGCTCTTTAGCTTTCTGAGGTTCCAGTTGTTTTCCAAAGTGATTATACCAATTTATACTTCCATCAGTGTATGAGATCTTTTGTTCCACATCTTTGCCAATGTTTGTCTAGTGGGTGTAAAGTGTGATATGACTTTGTAAGTAATTTTGATATATGGTTGGATAGGACCCCTACCCCACCTCACATTGTTCATCATGATCTTTTTGGCTGTTCCTGAGCTTTTCCTCCTCCGTATACATTTTAAGTTTATACCAGGATAAGCCCTCTTGGAATTTTTATTAGAATTACACTGGGTTTATCAAAAAATTGAGGGGGAGAATATCTCTATTCAGAATATCTTTCTCCCTAAAGGTGTTTTTTTTTTTTTTTAAAGAAGATGTTGGGTGGTAAGAGATTATTAATTTATTTATTTTTGCTGTGTTGGGTCTTCGTTTCTGTGCGAGGGCTTTCTCTAGTTGTGGCTTGAGGGGGCCACTCTTCATCGCAGTGCGCGAGCCTCTCACTATCGCGGCCTCTCGTTGCGGAGCACAGGCTCCAGACGCACAGGCTCAGTAGTTGCGGCTCACGGGCCTAGTTGCTCCGCGGCATGTGGGATCCTCCCAGACCAGGGCTCGAACCCGTGTCCCCTGCATTAGCAGGCAGATTCTCAACCACTGTGCCACCAGGGAAGCCCTCCCTAAAGGTTTTTATACACATTTTTGTTAGATTTATTCCTGTAGTATTATGGTTTTTGTTCCTCTGATAAGTATCTGTTTAAAATTGTATTTTATAGTCCTTTTATGCTGGTGGAAACAGTGCAGTTATTTTGGATATTCATCTCGTATCCATCAGCCTTGTCAAACTTTATTCTTAAAATTTTTAGATTCTCTAGGATTTTGTTTTAGACAGTTATCTATAAATAGTGACTTTTTTTGTTTCTGACATTTCAGTCCTTATTCCCTCTATGTGTTTTGCATGTCTGTTAACCACACGAATGTTGGTGTGATAGTGATGTACTTGTCCTGTTCCTGACTCTACAGGGAGTGTTCCTAGTATTTCACCACTGGATATATTGTGGGCTGTAGGTTTCTGGTATATACTCTTTATCGGGTTGAGGAAGCTTATTTCTATGGTGTTGTTAACATAAATAGACGTTTAATTTTATCTAATCCTCTTTCTACAGCTGTTGAAATGATCACATAGTGTTTCTTCCAGGAGAATGTGGTGAATTACAGTTGACTGATATTCAAATGTTGAACCAACACCATTCCTAGAATAAATCCAACTTGGTCATGATGCATCCTTTTTTATATCTGCTGGATTTGGTTGACTATGATTTTGTTTAGGATTTTTGCTTGTGGTTGCATGAGTGAGATCAAACTTGGTTTTCTTTTCTTGATGTATTGACAGGTTTGGGCATCAAGCTTATAAGCACTTTATGGATGAGCATTCCGTTTCATGGACTTTCCATATTTTAACTAATCCCTTTAATGGATATTTAGGTTGTTTCCACTGTTTTGCTATTATAAACAATGCTGTATTTGCAGGTTCTTGCACACTTCATTAAGAAGGACAAACGCATATTTAGAGGTTAATGTCAGAAGTAGAATTGCTTGGCCCAAGGGTATCTAGAATTTGAATTTTTATAAATACTATGTTATTGAACTTTGAAAAGGTTGACAGTTTATAGTCCTACCAACAGTGTATGAGCATCTGTTTCCCCACACACTTCATTCAGGGATTTAGATAAGCACTTTAGGCAAAAGAAGAAAATAAAACACATTTATATAATATTTCTCTCTCACCGCATGCCTTCTACTTCACAGCCAATTAATTTTTTGAAAGAATGCTACATGCAACTCACCTCTCACACACTCATCAACTAATCTAATCTGGCTACTACCCCTGCCAGTCTACTGAAACGGCCCTTGCCAAGGCAATTAACAACCTTCTTGTTAAGTCCAGTGGATTTGTACCCCTGACGTGTGTGTGGTTTTCTTTTTCCCCTCAGTCTTACTTGTCTCCTCAGCAGTATTTGACAAGTTAGCCATGCCATCGTTCTTGAGACATTCTCCCTGGAATTCTATGATGCTTTGCTTTCTTCTGACCTTTTCCTACTTCTTCTGTGACTCCTCATTCTCCATTGTGGTTCCAAACCCTGTGCCTGTGTCTTAAATGTTAGTGTTCCACACATTTGTGTTCTTGTCTTACTCTATCCATTCAGGTGACCTCATCCTTAATTGTGGCTTCCCCTGTAGTTGCCATCTATGTGTTGAAAACTCCTTTTTTTTTTTTTTTGCAGTACGCGGGCCTCTCACTGTTGTGGCCTCTCCCGTTGCGGAGCACAGGCTCCAGACGTGGAGGCTCAGCGGCCATGGCTTACGTGCCCAGCTGCTCCGCAGCATATGGGATCTTCCCGGACCAGGGCACAAACCCGTGTCCCCTGCATCGGCAGGAGGACTCTTAACCACTGCGCCACCAGGGAAGCCCGAAAACTCCTGACTTTATACCCTTAGCCTAGTCTCACAACTGAGCTTTAACCTGAATATCCACTAACATACTGAACATTATATGCATGGTTCACCCATCAGTTCTCTCAGTCAACATTTAAAAAACTAAGCTCATCATGTTCTCCCTCAACCCTGCTTCGACTCTGTTTTTTTTTTTTTTTGATTCTGTTTCTTGATACTCCCATTTATCCAAGGCAGAAGTATGTGTGTATACTTGTCTTTTCCTTCTCTTTTCATGGCCAGTCTGGTCCTAGATTTTCTCAGGTTTCTTATTCTGTATCCCTGTCTCTCTCTTTACTCCAATCCCATCTGCCACCTAAAAGGAAACTATTGTTTCCTACTCAAAACACTTCTGACCCCAGATGTGTGGGGTTGTTTCACACCAGCCAGTTCTCTGGACACCAACTGGGTGTCTTGCAGTTCAGTTTTAACACTAACTACCTGGGGCGAGCACAGACCCTGCGAGTTAAGGGCATGGTCCCACAGATTGCCCCCACTCCAGGCACCAGATGCAAGTCGCAGATTGTCACCTGTACTTCTTCTGACCAACCAGCTATAAGTCATGGTCCCCACAACCCTCTTCTCAGCTTTGGTAATTTGCTGTAACAGCTCAGTGAAACACTTACGTTTATTGGTTTATTATAAAGAATATAATAAAGGTACAGGATACAGCCAGATGAAGAGGTACATCAGCCAAGGTCTGGAAGGGTCCCGAGCGCAGGAGCTTCTGTCATATGCCATTGGGATGCTTCACCCTCCCAGCACACGGATGTGTTGACCAACCCAGAGGCTCTCCAAACTCTGTAGTTTAGGGATTTTTTTAAAATGGAGGTTTCGTCATATAGACATGATCAATTATTAACTCGATCTTTAGCCCCTCCCCTCTCCCTGGTCTTTCTGGTGACCAGCCCACATCCTAAAGCCCATCAAGAGTAGCCTTATTAGGGCTTTCCTGGTGGCGCAGTGGTGGAGAGTCCGCCTGCCGATGCAGGGGACACGGGTTCGTGCCCCGGTCCGGGAGGATCCCACATGCCGCGGAGCGGCTGGGCCCATGAGCCATGGCCGCTGAGCCTGCGCGTCTGGAGCCTGTGCTCCACAACGGGAGAGGCCACGACAGTGAGAGGCCCGCGTACCACAAAAAAAAAAAAAAAAAAAATAGCCTTATTAGAACGAAAACATTCCTGATACCCAGGAAATTCCAGGGGATTTAGAAGCTCTGTTTAAGATATTCCTATCTCTCCCACCACTCAGGAAATTGAGTTTATATATAAACTCAATTTATATATAACTCAACTCTCAGATATAAATATATCTGAGACCAGATATATTTATTTTTCATTGTGTCTGCCACCACTGTAGTTCAGGCTACCATCGTCTCTTGCCTGGATCAGTATAGCAATCTCCACCCCTCAAATCCTTGCTGAGCCGTAAGTGTCTTTCTAAAACATGCTTTATCATGCCACTCCTCAGCACTTGACACAGGTACTAGTGTGTACCTAGGTACTCAGTAAATATTTGCTGACTAAAGAGATGAATGTATGGAGGAGATTTATTTCCTTCTTTCTTCTCTTTTTTTTAGGCCTTAGAAATTAATCACAGGTTTTAAAGTGAAAACTTCCTTCTTAAATTGATCTGCACAGTTCTTTTTATGAATTTGTCTTTAAACAGTGTAGAGTTTTGAGTAGTACTTCATTATTAGATCAGTATCTACTTCATTGTTTAAAGATAGGACTTTATTTTTAAAATAGAGACTTGTTAGAAATTCATGATCTAGTAGAGCATGGGCTTTTGAGTTTGAATAGGATTTGTCTCTTAAGTTCGACCACTTTAATGTATCTTTTAAACCTTGAGTTACTTTACTTTGCGTTTTATCATCTGAAAAGTGGGTATAGTATCTACCTTGTGGCATTGTTGAGGATTGAGTAGATAGTGTATGTGAAAGTGTTTGGTATATAATAGGAATGAAATAAATTTGGAAATTACGATATAATGCTATAATATCAACTACGTACTATATTAACACAATTTTTGTCTTACAGATAGTGTGTGTACCATATCAGTGGCGTGTAACTATGCTCATCATTGTTCTTGTCAATGCCTTTGTTTCAATCATGGTAGAGGTAAGCACTTTACATAATTAAGTGGCTGCCTTGCTGCTTTGCAATTCTTGGTGATTTAATGGTAATGGGGGAAATGGATAGGTAACATTATGGAAGCCCATAAAGAATTTCAGTTTCATTGCAGTTAAATTCATTTAGCCTTCTCTTCTCAACTTTTCCATGAGCTAATAATAGTCATATTAAGAGATAGGACGGAATTCCCTGATGGTCCAGTGGTTAGGACTCCGTGCCTTCACTTCGAGGGTGTGGGTTTAATCCCTGGTTGGGGAGCTAAGATCCCGCATGCCATGCGACGTGGCCAAAGAAAGAGAGAGAGAGAGATGATTTAGCTGAAGTCATAGGTGGGAGAAAATAAGCAGTTATAAATCAAAAATTAGTGACTGAGAGAAAGGAGAGAAGATTGGTGCTCAGGTGGCCCATAAACTGGTAAACCAGTGGCCATGAAATCAGAGCACCACCCAAGTCCTGTGATGTACAGTAAAATCTCCCATTTAAGGGAGGAAAGGGAGGGGGCTCTCTCCATGAAGTATAGTAAATCTTAATCATTAGAGAGTTTATTGAAATTGTAAAATAGTGACCATGATGAACTTACCCAGTCTGAGCCTGATTGCTGGAACTTCTTCCTTGGTATTTACTTCTAAGTTTTCCTTAGAGGGAAGAGGTCTTAAGTACTCTTTGGTCCATTTTATACTGTATAGTTAGTCTCCTACTAGGATTCCTTTAGGTCAGCTTCTCTAAAAGGAGATAGTAGGTTCTCACTTGCTGCTTATTAATAAAATTTGGTCTGTTCTCAGAGCTACTATTATTCACTCTTACAGTAGCAGTATGCCAAATGAAGAAGGAGATACAGTTGTGATTTTTAAGTTAAGGCTTTCATAGAGTAGGCTTTTGAATTAAAATTAGGTAATTTGTGGGAAACATGTATACTTTAAAGATAATGGCTGTAGACTTGGAAATTATGTTTAATTTGATATTTTTCTAAAAGATGACTTGGTATTTAAATTGGGGCCATAGTGGACAGCATGGTTATTACGGTACTGATCTTTTTAGGTTGCCCATTTTAATGTATTTTTGCTGTTTTATGGACAGTAGAAAGCATGTCCAAGATACTGTACTTTAAAAGCTTTCCTTTTTCTATAGTATAAGTTCATCTTTTCACTCAAATGTTATTTAGGATAAAATCTTTTTATAAAACAGAATTTCTAGGGAATCCTTTCTTAATCTCCCTTAATTTATTCTTGCTTACTATCAAAAGAATTATTTTTCATCGTATGCATATAGATATAGTTGTATATAGATAGAGATAACTCAATTCACTCTTAAGAAAAATACTTCAGATTATAAGCATTATTTTAATATGGGAAAGCCCTGAGGATTCATATAAAAGCTATACTTCGTAGAAAATTTATCAAGAATTTTATGATGATTTATATTTGTTACAAAAGTCCTGTTGTTATTCTTTGTCCTTTTGCAATATAAACTGAAAGCCGCTATATGAAAGCCAAATCATGTTTTTCACGTATGTCTCAGCATTGTGTGAGCCTTTTTAAATGTACGCATTAATAAACAATGACATAGTCATTTTTAATTCTTAACTCGCTGGACTATCTCTCAGAACTTCTTCCTTGACATGGTCCTTTGGAAAGTTGTGTTCAATCGAGACAAACAAGGAGAATATCGCTTCACCACCACACAGCCACCACAGGTTGGAAATCAGCCCTTACTCTCAATTCTTCACGTCAGTTGTGTACTCTGCATTGTGTAGGGTGGTGTTCTGTTGTGTGTTGCTCAACCTTTTCCTCTATGCCTGGCATTTCATTTTTTTGTAAGGAGTCCTAGAAGATTCATGGCAAATATTTGTTACAGTCTTTTTAGGACTTCAGAAATTTCATAAGTCTCTTTTCCATTCCAATCCGTATCTTCTCCGTGTGTGAAGGTCTTGTTCTCAGTGGTAAATTTTTCCATTTCTGTCTGGCTTAAATTTTATGTTTTCGGTTTTTATGAGTCCCATTAGAGGCTAAATGAGATTCATGTAAATAAAGTTATGGAATGGGAATTGTTTCTTCATGGATCAGAGTCCAAAGGTCAAAATTCTGAGGAATTATTTCTGATTTCTTGTCAGTTACTGTGCCTTAATTTTGGGTGACTTTTTGGTTTTCCCCAGCATATGTCTCTCATCATTTAGAAACATTTTCAGAGAGATACAAACCATGGTTTAAGGTTTATACAAACCATGGTTTTTATACAAACCATGGTTTAAGGACTTTTGACTTTCTTTGTGGTGAAAAGAAAAGAGAAGCAGATGAATAAAACCCATTTTTTGGTGTTAGGATGTTGAAATTCTTGATAGAAAATATAGGTTAGTCTTGTTTTTTAAACCAGTACCATTGAATCACAGCTCTGAGCAGCTTTTTGAGTATAGAGAACTTGACAGCATAAAGTTCCACTCCCTCATTATTGTGCCCATTGCTGTTTGTAGGTGGGCGATATGCTTTATACACATGAGTTCTAAACCTGTCACTCATCCCAAGCCAGAAAGCAGCTTTCCGAATTCAAGAGGATTCCCTGGCGTGGGTCACTCGCTTATTTTTAGCCTTCTTGTACCTGAGTAGCTATGTCCTGAGCTTTGCTTTGGTAATTCATCAGGCTTGATGCCTGGTGTAGTAGTGTCACAGGATCACTTTATAAGAAGTTCTGTAGAGCACCATTTCCTTTTCTAATGCTTGATGATGAGTAAGGATAGTTTTGTAATAATGTGATAAGTCTGGAATCCGCTTTAGTTTCTTTTTCTCAAAGCAGTGTAAGGCACAGTTGTCCCTAGTAAGTATGACCAGAGCTGTATTAGAGAGAGGCTCAAGTCCCTGAGCTACATCTCCTCTGTGTCTTGGTTACCTCACTACATTGCTTCAAAGGGTTAACTTTGGGTCCTATCATCAGTCCTCATATAAAATATTTGTACTGGCAAGGCCTTGGCCAAGGAAAACATTTCCATTGTTTTTAGCTTTTCCAAAGAGATCTCCAACTATTGGTCTAAACAGGAAACGCAGGTTCTGAAGAGGAGCTGTACCCTAAGTCAAAAGTGGGCATCATAAAGCTCCTTTAAAACATTTGAATTGGAAAGCCTTCCTCACTTTTCAACCAAAATTAAATGGCAGAAAATTCTATAATTTGCTACATCTTTTTTCTAAAATTGTGTCCTCATTATTTTTAAGAGTTTGTGCCTCTTATGTGAGGTTGTACCTCTGAAGTGTTCTGGGGAGAGAGTGGTCTGAGCAGGGAGGCTCCCACCGGCCCCATGTGTTTACCAGTTCTGAGCACCACTGAGTAGACAAGAAGTTTGGCCTTCAGTTTCTAGGGTCATGTTTTAAGAAAGCATTTTTTAAATCATTGGCTTCAGAAAAGAGGGTTCTTATAACCTCTTAGCACAGAATGCTGTGCTTTCATCTTCCAACACTTCCGTTTGTAGTTTGCTCTCACTGTTCATATTTGTGACCCTTGGAGAGCCCATCCGTTAGTCAGATTACTGTAAGGCTGTAGTTCTCAATTAGGGGTAATGCCCCCATCCTCCCAGGGACACGTGGCAGTATCTGGAGACATTTTTGTTTGTCACAATTGGCGGGGGGTGGGGGGTGGGGGTGAGGTTGCTCCTAGCATGTGGTGGGTGGAGCCTGAAGATGCTGCTGAGTAAACATCCTACAGCAGCGCCCACGACAAAGACTGTCTGGGCCAACATGTCAGCAGTGCCGAGGCTGAAAAAGCCTGCCATAAGGTGAAAAAGCAAGTGAAGATGAGAGTGACCTGACACCTAGGAGCCCATTCTGTGCTCTTTCCTACCAAGAGTCCCATGAGGTCTTCTAAGATCGCAGCTCTCAACCTTCTCTGTTAATGTCGGGGGAAGAACAGCCATATTTCTTCATTCCTTCCTTACCATATAAACCCAGACACCATTGAGTAAGGTTCGAAGTTTCACAGCTAAAGACCCTGGACTAGGCTCCAGGTCTTAATGCAGTTGAGTTATGAAGTCGAGAACCTCACCTAGAAATCTCAGGTAACCACGTCCAAAATATCTGGTGATCTGCAAGACAGCTATGTAACACCTCCAGAATCCTTCCAATCTCAAGGTGTTTCTAACTTCGTTTTATACATAAAGAAACAGCATTCAGTCAACTTGCCGTGGTTATGCAGCTTATGAGTGGCAGAGCTGGGAGTTGAAGCCAAGGTTTCTGATTTCAAGAGGAGTGTTTTTTCCACTGTGCCACACTGTCTCACATTATGAGGCCACAGAGATGCAAAGTAATAGAACAATCAAGTGACAAAATGGAGACAAAGAACAGCTACTGTTTTCAAAACCTACTTTTTATGGTAGATACTGTGAGGCATTTTGTATAAATTCTCTCTAGTTGTTACAACCACCTAAAAGGTTAGGGTAGAGAGACCGAAGATATCCCTGTCTTCACAGATGAGGAAACAGCATTAGAACTGGAATTCAGGTTCAGTTTTATCTGGGCCCAGGACATAATATTTCTGTAACAGAAAGCCTCCATCTGTTCTTTAAAAACGAAATAAACCTTTAGGTGTCATTTTATTTAATAGTAGACATTTTAGATATTATGTTTATTTGGCCCACTGAACATACATACAGCTGATCTAATTTAGATACAGAAAGATTTTTATATAATAGTCACTTATTTCCTACAGTGGTTCTTTTTCTTACTAATGCACAGTGGCCTCAGTAAACGTCCATTGAATCAAATTGAAAACAGGTTAAATAAACCATTTGTAAATAATCAAAGTTAAAACTTTTATGTAACTATTTTTTTTCTGTAGTGATCTTTAGCAGCTCCAGATGTTAATACTTATTCTCTGACAAAAAAAGAAAAGAAAAAAAAAAAACATTCTTGAGATGCAGTGATTTTCAAGTAAGGATACTCATCACAAATGCCTTGAGCTCCACCTTTGATCTACTGAATGAGAAGTCTTCAGTGGAGGGGCCCATCACCTGTGTTTTTCTGTACAGCTTTACCCGTGTTTGAGATCTGTGCTTCATGTTCTCTTTCGAAGAAGCGTTTGTGCCTACCCTGTGTCTGGTAAACTGAGGCTGCTTAGTGGTTAGATGTGGAACTGGAGTCATACCGTCATGTATTTTGATAATGCCTGAGAATGTGTCCTGATTATGTTTCCCTTTTGGGGGAAAAATCCAGATGTTAGCTGTAGTCTTTATGCCACTTAGGATATTATTCGAGTTTATTTAGATAGAATGCTCATTCTGATTGTGTTTGTCTTATATTCAGGATTGGTATGGAAGAAGAGTTTTATGAAAACCACAGCACCATTACGACATTTTCCCCATAAGCATGGCTTTATATCTTACATACTACCTATGAAAACATTTCCTAAAAGACACTGCTAGGAGTTAGCTGGCATTGGGGTTCTGGAATGAGCAGCTTGGACTGGTCTAAAAAGCAGGAGAATTTTAGCTGTAGATCTTTTTAAAAGTTCTTTGTGTTTTTTCTGCTGGGCTGTGGTAGCCACTTTGCCTTCTCTGAGGGATACACTTGGTTATTTAACCACTCCTTTCAGGAGCAAATCACAAGATCCAGTTGCTGGGGCTCCTGTGTTCTGCTTCAGAGACTTACCCTAGATGTTAGGCGAGGCCTTGGTGCTCATTCTAAGCCCCGTGACGCTTCATCTCTTCCCTCTCCTTGTGCAGTGCTTGCCTTTGTCCTGTTGCCACTGTCTTTTCTCCCTCGATTTAGTTCTATTCTAGCATGCCTGTAGCACTGTTTGTTTTCTGTACCAGTGAATTATGTTGTTTAAGGATGTCTGTGGTATGCTTGTGTTTGTAAATGAACAAGCCTATGCTTGCTTATAGTGTATTTTTTGTGTATGCTGTTTGGGGGAGGTGAGGGTACAAGAACAAAATATGAGTCTAATTGTAGTGGAGGGGGGGATCCCTAGTGTTCCTTGTGACTGAATTTATTTTTAAAATTATAACAGGTGTATGTTGCTTTTAATAGGGACATGAGGATTTTTGTTTAAAAAAGCATGCACATTAATGTGAAAAGAATTGTGATTCAATTGTGATTCTGTTTGCAGTGGATTTCATTTTAATTTTATTGCTTGCCTCATTTTCCACAGGTGGGGAAATGATGGATTTTATTATTTTGTGTGTGTGTGTGTGTGTGTGTGTGTGTGTGTGTGTGTGTCTTACATTTGAATACACTTGGCTGTGACTTTCCTTAACTCAGCCTGTTTTGCATTGCTTTCAGCCCAGCTGGCTCATCTGGACAGACAAGGCTTATATGTTTCTGCCTTTTTTTTTTTTAAAGTCAGCATTCACCATTCGCCCTTTTCTGTGATCCTTTAACAATGCTACTTGCTGTAAAATAAAAAGTGACAGCTTTCACATTGATTTAGGAACAATGAATTTTTTTTCCCCTGCAATTAGACGGAAGAATTTAAACACCTTGGGGAAGAGATAGGTCCAAGTAGTGAACTGTCGCCTCAGATTAAATATTAAGGTTTGTCATGTATACACCTGTACCGAAAAGGAATTCTTTGTTATTTGGATCACCTGAAGAGTCCTATAGCTAACCTCTTCTATATTCTAATGCTAAATGTTTTCTTGTGGACTTCCTTTGAGGTGATGGTAATAACTCTGCTTTTAGCTATGACAATAAAGAGGCTACTAGATGAATAATCCTCAAATCTGCATCCCCACTAACCCACCCCACCCCTAATCTGTATCCCCACTAACCCACCCCACCCCTGATCTGTATCCCCACTAACCCACCCCACCCCTAATCTAACATAGCTTACTTGTGACAAACCACAGTTTTTGCCTTTAAATTCTTGGTAATGGTGCAGCTTACACTGTTTTGTCGACAGAGTAAACTAGAAGGCCTTCAAAAGCATGTCGTTATTGTGTATCACGCTCTCTGCCGCATGCCCACCCCCAGTTTTGAAGAAGGAGAGAGTAGTAGGTTCCTGGTGGTTGTCTCAGTACGATGAGACCTACCAAGTCAAAGTATGAAAAAGTTTTAAAGAGTTTTCATTTTAAAGTATTTTTGCTATTCTCCATTGGCCAATTTAGAAACCTGTGTTTCAGGGTCTGTGTTGTAGCAAATTTGCCTTTCTTGATCATGAAGATATTTTGAGAGTTAACATTAGAATGCTTCCGGAATTTTGTGAGATTACAGCTGACCCTTGAATAATGCCAGGGTTAGGGTTGCTGACCCTCCCCACAGCCAAGAATCTGCTATGATTTATATAGTTTATAGGCCTTCTGTATACAGGGTTCCTCCATATCTGCAGATTCAACCAACTGTGGATCATGTAGTACTGTAGTATTTGCTAAAAAAACCCACATGTAAGTGAACCTGCACAGTTCAAACCCGGTGTTGCTCAAGGGTCATCTTTACTTCAGTTGAGCTTAGACCTGGTTGTAGCCTAGGTTATATGTTGATGGCAAAACAAAACAACCTGGGATTTAAATTTTGCTTTGTAGAAGAAACATCCAAAATAGTTAAGAATTGACTGTTCTTCAGAGGTGAATATAACTACAGGTCTCAGTATAGTCATTTAGTTTTATTTCATTTATTTCCGGTTCCAATTAAGACAAATTCTGAGGGCCTGTATTGAATTTACATTTTTGTACAATAACCAGGGACTCTGCTTTCTTGTTCTTCAAGAACTATTTATCTAAGATCACATCCAGTAAAAACATTGGGATTGATCCGAAGGAATTCTGTGACAGCAGAGCTTTTTATAATGAAATAATACTAAGAATTAGTACTTGCTTTATAGTTTTGTATGTACCTCTTTCCAGTTGTGGAGCACCAAGGGGAAACCATCATTATAAAATAAAATTGTTTTTATGTTAATGAGAATGTGGTTTTAAAAGAAGTGATTGACATTAAGCATGATCTAAGTTCTGATTTTGACCTAACAGTATTTACATAATGCTTTGAAAGGTGATATTAACAGTAGCAGTGGTATCTTTACAGTGTTTTCTTTCAAAAATGATCAGGTGGTTAAGTTGCTAGAAGCAGTAGTACCAAAAGATAGTTTAGGATAGAACGAGGGTTTTCATATTAAATATTAAAAATTTTTTCTCTGAATAGTTCGAAGTTATTCTTAATACATCAGATGTTTTATGTTATGGAATCACAGACTCCAGATATACAAGTTATTTTTAAAATGTATCTGCATACAGGAGGAGGTAGGAACATAGAACTAAATAAAATGAAGTATAAATTACATGGATACTTTAGAAATATAATCTTAAAAAAATAATGTTCCTAAATAATGGAAAGCTGTTTTTTAAGCGTGGATTTTTTTTTTCTTTCCTTCATGTATTTGTTGTGCCCAGAAGTAATTTCCTCTTATTTTTCTGTGCTGATGAACTGTGCTTTAACAAACTTGTTAAAAACAACAGCTCTTAATCTACTGGGTGTTCCTCTTTTTCCTTATTTTCTTAGGAGTCAGTGGATTGGTGGGGAAAATGCTGCTTGTCCTGGGCCCTGAACTGTAGGAAGAAGATGCCAAAGGCCAAGTACATGTGTCTGGCCCAGGAGCTCTTGGTTGACCCGGAATGGCCACCAAAACCTCAGACAACAACAGAAGCGAAAGCTTTAGTAAAGGAGAATGGATCATGTCAGATCATCACCATAACATAGCAGTGAATCCGTCTCAGTGGCATTCTAGTAGCAGCATTGAGGAGAATGTAAATGTAGGACTTACTCTGATCCTGTGTGTCAGAATGGCACCCCTTCAATTTATGTCCCTTCCAATATAGTAGCTGATTTGAGGGTTTTTTAAAAACAAAACAAACAAAAAGAGATTAGCCGGTCAGTTAAATTAATAATCAAACTTCAAAGTCCTATACCTTCATTCAGTAACTCTAAATATTATATATATTTCCAGAACTGGCTTGATTGTTATCCTCAGTGATACTCTTTATAGGGTACAGAAGAAAGTTGGTATCTGGAAGGTGTTTAGATATTAGCTTCTAAGACTTTAGTTTATGCCTTTAAATTTATTTTCACAGCCCCCTTATTAGAAAAAGTCATCATTTATTTACAGGCCCTAAATTTGTGGTTGATAAATAAAATGGGTGTTAATTAGCCTCCAATGAAAATAGGTACAAAGCCTGTTTTTATTTGATTTCAGTATTTCTCCCAAAGAAGACTTAGTATGCATACCACCAGTTCCCTTTAATAGCATAGAGTTAGGAGTGAGTTTTATGGTGTTGCAACTCAGGTAATTTCCATTTATGGTTTTATATTTTCTGTACAAACTGCCTGGGTTTTATTTTTTCTAATCAGCAAGGTGCTTCACTGCCTTCTTGAGATGTCCCTCAAAGCTATTAAATGGATCTTGTGCTACGTCTGGTGTCAGTAGTATAATTTGCTTTAGTTAAATGTTGTTGAAGCCTTTTCAGTAGGAAAAAAGCTGATTTCTTTTGGCAGTAGATGCAGATCTCCCTTTCTAATATCTCTTCATACCTATTTTTTTCCTCTCAGGCTTTATATTATTTTAAATGTCTTTTTATTTTCTCCTACGTCTTTAATTACCTAAAGACATAGGATAATAGTTTTTTGTTTTTTAGTTTTTTGAGTTAGAATTTTACCTCCTAAAATTTTAAAGGTTTGATGTATGTCTCTCCTGTTAATAATGAGGCTTAAAAAAATGAGTGGTTTTGAATGACTGCTATTTTTTCAAAGCTGTATGAACCTGGCGAGTTTGCTCTATGCCATTAGGTGGCGCCAGAGGTCAGAGTTTACCTATTTTGGATTGGGTGTTTACGAATGAGCACATTCGGTTGTGGAAATTTCTGGGAGAAAAAAAAAAATGAAATAAAGTTTAAAAGAAAAGTCATTCATTGAGCCAAAAGAAATGTGGAAGATATTTTTCACCTTTCTGTTTTGCCTGGTTAATGTTTAAATTCTAAACAAAATTAAGGTAATTTAAAAATGCCTTTATAGGTAAGATCCAGCAGTTTGGCAAAGACCAAAGTTCTGATAAACAAGAAAACTGATACTGCTGTAAAGTGGACACTAAACTACTAAGACTGTGTGATCTTATCCTGTGCTCTTCCTTGACCGGTAGCATGCTTGTGCTTTCTACTTCTAGCTGATCATTATTTTCCTGATACATATTTACCAATTTGATCAAATGTTACCCAGAACCATAAAACCAAATGGTTCTCATTTTTTATGCTGCAGAGACCTGATGATTTTTGGTTAACTGTAGAAAAATGTATGTTACACTCAGGATCACTGTTAACTGCTGTGGCCACTGATGATTCTTACAAAAATATAATCAAAGTTTTCCATCAAAAAAGTATGATACTATATTAATACACATTAGATGATAAGAACAATTATTCCATGAATGATTCTATGAAGCTATGCATCTTAGACCTCTTGAGCTGTGATTAGCACTGTTTTTATAGTTACTTACTCTCTTTATCATTTTATAATTTCCACATTCAGTTCACTTCCAATACATACGAGTGATAGTCTTCAGTGATCTCCCACAATTGTAAATTTTATTCTCTGATTTAAATACTGAAGCATATAATTAAAGTAATTGCTAAGTAGCAGCTTAAAAATCCAACTGTCAGATTGTATTTAACATCTTTAAGAGCATGATCATAAAGAGCTATATTTTTGACAACCTCCCCCCTTTTTTAACATTTAGATTTTATAAGGGTTTTATATCACATCTGTCCATATTGTTTTCAAAGGAATGAGGTTTTTAGGTAGGTGGACAAAGCATTTGTAGGAGGTTAGATTTGAACATAGACAAGGTGGGTTGTTCAGGTTGAAATGGATGGCTTCCAGAATGTGATTTGAAGAACGCCTGTGAGTCCAGGTGTGGGTCCTACTTAGTGCCATAGATAGATGAGTCCTCTCTCTGTAGGTCACCATTACATAGTAATCTTGATTCTGAATTTCACATTAAATTATTTGAGTGTATACAGATCTAAATTTTAAAATCTGTACATATGTTATTTTGACGTATTAAGATGAATAAATATTGCTGATTTAAATTTTATTTATGCACATACCTAAAGGACAGAAATGTCCAGGAAAGTAATTGTTAAATAATATGTAACTTTTTAACTTTTTAAATAAATAACAAGATTTTTAATGTGTGTCTCCCTCAGGGTTGTTTAAAGGTTTTTTTCCTCCCTCAGATATAAATAGTGGTAACTATATGTTTTGTATCTTCTAGCACCAACTGCTGTAAAGCAATGCTGCAAATAATGCTTGAATAAAAGTGGCTAAGCCAACAACAAAGTAAAACCTTTTTATATTAGTTTTATAATCCCTACATTCGAAAGCTTTCCAAATTGTACTTGCATTTAAATAAAACTGTTGCAGTTTTTACTATTCATTTTGTTTCCCATGTTTATGAAACTACTGCACAGTTTCAAAGGCATGGAAAATTATATCAGTGTTTGTGTACTCTGTTCCCCCAAACGGCTATGGATCCAATGTCCAGAGAAGAGCAAAATTCCAGCTTTAGAAAACATTCTAAGATTTCATGCATGCAGTTTTGACATATCTGAAAATAGGCTTTTTGTATATTTATGGTGGGAGGTGGTTGGGAACTTCTAACAAAATGTTAATTTTTGTACAGTCTGTAGGCATTTACACATATTTTTAATGTATTAAGATTTGGTAATTATGTGCACATTAAATTAATAAAATAATTACTTCCTGTTATGATTTGTGAATTCCCTAAGACTTTGGATTTTTTTAAGTAACTTTATATCAGAAATGATACTGCATCTTTATATTTTTTAAATAGTATTGCTGCTCAAGAATGGTACCCTGATGTCAAAAAGGCATACGTTCAGAATTGTACATTCAGCACTGTAAATAACCTTATGAAAAATTTTTGATTGAAGCTGTTCCAAATAAAGATTTGAATAATATATATAACATTTCTTTTTTCTGTGTCTTTATATACGTTTGTTTGCTCTTTAGTTGCATGAATACTGCCCAAATACTCTGGATTTATTTTCCTGCTTAATACTTCCCCCATTTCTCTCTTTTTTTTTAACTTTGAATTTTTCAAGAAAATAATGCAACTTTCCACACACCACGTCATGTCTGTGACCGGCCCGTGGAAACCCATCAGTCAGATACAGTGTAGAGCCAAATGTTAAGCCTCAGGAGGTCTGAGGGAAATGGTGAAATAGAAGACTAGGGGCTTAGAATTTATTAGTAGTTGGGAAGATCAGACGGAAAGCTAATGCCATGTAAGCCATGTAAGTTTGAGGGGAAGCGGCATCCGTGGATGCAAAAAGAGCGCTCCATGGTACAGGAGACCTTGGAGCTGACTACTGGCCATAGGAATCCCGGAGAGGGCAGGATGTGCTGGGCCTTGTGCTTGGGTGGGAGGGCTTTCCTTGTGTCACAGGTTCTGCAGGAGCCATGTGTCCTCTGCTGTGGGCCATGTGGATGGTTGGCTGGTGTGAGACCTAGTTTGAGCCCAAGTTCCTTCCATTCTCTGTGGGTTGTGTAGCAAATGATCGTGTCCCTTGCACCACAGCCTGCAGGTGGCAATACAGTTCTGCATGTCTCTCCTTCCTTTTCCCCCTCCATCACTGCCAGGTGCTTTACTCTGGGTATATACTTACTGCAGGGAAGGACAGAGGGAGTTCTAGGAGTTTGAATGAGATTGTCCCCGTACCAAGTTGGGGTTGTGGTTACTCTACAAGTACAGAGAGATCGCTGCTGTGCCCTGGCCTTGGAGTCTCTCCCACGGAGGAAGAAAAGCATATCTCCTTCGGTAGATACCTGGTTTTGAATGGCCAAACCCTGTAAGCCAGGGTTCTGCGACTGATACAGAAGCTGCCACTTAGGACAGCAGATTCCCGACTTGTTTCATGGATCCAAAATCCAAAGGACTTGAAACACTGGTGCCGTCATTACTTCAGTGCTCAAAGTACTTCTCAGTACCTCATCAGTTTGCTCATTGGATCAACTCTGCTCCTCCACTGTCTGCAACTTCCGTGCCCAGCGTTCCCTTCTTGGCCCATCATAATGTCCTCTCTTCAAAATAAAACTTGGAGGTAATTCTCACAGGAGATCTTCCTGGGGAAATGGGCTAAAGAAGCTTCACCCGAACTTGACTCGAAGTCGTACTCTGATTATCCCACAGTGCCTTTTCCCAGGCCTCTGTCATGCTGGCTTCTGGCATCTGATGGGCAAGGGGCCTTTCACTTGGTCTGCCTGTGTGACTGGCTCACTGGTCACCAGGGGAGCTGTTCCAGGCTCTGGAGCGTCTTCCCTTGATGTAAGCGGAAAGACCGCTCAGTGGCTTTCCCTGTGTTTTAGGACTGCATATGCTTAGAAGATCATTTCAGTCCCTTCAGCATTTAATGGGCTTCGACTGCATTTGGCTACACTAAAGGCTGAATAGATTTCAGTTCCTTTTCTGTAACACCTGACAATGTCGATTTGGGGGACTTTTTTCCCAACGATAAAATAATTTAAGAACCACTTCTGTTGTACCACTGCACTCAGATTCCAGAGGTTAATGTTTATTCTTTTGCAATTCAAGCATTGACTTTTCCCAGTATTTTAAAATACCTATATTCCTACCTTTTTTCTTAAATAATGCCATTTTCCCTTCCAAATCACTTTACATTTGCATTAAAAAAATTTTAAGTGACATTAGGCACATTTGATAAAATTTCAAAGCTCACAGAAAGGTATATAAGGAAGTCACCTTTTTCCTGGTTTCTCCCCCGAAGGGGGAATACTAAAGTTTCTTGGGTGTATTGTTCTAGAAGAAATATATATGCACATATGTTTTTAAAAATCCTACACACATAGAACCCCATGTTATATGCTATGCTGCCCTTGATTTATGTCATTCAGTGTGTTTTAGAAAGTTATGTCAGGGACTTCCCTGGTGGTACAGTGGTTAAGAATCCGCCTGCCAATGCAGGGGACCCGGTTTCGAGCCCTGGTCCGGGAAGATCCCACATGCCGCGGAGCAAATAAGCCCGTGCACCACAACTACTGAGCCTGGGCTCTAGAGCCCACGAGCCACAACTACTGAGCCCGTGTGCCACAGCTACTGAAACCCGCGTACCTAGAGCCCGTGCTCCACAACAAGAGAAGCCACCGCAATGAGAAGCCCGCGCACCGCAACGTAGTCCCCGCTCGCCGCAACTAAAGCCCACGCGCACCAACAGAGACCCAACGCAGCCAAAAATAATTTTTAAAAGTTATGTCAGTACTTGCAGCTCAAATCCATTCTTTTCAAAGTCTGCAAGGCATCCTATTGCATGGATATACTATAATTTAAACGACTACTTCCCTATTGATGGTCATTTAGATTTTCTTTTTTTTCTATTAAAATCCTGCAAATAAGTTTTTGTGTACATGTCTTAATGAGCATTCCCATAGGATATATTTTTAGCAGTGGAACTGCTGGACAAAGAATATGTATGTTTAAAATTTGGTTGATACTACTAAATTTTCCTCCCCAAAGTTTGCTACCATTTATATTCCCACCAATGTAGTATAAGAATATCTACTTCTTCACACTTCATAAAACGCTGGATATTTTCAGACTTTATATTTCAGTGTGGTGTTGGTATAGGGATTATCAAATAGCCCAGAAACAGACCCACACAACACTCATCAGATGTTGATTTATGACAGTGCTGACATTGTAGCTCTGAGGGAAGAAGGGATATACATATATAGGAAAGCTGGTTATCCTAATGGAAAAAAATAAAATTGTACTTACATCATACACAAAAATCAATTCTAGACAGATTAAAGACCTAAATGCGAAGGACAAAATTCTAAAATATAATAATAAGGTGTTATAGGAGAATATTTTTTGGCTTGAGAGGAGAGGAGGAATTATTTTAATACACATAAAAAAACAAATCTTAAAGATTAATAACTCTGCCTATATTAAGACTTCTGTCCATCAAAAGACAGAAAGCAGGTGGAAAGGCAAAGCACAAACTAGAGGAAATATCTGTAACACCTACAGTTGACAAAGGATTAGTATCCAGAATACATAAATAATGCCTACAATTCAGTTTCTTAAAGACACAATCATACATACTTTGCATATAGAAAAATGGTCAAGAGAACCCAAATTTCTCAGAAGATGAGGCACAACTGTCCCTTAGAAATATGAAAAGATGCTCAAGTTCATAATTCAATAGGGAAATGAAAAATTAAAACCATACCGAGACAATTATTTCACACGAATGGCAAAAATTAAATTTAAAAAATCAATTCCAAGGCGTGGGTGGAGATGTATGGGAACTGTCATACACAGCAGGTGGCAGCATACATTGGCACAACTACTTTGCAAAGCAGTTTGACATCCCTATGTTCAATTGAACATGTGGACACCCTTCCTTCAACCCAGCAAGGCCATTATGGAACATATTTGAGAATGTTTTTAGCTTTACTACTCCTAAAATGAAAAAAAAAAAAAAAATGAGTAGGGCACTTGAGAATGTCCTTAGCCTTATTCCTAAAAGGGGGAGAGGGGAACTGGAGTAGAACTGGAGCGAAACGGCAGAAAAAGGAACACCCAAAGGAAGTGTAGCCCAACCAGGGGGGCGGTTGCTGCAGTGGCCCAGCTGTGTCACTACTGGACACACATCACAGAGTCATATTGTGCCTCTGGGGAGAAACTGCTCTCCCTCCTGCTCTTATCATTCGGCTTTGGCCATAGGACTTGGGTGATATATGGTCTCTTTTTCAAAGTTTGAAGAGATTCGTCATTAAAAACCAGAATATGCCCTCTGAGATAGGGTCCTTAACGTGACTTTTATTCTGGGAAAGCCTTTATCCTCAGGATGCAAGGATACTTCCCTCTTCCTCTGGAAAGTGCCCGGTCACATGCAAAGCTCTAAGCCTTTCAGTTGCTTTGGGGTGCAGCAGCATTTCAGGTAAGGCCAAATATTTTAAAAATTAGTATGGGCAACTGGAGGGCTCGGTTAGTCTGTACGGATAAGAAATAAAATTTAGTACAAGAAGCAATTCGTTTAAAATTACGTGTAGGAAACATTGTTTTGGCCGATTAGTATTGCTGTATTTCACAGATAATTCAGTGCCACGAGTACTCATTTTTATTTAAGCATCTTAGAAGTGATAGCTCCTTATTTATGGCTCAATCAGAGATACTACTCTCAAATTCTAGCTCTGGGACCCTGGTTAAGTTACTTAACCTTTCTGTGCCTTAGTTGCGTCATCCTTTAATTGGGGATAATATTAGTACCTAACTCATAGGGTTATTGTAAGGATTAAGTGAATTAATTTAAATAAAGTGCTGAGAACAATGCGTGGTGTAAAGTGATAGGTACTATTACCTACTTTTCTCAGTGTGGTTCACTATGATGGGGTGGTCCTGTTTTAGAGTAAGTTGGCACTGAAGATACAGCATGACTGTGATAAAAGGAATCAGGTGATGGTCGCTGCTGTTTTAACAGACTTTGCTGTTCCCTTCAGGGCTGTAGGTCATAGCCACCCCAGGCTAAGTCATGAAGTCAGGAGCAGGGCTATGTTCACAATGCACACTGCTCTGTGATGTCTGTGAGCTTGACTGTGAGAAAGATTATTTTAATTAGTTCTCTCTATGTAAAGGTTTAAAGGTGTTGACTTTTCCATAGCTTGAAAACGCTTTCATTTCAACGATTTGAACTAAGAGTGGAAAATCAGTAAAACGAACGAGGCCTCGTAGTGTAGAATGGACGTCTTTTCACCACCCAGGAAAATCAGCACTCCTAAGAGGGAGACTTAACTTGTACCTGGGTAACATTCAAAGTCAGTGGTAATCCTGGCGAAAGGATCATGCAGGGTTACAAGACTGAAATTCGAGCGTTTGTCCTTTGTGTGCTGCCCACAGATCTGCCGCGGTCGCCTTTCCAGACATGCTGAGGAGCGCTCTGCTGTGCGCCGCGCTCGGGCTCCTGCGCGCCCAGCCCTTCCCCTGCCCACCCACCTGCAGGTGCATTTTCCGCGACGCCGCGCAGTGCTCGCAGGGTAGCGTGGCGCGCATCGCGGCGCTCGGCTTGCCCACCAACCTTACGCACATCCTGCTTTTCCGAATGGGCCCCGGCGCCTTGCTGAACAGCAGCTTCAGTGGCATGACCGTCCTGCAGCGCCTAATGCTGTCCGACACCCACGTTTCGGCCATTGCTCCCGGCACTTTCAACGATCTGATAAAACTTAAAACCCTGAGGTTATCGCACAACAAGATCACTCATCTTCCAGGCGCGCTGTTGGATAAGCTGGTGCTCTTGGAACAGTTGTTTCTGGACGGCAATGAACTAAAGAGCCTTGACCAAAACATGTTTCAGAAACTGGTTAACCTGCAGGAGCTCTTTTTGAACCAAAACCAACTCGCTTTCCTCCCTGCTAGCCTCTTCACACACCTGGGGAACCTGAAATTTTTGGATTTATCGAGAAATAATTTGACCCACCTGCCCGAGGGATTGTTTGGGGTCCAGGTTAAGCTTGAGAAGCTTCTGCTCCACTCGAACCAGCTCGTGTCTCTGGATTCGGGGCTGTTGGATAGCCTGCGCGCCCTGATGGAGCTGCAGCTCGACAGAAATCACATCCGTTCCGTCGCACCCGGCGCCTTCGACCGTCTGCGAAGCCTGAGCTCTTTGACTCTTTCCAGAAACCGCCTCGAGTTTCTGCCCTCTGCCCTCTTTCTTCATTCGCACAATTTGACCTACCTGACACTGTTCGAGAACCCGCTGGAGGAACTCCCCGAGGTGCTCTTCGGGGTGATGGGCGGCCTGCAGGAGCTGTGGCTGAACGCCACCCAGCTGCGCACCCTGCCTGCCGCCGCCTTTCGCAACCTGAGCGGCCTGCGGGTCCTGGGGGTGACGCTGAGCCCGCGGCTGAGCGCGCTCCCGGAGGACGCCTTTCGGGGCCTCGGCGAGCTGCGGGTGCTCGCCCTGCGCTCCACCGGCCTGGCTTCCCTCCCCGCCGGCTTGCTCCGCGGCCTCGGCGGGCTGCGCCACTTGTCGCTGCGCCGCAACCGGCTGCGGACCCTGCCCCGCGAGCTCTTCCGCAACCTCAGCAGCCTGGAGGAGGTCCAGCTTGACCACAATCAGCTTGAGACACTGCCCGGAGACGTTTTTGAGGCTCTGCCCCGGCTGGCGAAGGTCCTGCTGGGGCACAATCCCTGGCGCTGCGACTGTGGCCTGAGGCCGTTCCTGGCGTGGCTGCGGCGGCACGCGGGCCTCGTGGGTCGAGCCGAGGCCCCGCTGTGTCACGGCCCCGGGCCGCACGCCGGCCTGTCGCTCTGGGCCCTGCCCCTCGGCGACCCCGGCTGCCCGCGCCCCGGGAGCACGCCTTCCCGCCGCCTTGCCCTCGGCTCTTCCGAAGGCCCCCAGCAGCCCACCCTGCCCGCCGCCCCTGCCCGCGCTTCCTTGGGACCCAAGCGCTCCGAGTCCTGGGCGTGGGCCCGGCCGGTGGCCGAAGGCAAAAGTCAGGACCAGAGCCTGTTCTGGGGTCTCTATTTTCTGCTTTTAGCTGCTCAGGCCATAATAACCGGGATCATAGTGTTTGCGATGATTCGACTCGGCAGGCTCTTTCGGAAATTAATCAGAGAGAGAGCTCTGGTTTGAGGCAATGGTAAAACCTTGCAATTAATTAAAACGTGACCAGGGTATTGTCAGACGTGGCTCTGGAGAGAGTCCCGACGGGCTGCCGCTGTCTTCCTCCTGCTTCCTCTTCCTCTTCTCCCATCTCCCTCCCTCCCTCTCTCCCTCTCTCCCTCTCTTCCTCTCTCCCTCTCTCCCTCTCTCTTCCCCTTTCAGTCTCACCTCCCATTCCCGCCCCCGCCCCATACCATTTACAGTCAGAAATTGTGGCTGCCTGCTGTGCCTTTGTCTCCTCCGTCGTGTGCATCAGGGCGCGCGGGCAGTGAAGGCCCCTCCCAGTGCCCGCCGTGCCGGCAGGAAGGAGGGTTCTCTCCACTGTTTTCGGAGGGAAGGTGCAAAGGAGGCAGCCACCTTCGGTCTAGGGCCCGCCTCCCGCACCTGGCAGGTGTCTGGTAAATGTTTGTGAAATGAATGAATAACATGAATACAGGGGAATCCAGTGATAATGGCTTTTCCTAGCGGAGAAGATGGAGTGCTCGCTTTATCTACTTTTATTTGAAAAGCAGAATTCTTCCAGTTCTTGGACTTCCCTGGTGGCGCGGTGGTTAAGAATCCGCCTGCCAATGCAGGGTACACGGGTTCAAGCCCTGGTCTGGGAAGATCCCACATGCCGCGGAGCAACTAAGCCCGTGAGCCACAACTACTGAGCCTGCGCTCTAGAGCCCGTGAGCCACAACTACTGTAGCCCGCGCGCCTAGAGCCTGTGCTCCACAACAAGAGAAGCCACCACAATGAGAAGCCTGCGCACGGCAAGGACGAGTAGCCCCCGCTCGCCACAACTAGAGAAAACCCGCACGCAGCAACGAAGACCAAACACAGCCAAAAATAAATAAATAAACAAATTTATCTTAAAAGAACTTTTCAAAACAAAAAAAAGAATTTTTCCAGTTCTTTTTCTGTCCTGTTTCTTCTCACTTTATGTATGTCTGACCTGTGGGGTTTTGGGGAGAGCGCTGAACTCCATCCACACAAAAGTATATTTTCAGAGCAGGTCCGCTGTGTGATAGGCTGAGAGAGAGAAAACCCAGCCTTCCCTCTGGGAGCTCGGTGCCCAGAGCAGAGCCCTTACAGCAGGGTCCGGGCTGAGCGCCGAGGAGCGGGGGAGGGGCGGGCATGAGAGCAGGTGGGACGGGGGTTAGGGGAGGAGCGGGGACGTTCGGGAGGTCTAAGTGTGGGGCTGGGAGCGCCCAGTGTCCACGGATGCGTGCCCGTGAAGCGCTGCTCTGCTTGTTCACGGGGCCTGTGAGTTACTACTTGCTTCCTACAGGGGTGAAGACTGTCATTTTGACACTGGGTTGGTTTTCATTTCCTGAAACTAAACGCTACCTCATTTCACAAGCATTTACGGAGCACCTGACAGTGACAGGTGTTCATGAATGTAATGATAAGCTTGGGTTTTAGTTTATTATGCTCGGATCACGTTCTCATTTATTACAATTGAAGGCAGTAAAACTCTTGTTGCTTTCATTGGGTGTCTGCTTGTGAGAAGCAGTGGTTAAAACGCAGGCTGGAGAGTCGGAAGGGTTCAGATCCCACCTAACTAACTCCATAGGACTGTGGGCAAGGCACCTGAATTCTCAAAGCCTTGGTTTCCTCAAAGGTATAAATAGTACGTGCCTCTTAGAGTTGTTGTGAGAACTAAAGGCAATAAAGCATCTGATGACAGCCCAGTGCCCTGCATACAGTAAATGCTCAGTAAATGGTAGCTCTTATTATTAAAGGGCAAGCAATTATTACTGCTGTCATCATTTCAAAAGAAGAGCTTTGAGCTGTTCCCCCGCCCACCATGTATATAAAGATGAGAGCAAACATCCTCAAACTGGAGGTAACATTCAAGTTAGTCTTCACTTGTGGGTGGTCTCAGCCCTGTGTGGTCAGGCTCTGTGCTCAGGGTCCAGAGAAATAGGTCCTCCAACAACCACTGGATGTGGAGCAGAAAGAGCTGGGCTCCTGGCATTGTAGGTGCACTTCTCTTTCAAGGCCAAGTTCACACGTCTCCTCCTGGTGAAGTCTTCCCTGACTGTCCTAGCAGATTAAAGCGTTCCCTTCTGTGGGCCCCCGTCTCAGGCTCTCTGGCACTAGGCACCCTCCCACTCCAACTGGTTCTGCTCACCCTTCGCTCCAGGGGTTGCGTGTGTGTTTATGTGCCTCCTTGGCTTATTTATTTACATTGCTGCAAATTTTGAAACTACCTACAGCATGAAGCTCATCCTCTGCCTATAGCATTCTTCAACTCTTCTGGGCTAACACATTTTTGAGATTTGGCCACATGAAGCATGTGGCTCTAGTTCATTCATTTTAGTAGCTACATAATATTCTATTGAATGAATATACCACAGTTTATCTGTTCTCTTGTTGATGGACATTTACTCCCAGTGTTTTTTCTTTTCTTTTTATGGCCCATTACTCTACATCCTTACCACCTCTTGATAATGTCAGAATTTTTAATTTTTGTCAATCTGATAGGTAGGAAATTGTATTTCATTGTTGTTTTATCTTATAGTTCCCTGATAACTAGTGAAGTTGAACTTATTTTTAAATGTCTATTGAACGTTCAGATTTATTCTTAGAATTATCTGTGCATATCTGTCAACCAACTTATAATGGGGCATTTTGTCGTTTTGGTATTGATTTCTAGGAACTCTTTACATATCCTGGACACTAATCTTCTGTAAATTATATGCTTTGCAGGTACCTTTTTTCTGTTCTTATTTCACTTTATTCATACTATCTTTTGGGGAGCAGAAACTTTAATTTTAATTTAGTCAAGTTTAACAATAAAACTTTATAGTTTGGGCTTTTGAAAAAAAACTCTTGTCTTAAGAAAATCTTCCTGGGGCTTCCCTGGTGGCGCAGTGGTTAAGAATCCTGCTGCTAGTGCAGGGGACCTGGGTTCGAGCCCTTGTCTGGGAAGATCCCACGTGCCAAGGAGCAACTAAGCCCGGGTGCCAGAGCTACTGAGCCTGCACTCTAGAGCCTGCGAGCCACAACTACTGAAGCCTGCAAGACTAGAGCCCATGCTCCACAACAAGAGAAGCCACCGCAATGAGAATTGAGAAGACTTCACACCTCAAGGAAGAGTAGCCCCCGCTCGCTGCAGCTAGAGAAAGCCTGTGCGCGGCAATGAAGACCCAACGCAGCCAAAAATAAGTAAATAAAATGGATCAATTTATATATAAAAAAAGAAAATCTTCCTACTCTCAAGCCATGAAACTACTCTCCTTTATTTTCTTCTAAAAGTTGTAAAGTTTTTCGCATTTAGATCTTTAGTCCACATGGCATTTATTTTAGTATACGGTGAGATGTAGGGAGCCGACTGTATTTTTTGCAAACATACATCCTATTGTCCCAGACCATTAATCACACAGTCCATTCTCTCCCCGCTGGTTTGCAAAGCTGTCATTTATCAAGTTTCCTTATATGCATGGGTTGGTTTCTGGGTCCTGTAGCCTAAACCATTGGCCTATGTATCTAGTCTTATACTCACTGTCTTCATTGTTGTAGCTCTGATAATTCTCGGTAGAATCACCACCCCACCTTGTTTATCATCAGAAAAGTTTCATCTATTCTGGGCCCTTGGCAGTTCTATGCATATTTTAAGGTCAGCATGTCAAGCTCCACTGAGAAACCCTGCTGGAATTCTGATAGGCAACTGGCATCCCCCAGATCGAGTGTTCAAGAGAGAGATATCAAGACAGAAGCCAGTGTCTTTTATAGCTTAGCCTTGCTAGCCACATTTCGTCAGTTCCTCAGTAACCTACTGGTATACGCAGGTCAGCCTCGTCAGGGCACCAGCTGGAGTGAGAACACCCGGAGGCAGGGATCACCGGGGCCATGTTGGAGCCTGGCTACCATGGGTGTGTAAGTTTGTGTGGTTTACTCTTAACTACTGATTTAATTTCAATGGTCATAAATCTGTTCAATTTTCTGTTTCCTCACTTTTGTTACATTATATTTTTTTTGTTTTTTGTTTTTTGTGGTACGCGGGCCTCTCACTGTCGTGGCCTCTCCCGTTGCGGAGCACAGGCTCCGGACGTGCAGGCTCAGCGGCCATGGTCCACGGGCCCAGCCGCTCCGCGGCATGTGGGATCCTCCCAGACCGGGGCACGAACCCGTGTCCCCTGCATCGGCAGGCGGACTCTCAACCACTGCGCCACCAGGGAAGCCCACATTATATATTTTTAAGGAAATTGTTCATTTTGTCCCCACATTTTCAAATTTGTTAGCCTAACATTTTCCATAATATTTAATTTCTCTGTTGTATCTGTTGTTGTCGTCCCCCTTTTATTCATTCTTAATATTGTTTATATCCATCTTCTTTTTTTTCTAGATAAACTTCACGAGTGTTTTTTCTATTTTCCTACTTTTACTGAGAACAGACTTGGGGTTTTGCTGCTCCTCTCTACTGTATCATTGTTTTCTATTTCATTCATTGTTGGCTTTATTATTTCCTTCCTCCATTTCCTTTGAGTCTATTTAGTTGTTTTTCTCTGCATGACTTCTTAGGTCAGATACTTAGCCCATTAATTTTCACTCTTTCTTCTTTTTCGGGGTGTAAATTTCCCTTAAGGACTGTGTCGAGGTTGATGACTTTTATGTTCTCTTACTGTAATTAACATTTTGGTGGTTGCTGAAAATGAATAAAAAGGAGTTGATGTTATTGTTTCTTTGGAAATATGGTTTACTATAGCGTCAAGTAGTACATTGTAACTACATTTCCTTTCTAACACTTCCTTCATCTTTCTAGAATTTGTGGAAACCGCCCTGGACCTCTACCCAGCTGCCTCTGGGAACTCCTCTCCATGGCTTTCATTGGTTGCATCCACTATCTCCTAAATTCCATGTCTTCCTCTTTCTAGTGTGCTCTCCCATCTTACAACTTTCTAGGAGAAGGGATACAGAGGGTATCCTTTTTTCTGAGTCCTTACCTGAAATTTTCTTTATTCTCCCCTCATACTTGGTTGCTAGTTTAGCTGGGAATAGAATTCTACATTCAAATTGTCTTTTGCACCAAGATTACTGGTAAGAATTCATTGTCATTATTTACAGCTGACTCATTTTTTTCTTTTTGGGAGCCTTTAAGATCTTCTCTATGTCTTTTGTGTTCTGCTGTCACTATGATGTGCTATGTATTCCTCTTTATTTCATTCACACAGCTGGAAACATCCAGGGTCCTCTGGAGACTTATGTCCTTAAGTTTTGTGAAATTATCATACACTACTTCCTTGATAATTTTTTGCCTCTCTTTTAATCCTTTATTTATTTATTTATTTATTTATTTTTATCTTCTCTTGTGTCTTGTCTTTGAAATCTCTCCTACTTTCCGGAGACTTCTCAACTCTGTCTGCCAACACTTTAATTAACATTTTAATTTCTGCCGTTGTATTTTTAATTTCTGTGGTGCCTGTTCTTTACTTGTTCCTTTTTATAGATTCTTACTCTTGTTTAATAGATGCAGTCTCTTTTGGATTTCTCTTAGGATGCTAGGGTTTAAAATTTTGTAGTTTTTAAAGTTACCTTTTCCTTTCTGAGCTATGTCTATTTTCTCTGGGATTTGTCGTTGATTGTTGTTTGCTTCCCTTAAATCCATGGTTGTTGGCTCATATTTTAAAAGGGAGGCAATAAAAGTCACTATCAGAGAGCTCTGTACACATGGCAAGTTTCATGTTTGGGTTCTGGGGTAGCAGGCTGAGTATTATACTGGGAACCTCTACAAGCCAGAATGTTCATGGAGGGTTGTTTTCTCTAGAACATTGTAATTTAAAAAAATAACTTGTTTGTTTTCCTAGGTGTGGGAGCAAAGGCAAATGTTCTATATAGTAGCTTTCAAATGACGCCCTGGTTTTTACTCCCCGTCTCACACACGCCTGTCCTGCATTGTACCTGGTGTAATCAATTTTCAAACCTCTCTGGGGCTCTGTTAAGAAAATGAGATCTCTCTGCTCAGCTACCTTCAACTGTTCTGTTCCATAAATATGTTGAAATCTCTAGTCCAGTGATAATCCTCTTCCCTTCCCTGTGATGTAGTGGGCTTATCATTTCAATTCCTTTGTTACCATCTAAGTGGGGTCCTTGGAGGGAGAGGAGATAATTGGGGACAAGCAATTTGCATGTTTAACTGCAAGTCTTTCCATTTCTATTCTCCAAGTTTCCAGTCTCTCTGCACCACCAACCCCCCCACCCCACCCCAGCATGTTGTAATTGGCTTCTCTTTCTGGAACAACTGCAGGTTGGGCTCTGAATCTCTGCTGACATGGGGACTGACCAAGTTTGTTTTGGGAGAAGTCACTTTGGGCTTCCCAGCTTTTAAAAATCACCATTACTACCAGGGCGTGCCGAAGGCAGGGAGACTCCAGGACTGGCTGTGCAGTAGCTGTGCCCACCCTCATTAGGCATCTGGAATGTTACAAGATGATTTCATCGCATCATGAAGAGACAAGCATTAATTGAATTCAGTGGCTGGATCCAGGGTACTGGGGAGGCTGAGATGCCCAGGGGGAAAGACAATGAACAGCTTCTTCCCAGTGACACTCTTCCTCCATTCCCTTCCACCTCTCTGTTGATGCTTCCAGGTGCTTCCTGGCTTTTATTACCCCAACACAGATACTGATATTTTCAAGTCCACTGCTTGGGATGGTTTTGTGTTCCAGCTGCTGCCGCATTCAACCAAACTTTATTAAATATATAATACATGCCTGGTACCATGAAATCAATTTTCCTAACCTTTACAACTGTCCTGGGAGGTAGCATTTATTATCCCATTTTATCAATGAGAAAACTGAGGTCCAGAGTGGAGCAGTAATGTACCTAAGGTTATGATCGGCAGAGCTGTCTGTGAGCTCAAGCCAGAGCTGGCTCCTGGCTTCTGGCCTAGACTATTCCAAGCCCCCTCCCCCACTGCTTCTCCTGGTGTGGACGGGTTACCTGCTCAAACCAGGACCTACTGATCGGGGGAGGCAAGCACCAGGAGGACACTCATTCGTGGTGGTAGACATCCTGACCTCAGCATTCTAGTCCCTTAAGCCTATTAAGGGCTACCGAGAGCTGAGAGTTATTTGTAGGGGCTTTGGTTGCTAAGAAGGAGAAAAGAAGAGAGAATAAAGAGAGAGAAAGAGGGAAGAAAAAAGGCTGGGAGAGAGGTAGTTGAGAGGGGAAGGGAACGAGAGGAAGGAGGTAGAAATCCAAGGGCAGGTCATTCTGACAGTGGCTGTGAGCATGGCCCTGACCCAGCAGGAGCTGTCCAGAGCCCACGGGAGGCACCGTTGTGTGGTGGGAAAGACAGAGAGTTGGTCTGAGATATGGGTCTGAGCAATGCCACTGACTGAGTTTCCGCATCCTCCTGGGGTGGTGTAGGAGTCAAATGGATGTAAAAGTGCACTGTACGCTGGAGCTCTGTCCCGAAGGGTCCCCTGTTTTTGGCACACCGTGGGGGCAGGGTGGTTCTCGATCTACCACCTCCGCATCCCGGAGCCAAACCCAGAACAGTCCCACTTGGCACAAAGAAGACCCACAAATGCAAAACATCAACAGAAGGTGCAAAGAGATAAAGGGATGCAGGATGTGTTTTCTGCACAAGCCTTTCCCATGGTCCTGTCTTCCCTCCACAGGCCCCGCAGCCCAGAGCTCCCACGCTCTCCCCTTAACCGCCACAGCAGGAGCTGTCAGATTGAGGCCTGCCAGAACCCCAGCTTGACAGAAGGCAGAGAGTTGGGCCTCTTCCCTGGCTCCAATCCCCTAGCAATTCATGGCCACAGTGACATCAAAAGAGAAACAGAAAATGTCGCTATTTCTGAGTTTTTGCCCCCTTCAAGCTCAAGGTCAAAGTCAACCTCAGTTTAAACTCTTTTGAGTTGATTTGTAGGACAGGAGTAGAGTAGATGGCATCAGTGAAACTCTGCAGCCCACCCAGCTCTGGGAATGCTATCATTCTAATAAGGTATTGGCCCGATGACCTGCCCAGGAATATTTAGGTGGAACACAGTCTATCTGAAGATGAACCTCAGAGAACCTCCTGGCTGCCTCAGACCCCTGTGTGCCATGACCCTCCCACTGCCCAGCATCCTTTCTGGTTCAATTAAAGTAACTCCTGGGCACCATAAGATCTGTTAACACTTCCAGTGATGATGAAAATGTCAGGGTCCTCTGTTCAGATCTGTCAATAGGAAGAAACAAGCTGCCTTGACAGGTAATGTATCACACAACCCTAGAGGCAATCAGGCTCTTTCTGGAAAAGAAAAAAGAAAAGCAATCTAAAAAAAGTTGGGGAAGGGCACAAAAACTAGCCAGGCTATCCTGTCCCCATGCCTTGTGCAAGCACATTTTTGTAAATCTCTTTTCCCTTTTATGCCAGGGTGCTCCTGCGAAACTACAAAGCCGTAAAGGACCCACTCCCACAGGCAGAGTTAGTTGTTCTCTGTGGAACATAATGGCCCAAATAGCGGCCACCAAAGATGTCCATGTTTTAGTCCCCTATGAATGTGTGAATAGGTTACCTTCCACGGCAAAAGGGACTCTGCAGAAGTGATTAGGTTTAGGACCTTGAGATGGGAAGACTATCCAGGTGAGCCCAATGTAATCACAAGGGTTCTTATAAGTGAAAAGAGGCAGGAGGCTGGAGAGAGATTTGAAGATGTGACAATGATGCTATTGGCTTTGAAGATGGAGAAAGGGGGCCATGAGCCAAGGAATGCGGGCAGCCTTCAGAAGTTGGAAAAGGCGAGGAAGTGGATCCTCTCCTAGTTCCTCCTGAAGGAACCCAGCCCTGCTGACACCTTGATTTTAGTCCAGTGAGACCCATTTTGGGTTGGTGGTCATTTGGTATAAGAGCAACAGGAAACCAACTTTTCCCACTTCCATGCCTCAATTCCAGCATCTAGCACATTTTACTATAATTCTACGTGTATGGATCTGCTCAACTGGGCTCCTTGGGGTCAAAGCTATACATTAAGTAGCCTCTCTGTCATGGTGCTACTGTGCTCAGAGTTAGCTCTCCTGAATGAATATGTCATATCTACGCTGGCCCGCGGAATCAGACCTGACAGAGGTCAGCCGCGGCCCATGCTGTGCTATTAAGGGAGCTCACCTTTGACCCCACTGCCTTTAGAGAGTTCAATGTTCTTCCTTTTTAAGGTTTTGTAAAGTCGGGATTTGCCACACATTTAATTATGAGCGCAGGTTCCCATAACTGTTCTCTGAGCAAGTGTGGCCTTCGTGTGTGTCTCTCTGAAGCTTGGAACAGAGGGTCTAAACCCGAGGTAACAGGAAGGAGAAAGGGCACGTGGATGAGGTCTCTAGGAGGGTGCTTTGAGATGTTGACCTTCACCTTGAATGTTATGTTCAATCCTGGGGAGCCAGGATTCATAATTAACCTAGTAGAGAGAGTGTAGAAGAAAATGACTAGAGTGAAGTGTGGGAGGGAGAGCTGATGAAGGGCTGGAACCCAGTCACGGGGAAGCTGGTTGAGAGAACCGGGGTGTTCAGCCTGGAAAGGAGAGGATTTGGGGGGTTGATCGCTGTGTTTAGCCAGTTCAAGGGTTGGTATGGGGAAGAGGAAGGGATTTGTTCCATGGGGTCTCAAGAGACAGAACGAGGCCCACTTGGCAGGAAACACAGGGTGGGTGGTGGAGGAGACGCTTGGTCCCAGGGTTGGCATGGCCATCACGTGGGACCACGAACTGTCTCTGTGAACTCCTCAAGCTGTGCCCGTGCAGCCCCGAGATGGAAGGAATTCCAGTGTTTGATGGAGACGGATGTGAGGCTGCTACGTGCCCTTTAAGGCCCCTTCTCCCTCACACGGCCTGTGAGTACTCGACCCTGCCCTGGGTTGAACGGGGTGGATATGGGTGTACCCTGCTGCCCAGACTCTGGCCGCTGGAGACACTGGCCGTGGCCTTGTTGAGCTGATCTGCACAGAGAGGAAGAGCAATTTGCAGGCTCTGTGTCAGCTCGGGTCCTTAATGCCCTGGGGTCAATCCACATCCTCAAACATAAAACCAGCCATCCCAACAGCAGGCTTTTTGCAGTTTGCTCTTTCCGGGGAGGAGACCTCTCACTGGCCAGCAGGGCCTCCCAGGGGTTTATATTCCCAGATTGCTTTGGAAAAGCTCAATCCTAGGTTCCCACACAGTCCTTAGTGGGCTGGTCCCCGGCCAAAGTGTGTGTCTGCTTTTCTCCCCTCTTTCTATGCCTCTTCTAGATACCCAGCCCCCCCGCCTAGGGATCAGGTCCTCACTCTGCTACTGACCAGCTATGTGACTGTAAGTGAGTTCTTTTCCCTCCTTGGACTGTAGTGTCCGCATCTGTAAAATGGGGGTCTGGACCAGGAGGTCACTCCCACTCTGATGCTACAGAAACCCAGAGTCTAGGACCTGAAAAAAATCACTTCCCTTCCTTGTACATTTACCTCTGTCCTTTCAAAGACACATCCCTGTCCCCTCCTCCCCGCCCACCTCAGGCTGCCCTTGAATGACTGACCCTGCTCGTCTCCCTCCTAACACTTAATCAGCTACAGAAAGGGCCTTTTCCCAGAACGAGTGGAGAACCAGTCTAAGTGCCTGTCCAGGTGTCCCCGTGCCCATGTTTGTTCCTACTGCCGGCACCGCACTTTGTAGGAACGCATTTTGGCTGGTGGTGCTCATGACTCGTGGTTGGAGGGCACCCTGGCGAGGCCCCCTCCGAGCCCCAGGTTCAGTCCATGCTGTGGTGGAGTCCAAGGCTCCCCGCTAACTAGGAACACAGCAGCAGCTACGTGCGACGGCCAGACATCCCCTGGGTTATCGTGGCCCTGCTCCTACGCCCGCCGCCGACGGCTGGGAGTAGACGTTCTTGGAACCATCATGGTGAGACATGGGTGAGAAAGTGCTTTGTGATTTGAAGAGCTCCATGTGAGGAATGACTACATCTGGGAGGTCCACTGGGCACCCATGGGACAGTGCGGTAGGGCCTCCCCAGGACTTGGGTTCTCCCTGGTAGCATCTGGGGAGGCGTGTTAGCTCAGCAGATGCTACTGTACGTAGGCTTAGACGTGTTGAGTCAGGTGCTTCCTGGAAAAAGAGTGTGACCCAGAACAAGAGCAAGACAGAGAGAGAGAGAGAGAGAGAGAGAGAGACGGAGAGACAGAGAGAGTGAGAGTACGCGTGGACCCCATCTTGGCTGTGCCCCTCACTGCACGGCCCTCGGCAAGTTCTCCTTCTCTCTAAAATCAGTTCCTTCAACTGTAAAGGGAGAAGGTTGCTTTCAATGCCAGACATCCACACGTCCCCTATCGGTGAAGCTCTGTGAACTCAAGCCTCTTCTTCGCCTCCTTGGGACTCCTGGACCGCACAGCTCCTGAGCTGTCACCAAGGCTGAGGCAGTAGGGAGACCAGAGTGGTCTGGGTAGCTCAGTGGTTGGAGGAGGGAGCCAGTGGGGCCATGGAGATCCCTGCTTGGGCTGCATCCTCCACAGGCCTCCCTCACCGAGCAGGAGTCAGGGGGAGAAGCGAGGCTGATTCCCAGGGGCCCGCCCGCAGGGTGGATGGTACGGCTTCCCGGGCACATCATTCTCCTGACAGGCCTGCAGTGCCAGCCTCTTAAACAGAGCCCAGCCCTTTGGACTTGGTTTATAGATTGAGTTATGGGACATCACATAAACGCCCAGTGGAAAGCCAGTTCCCGCATCTTCCTTTCTTCCTGAGGAATTCCCGCTTCTGCTCAGATTAACCAGGTGGTCCCTTTGTTGGGCATTTAAAGACTCTCCCTTTTAAAAACGCTTGATTTTAGAAGAAGTCAACTCGAAGATGGGCAGGTCTGGATTTTCTCGAGGGAAGCCCCGCACTTCAACACTTGGCCGAGAGAGCAGGGTCAGCCTCACGGCCCCTTGATGTTGTTTCGAAGCTCAGGTGAAAGGAGCAATATTTAGGGCGAGTTGCTGGAAAGAGAAGATGTGGGAAGTGGCTCATACACTCCCCCAGCTACCCTAAAAGATGTCTCTCAGACAAGCCAGAGGTGTAGAGAGCTGTAAATGTATTTTAAAATTCCCATCCATAAATCCATACAGAAAAGGACATAAATCGCATGTGTGCCGCTGGATGAATGATCACAAAATGAATTTTGAAGTATTCACTTTCAGTCGCATTCCTGAATACCTTTGAGTCCTTCACTTTTGTTTTTCCTCCTTCTTCCCTTCTTGCTTTTTTTTTTTAACTAAAAATTTATTTTTCTTTTTGGCTGCCCCGAGCGGCATGTGGGAATCTTAGCTCCCTGACCAGGGATCGAACCCGTGCCTCCTGCAGTGGAAGTGCAGAGTCCTAACCACTGGACCGCCAGGGAAGTCCCCCTTCTTGCTTTTAACTTAGGTTATTTTGTTACATTTTATTTGAGCTACCTCAAATCCTTTCTGGAACCAGGAGGGATGAGAGTAAATACACAGAAAGATGAATGGGTTGATGGATGAAAACACGGTTCTCTGAGATGACTGGGAAGCTGATCCACCCAGAGCCACCAGTCCTGAGGGCCATGACTCCATCCTAGACATGAGGAAATGCCTCCCAGCAGGGATGGGGTGGTGATTTTAGCAGGGGAGAGCCCGGGGTCATCCTTGTTCTGCCCTGACGCCAGCTCTCTCCTCCGCGTCACTTGTCACCTGGGTCGCCATCCATCCTGTTAACCACTTCCTGCCTACCTTCCAGGTTCCCAGTTGTAATAAGCACTATCACTGCATTCCTGTCTTCAAAATCCTCTGCTGTCAGCAGCAAAGCTTAGTCATTTCCCTTAATTTGCCAGCAGGGAAATGGCCGATGCCAGAGAAGACAGCCTGTCATTCCAAGGACTCAGGTGACAGCTCTGACAGTGGAACCCAGGCACCACGGTCATTTAGCCTTGTTTTCCCCTCAGAGCAATAACCACCAGCTTCATTTATGAGGAGCCGCAGCTCTTTCAGCTGTCTCATTTCTTATGCAAAGCCTGACCAGAAGGCAGTCTTCAGGAATAATATGTTGCTCCTCTGAAGAACAGAAACTAATAGTCAAAGGTGTGGTGTATGGGGCTTCCCTGGTGGCGCAGTGGTTGAGAGTCCGCTTGCCGATGCAGGAGACGCGGGTTCGTGCCCCGGTCCAGGAAGGTCCCACATGCCGCGCAGCGGCTGGGTCCGTGAGCCATGGCCGCTGAGCCTGCGCGTCCGGAGCCTGTGCTCCGCAACGGGAGAGGCCACAACAGTGAGAGGCCCGCGTACCGCAAAAAAATAAAAAGGTGTGGTGTAACGCAGAGAATGCTGGATTCTAATCCCAGCCTTTGACTGAGACTTCTCTAGAATTCAGTTTCCTTTTCTAGAAGAGCATAGATTTAAACTAGATGAAGTCTGGGCTCCTTTCCGGGCCCCACCCTCCTCCAACCCCTCCCCCAAAGCACATGGTTTGGGTGGGTAGTGGTGTGAGAACCCTGACCACTTTTAGGTGCCAAAAATGGTTCTGGATAATAACACATGTATAAGCAACTGTTTGAACAAAAGAAGAAACCCCAATTCCTTCTGATACCGATTTTATTTAGAAAACTTTGCTAGACATATCTTTTTTGGACAAGTCCTTAAAAAAGGGAATAGGAGCCAAAGGCCTGAGATGAACCTTGCTATGAGAATGTCTCACTTTCTGAACTGCAGATGCTGCAACCTTTCAAGGTACTGGATTGAATAAATGGCCTAAAAGCACAGGTTGGAGTTTTTCAAAGCAAATGAGGGGGCAGAATTACAGAGGCCTCAGCTCAGGCAAGCCGTCTGAAGGGGCTCCAATCTGAAATGCTCTTTTCAGGCCTTTCGATGGAACTGAGTCGCTGAAGGCTCCAAGTGCAACGAAACCTCTGAAGGAGTTGGTCACAACTTATCCAGACCCAGCCCAGCCGATTTCCATCCTGCAAGAGCCGCTGCCCCCCAGCCCAGCCTGGGGAGGAGCCTGGGTCACTCTATGCACCTGTGCGGTGAGAGAACGCCAGAAAAACGTTTACCATTTATACGTAATAAATGATAATAATAACAATAATAATAAATAAAGCTGGAAGCTGTCGGGTCTGGGCACTGATGTGTGCGGTGGGCAGTGCAGAGTCAAGACAGTCTGAAATTAGTCAAGGCGAATGCAAATAAACTGTGAACAAAATTTGCCCACCTCCCTCCGTCACTTCCCTCCTCCCTCCCTCCTTCCTTTCTTCTCCTTTATCAGATGAGATAGGGGGAAAAGTTATGATTTTTTTCATAGAATAACAGACTGTCATAAATAGTTAGCTCATGTAATGTCCCCACTTTATGGATGGGAAAACTGATACCCAGAAGGGGAAGTGACTTACTAAGGTCCATGTTCTGGGCTCCCAGCTGTCATCCATGCCTTTCTTGAACCTGTTTGTTTAGCTAACTGCGTTTTCTTGCTCCTTTTTGGGTTGTATACTGAGAGGAATCTGTAGAGAGTGTGCTGATCAAGGCAGATTTCTCAGAGTGGGGAGCAGGGGAAGAATGAGGCTCCTTGGATTGCGCGCAGGTGCCCCTGTGTTTCTGTGCAAACTTCAGTCATCTAGGGCATTCAAAACAGACTTGTTCATTCATGTAATAATTAAGGAAAACACGGGCAGCTCTTACAGCGCTCATCTCTGACCTTTAATTAGGTGTGGTGACGCGCTGGAAGCTGCTCTAGCCGTGAGGACCACGAAGTTGCTAGTTTAATCATTTCAAAGGCTGCTCTGTTTTATGGTGGCATAAAATTTGGAAGTCTCATATTAAAATGTACAATTAAATGTAACTCGAATAAATTGCTTTAGGCCAAAGAGAACTTCTCCCTTCTTCCTGTGATCAGCCCTGTCCCCTTCCCACCCCCAGCTGTTAACTGTCTATTTTCAAACTCCCTGAATCCCTTTGAGGTAACTAGATGATTGGGCTCTTTGAAAAACAGTGTTTAAAAAGACATTTGGCAAGCTTGCCGGAGTCAGTCTGTAGATTCAGAGATAGCTACTGGTTAGGCTCAAACTGTCCTTCCTGCTTGATTTGAGGCTGCTGGGACGAGAAAGCAGACTCTGAGGCCTCTTGGTCTACATGGGCTGGTCTCTTGATAAAGTAAATGAAACCATAACAACCACTACCCTTCCTGGTTTGCAGTCAGCTATGGAAAAAAGTCCAAAAAAGTCTCTCAGCCTGGCATACAAGGGCTTCACAATCCAGTTACCTATAAAAGCTCACACCCTCAAACAAGTACCCTTTCTTGCCTTTGGACCTTTGCTCACCCCATGGCCCTTGTCTGGAATGTCCACCCACCCCCTTCAAACCCTTTCAAAATCCCATTCATCCCTGAAAGCCCTGCATCCACCCTGCCATACCTTCCTTGATCTATCTCGGCTGGAGAACGGTCCCCTCCTCTGTCCCTTCTGGACACAATGCTTGCATGAGGTCAGGACCTGTTTTTAGTTTGGGATGCTTTATGTTGGTTGTTTATGTGTCTCAGGCCCCTGAGACTGAGCTCTGAGGATGGGGGCTGAAGGTCATTCCAGTTGGTCTCTGCAGACAGTTTGTCCCTAGCAGAGCGCCTACCTGGAGCCCAGCTGATGGCCACAAAGGTTTGCGGGGACATTTGTCCATCTGGACTGTGAGCCTAGCCCATCCCTATGACCCTACCTGCATGACTCACTTAGGAAAACAGCATTTCACTTGGGGGCTGGTCCTAGGCAGTGGAGGTCCCTCCTGAGAAACACTGAGCCCTCCTCGCTCACAGGGGTTGGCATGGAGGATGAGGTCTTTAAAATATGAGGAATTTCAGGAATGTTTTCTTCATTATAAAAATCATTTCAGAAAATGTGGAAAAAGTATAAAAGACAAAATTATAGGGGAGGGAAAGATGGTTCTTATTCCCGTCACCTAGAGGCAGGCCAGTCTTCCTCCAAGGCTCAGACATGTCTGCTGGGCGAGGGGAGCTGAGTTCAGGCCAGAGCAGAGGGGTGGGTTCTGTGACCTGTCTGCGTCTGGGTGAACCAGGAACCAGCTCACTTAGACTGGGTTTCTGTGTTCTTTATTTCGGATAATGTTTTCAGAAAGGCTTAATTTTTAAGTTCATAGAAAAAACATTTCACCAGTTAAATAATCATCTTCAACTCTGTCTAGCATACCATTTTTAAGGTACACTTCAGTGGCATTAAGCATATTCATACGTAACCATCCATCTCCATCCATCTCTAGAACTTTTTAATTGTCCCAAACTGAAACTCTATACCCATCAAGCACTAGCTCCCCATTTCTCCCTCCCTCAGCCCCGGACAGCCACCATTCTACTTTCTGTCTCTGTGAATATGAATACTTTAGGCACTTCGTATAAGTTGTATCATACAGTATTTGCCCTTTTGGACACTTGGGTTGCTTCTCCTTTTCGGCTATTATGAATAATGCTGCTATTAACAAGGGTGTACACTTATCTATCTATATCTACCTATCTATCTATCTATATGTACATATACGTACATACACCTGGAAGTGGCATTGTTGGGTCATATGGTAATGCTATGTCAAATTTTTTAAATTTTTATTTTATATTGGAGTATAGTTGATTTACAATGTTGTGTTAGTTTCAGGTTTCTACAAAGTGACTCAGTTATACATATACATATATCTATTCTTTTTCAGATTCTCTTCCCATATAGGTTATTACAGAGCATTGACTAGAATTCCCTGGCTATGTTTAATTTTTGAGGAACCAACATACTGTTCTCCATAACAGTTGCACCATTTTACATTCTCACCAGCAGCACAACAGTGTTCCAATTTCTCCACATCCTCTTCAACATTTACTAGGTTCTATTTTGGGCATAGAAGCCATCCTAATGGGTGTGAAGTAATATCTTATTATGGTTTTGGTTTGCAATTCTCTGATGACTAGTGATGTTGAGCATCTATTCATGTGCTTATTGGCCATTTGTATATCTTCCTGGAGAAATGTACACTCAAGTCCTTTGCCTTTGTTTTAATTGGGTTGTTTGTTTGAAGATTGCTTTTTCACATGTGAAATCCTCTCTGCTCCCAGGCTTGACAACCTCTGACCAAACAGCCTCCTTGGGACACTCATGACTCAAAACACATCACCATCATCATCAGGAACAGAATTCTAGGATGAAAAACCATCTCATGACACCTGCCTTTGGAGAAACACCATTAATAACCTGGTATAGGTGGAGATGAGTCTGGGAGCTGTCACTGGGGATTTTAAGAAGGTGACTTTCAGAACGCTCCTACACTGCTGGTGGGAACGTAAATTGGTGCAGCCACTATGGAGAACAGTATGGAGGTTCCTTAAAAAACTAAAAATAGAGCTACCATATGATCCAGCAATCCCACGGGCATATATCTAGACAAAACTCTAATTTGAAAAGATACATACACCCCTATCTTCATAGCAGCACTATTTACAATAGCCAAGACATAGAAACAACCTAAATGTCCATCAACAGAGGAACGGATAAAGAAGATGTGGTGTATATATATATGCAATGGAATATTACTCAGCCATTAAAAAAAGAATGAAATAATGCCATTTGCAGCAACATGGATGGACCTAGAGATTACCATACTAAGTGAAGTAAGTCAGACAAAGACAAATATCATATGATATCATTTATATGTGGAATCTTAAAAAATGATACAAATGAGCTTATTTGTACAGAATAAGCTCAGACAGAAACACACTCACAGAAACAGACTCACAGACATAGAAACAGAAACAGACTCACAGACATAGAAAACAAAGTTACAGTTACCAAAAGGGAAAGGGTGGGGAGGGATAAGTTAGGAGTTTGGGATTCACAGATACACACTACTATATATAAAATAGATAAACAGTAAGGACCTACTGTATAGCACAGGGAACTGTATTCAGTATCTTGTAAAAAACTATGATGGAAAAGAAAAAAGAAGGTGACTTTCTGCTTGTTTGTTCCATTAATATTATTCTGCATATTTTAAGTGTTTCATTCTTCCCTCATGAGGCTGGTGTGCAATACTTTACATGGCCCAAATCATGCCACTTTGGGACAAGTAGGAAGATTAGAAAGTCATTTTT
This sequence comes from Pseudorca crassidens, assembly GCF_039906515.1. Taxonomy (NCBI): domain Eukaryota; kingdom Metazoa; phylum Chordata; class Mammalia; order Artiodactyla; family Delphinidae; genus Pseudorca; species Pseudorca crassidens. Next base: position 75,560,918 of record NC_090300.1, on the reverse strand, counting down.
TCAGACTGCCCTTTTCCTGAGAAGTAAAAAGCAGACATCCTATGAGAAGAGGAGGGTGGGGAAGAGAGAAGGGCCCGCCCACCTACTGAGCAGCTACTGCCATCAGGACTGAGCTGGGCCCTTCACACATGATTTTTCTTCTCATCCTTTAATCAGTCATGTCAGGCAAGTTGTTACTGAGTTCACACACGGGGACAGGGAGGCTTGGAGAGGTGACGAACTCACCAAGGACCCAGCCAGAGACAGGTAAAGGTGGCAAGTGCCCCAGAAGCCTAAGCCCTTTCCGTGACAACAGGCACTTCTGCTCCTGGTGCTGGGACCACACCTGAATTTGGTATCAGGAACCTGTTTCAAGAAAATATCGTTCGCTCTATCTCTTCACAATTCCTCCCTCTCTGCTGGACATTTCCACTCAACCTCTGACATGTTGAATCTTGTCACCCCAAAAGCCCGGTGTCCCCTCCAGGATGAGGCTTCACTCCCATCCCTCGCTCCGGGACCCTGCCTCCTTCGCCTGCTCATTCTACTGCCCCCACAGCACCGCCACGCCCACGGGCTCCCCACCACCGCCACGCCCACGGACTCCCCACAGCACCACCACGCCCACGGGCTCCCCACAGCACTGCCACGCCCACGTGCTCCTCCGTCAGCCGCCACATTGTCGTAAACGCTACCCCACCCCTCAAACGCTGCATCATACTGCTCCTACCACCTCCCTCGCTGCTCTTTTTGGTCCCTGCAGTTGGCTACTCTGCCTTTGTCTGCCTCAGTAATATTGGGAAGCCCCAGGCTGCCTTTCTGAACCCTCTTTTTAGCTCACTCTGCACCCAGACCCATTGAGAATCTGACGAAAGTCATGAGATTTTTTTTTTTCTCTAGAAAATCGCCCATGCACAGCACATGCACTGACATGCTATCTCACGGAGTCGCCCGCTGCCTCTCCCTCTCATCCTTCAGGTGTAGAGCCTGCTTTAATCAGTGAGGTTCTTGGACTCCAGATTAACACCATTTCTGGACAATGCCCTCATCTATGGCTCCTTAGACCTCCATCAGCATCCAGACCCTTTCCTGAGCTCAGACCCTGATTTCAGACTCCGCTGGACAGTCTACATTATGGTCCCATGAGGCTCAAATGCAGCCTGTCCAGGTGAGTCTGCCATCGTGCTCCCAACGCCCTCCCCTGTGTCTTCTCCCCCTCCTAATGGTACGCACCATGCTGAAAACCTGGTTGCTTTCCTTCATGAGTTTTTTCTCTTTCATCACCTGTGGCGTGGACTGCTAAGAGCCCCCCAGTGACTGTGCACACCTACTTTCATAGTTATAAGTGTTTTACTTTTGTACATGGCGTTCAGCTCAAGACTACATTTCCCTTGCAGGAAGGGGCAGCCATACGACTAAGTTCTGACCGATAGAAAGTGAACAGAAGTGATATATGTATAGCTCCTAGATCATGCCTTGAAAAAGAAGGACTGAGCCCTTCCTCCTTTCCTTTGGCTGGAATATGAATGTGAAGGCAGGAGATGGAGCAGCTATTTCAGCCATGAGATGGCAACCATGGATTGAGATGGCAGAGCAATTAGATAGATGGGATCTCAGTCCCTGCTATACCACCCTTCCAGCTCTAGATGGAAAATAAACCTTCATCTTATTTAAGCTCTTGCTTTTTGGGGCTCACTTTGTTGTGACCTAACCCATATAGTGACAGCCCCATTGTGTTACCCCACTTACCAGTGTAATCAATCCATCACCATGTTTTACCAGTTTTACTCCTTACATAACTTATGATGCAGTCTCCTCTTTCAGTCCTCACTGTCTGGTCTTAGCTCAGGCTTTCATCATCTCCCATCTGAGCTATTGCTATACTTTTTTTATTAGGTCTCCGTACCCACACCTCCTCCTCCCAAGCAGTCCATCTTCCGTACTGCTGCCAGAACCATCCGTCCTCTACACCAGTGTTCCTCAACCTCAGCACTCTTGACATCTCAGCCCAGATTACTCTTTGTTGTGGAGGGCTGTCCTGGGCACTGGAAGCTACGTAGCAACATCTCTGGCCTGTGCTCACTTGACGCTACTTGCATTCTCCAAGTTGTGACAACCAAAAATGTCTTCAGTCATTACCAAATGTCCCCTGAGAGGGTGGCAAAATCACCCTTGGTTGAAAACCACTGCCCTACACCAACCTGACCACATCTCTCCTTGGCTGTACGCTTCCCTGGCCCTTCATTGCCCGCAGAATGAATCCAGTTGGTGGGACCCTTCATACAGAACCTCCTGCGTTCCCCCGGCTGGTGTTCCTGCAGAGCCCTCACACACACCCTGCCCTCTGGTTATCTGCAACTATTTGGCGCGTGCTCGACGTGCCATGGTCCTTGGTGCCTTTTAGCTTTTGCAAATGCTACTTGTTCTTCCCAGTGTGCCCAAATGCCTGCTCATCCCACCAGGCTTAGACCAAGGGTCACCTCCTTGGGGAAGCCTTCCTCCCATGGCTCAGGCGGGCTGAGCGGCTCCCTTGTGCGGCCCCGTCTCACACATGCCTTACCCTTGAATATGACTGTTCATGTGTTTGAGTCCCCTTCAGACGAATTCGCTTCTGTATACGGGCTCTGGGCTGGGCCTGACCTTTGATGAACGCTTGGCTTGCTGAGCTGGGGCTCCGAGCTGAGCAACCAGGATGGTGGAGGGAAGGAACGATATGATGTGTCCAAAGGTGCAGGAGAGGAAGGGGCTTGGAATGAGGTGATCCTGTTCATGGATCCCAAATGTCTGAGGGGCTGGCCTGTGGGCGAGAGCAGGGACGATGGGGCCTGAAGTGGGGAAGAGAACCATCTGTAGAGGGTCCAGGGAGCCAGGATTCAGTGTAATAAAAAGAAACATTAAAAAAAATAGAATTTTGTTTTTTGTCTTAAAATAGTTGTCCTAATGATCAATTAGATGAAATTCAGGAAGGTATGTTTATTTAGTTATTTATTTTAAAATTTTTAAAATTATAGTTGGATTTACAATATTGTATAAGTTTCAGGTGTACAGCACAGTGATTCAGTTATATATATATTCTTTTTCAGATTCTTTTCCCTTACAGGTTATTACAAAATATTAAGAATCGTTCCCTGTGCTGTACAGTAGGTCCCTGTTGGTTATCTATTTTATACATAGTAGCGTGTATATGTTAATCCCAGCCTCTTAATTTATTCCTCCCCCAACCCCCCTTTCCCGTTTGGTAACCATAAGTTTGTTTTCTGTGTTTGTGAGTCTTTCTGTTTTGGAAATAAGTTCATTTTTGTCTTGTTTTTTTTTTTTAATGAAACATAAAGCAACAGATAGTTCTAAAAAATCCTCATTCATCACTGCTCCCTACCCCCACTGCTGGAGCAGTTTCTTGTGTATCCTTCTAGATCTATTTCTGTGCATTTATATAATAGATATAGACAAAGATATACTTGTGTATACGTGTAAACACACACACACACACACACAGATGTATAGCTGTTTGAAATTTTCTCTCACCTGCACTCTTCTCTCTTGTTCCTCCTTATCTGTGTTGGGAAAGGTTTTTTATAAAACGGAGTAAGTGGACAGAGACTTAGGTGGCAGCCACATCCCAGTCCTGTTATGAGAGGCTGTCTACGTGAGCACAAGGGATGCCTGTGTGTCTTTGAGATTCACTGCTCTGAGGAACCACCTAAAATTCCTCCTTCAGAGAACAGCTGGGGCTATGGGAATGAGCTGGGAACCACAGCCATGCATCTGGAGCTCAGGGGTGTGGCCTTCTCTGCCTCCGAGACAGCGGGGCCACTGGGAGGGGAGCAGCAGCTGAAGGCAGAACAGGGCCACCTGGGGAAGGGGAGAAGTTGGGGGACAGGCAGAGACAAGCGCCCTGGGTGCCCATCTCAGGCTGACTCCGTGGGCACTCAAAGGGCCATGCGATGGGAAAACTGAAGTTTTGTACCATCTGGCTTTTTGTGTGATCGTGATCAACACATAGAAAGAGTGCTTTCCTAAAACCAATAAGTGAGATCATATTATATATATTAGCCTGCTTAAAACATCATATACATTTTTCTTTCTCAGCAAATAAAGGTGAACCCCCTCTTTTTTTTTTTTTTTTTTTTTTGCTGTACACGGGCCTCTCACTGTTGTGGCCTCTCCCGTTGCAGAACACAGGCTCCGGACGTGCAGGCTCAGCGGCCATGGCTCACGGACCCAGCCGCTCTGCGGCATGTGGGATCTTCCCGGACCGGGGCACGAACCCGTGTCCCCTGCATCGGCAGGCGGACTCTCAACCACTGCGCCACCAGAGAAGCCCCCTCCTCTTTTAAATTAGCTACTTGGTATGGGTTTTCACGATGCAGGGAATCATTGTGTTACGGACGACATCTGCATTGTTTACAAAGATCTGTTATTGCCAACAATGCTTGAACATATAGCTTCATGCCCACATGATCCTGTCAGTGAATGTGGCAATGACGCTGGTTTACATGTTTTGAATTTTGATATCTACTGCTCCACCAATTTATATTCCCGTTAACAGTGCGTGAGACCACCAGCATCCTTTCCGAGCCTGGGTGTCTCCATCTTTTTTATTCTGCCCATCTACCAGAGGACCTCATGGTGCAGTACTGACAGCCCCATCCTGGAAGTAGACCAAGCGGGTCATAACTTCACCTCTTGAGGGTGAGGTGGAGGGGCTTCCTCCCCAGTGGGGAGGCTGGATGGTATGGTTTACAGTTCCCTGGATTCTGTGCTCATTCACCAAACTAGAGAAACATGTGTGGGTGGGAGTGCTGAGTTCTCTGAACCCCGAGGCAACCTGGTCCTTCTGGTACTCCCAGAGGGGCTGGAAGGTGACCCCTGAGGTTTATACGACCTACAGGTAGTGAATCAGCCTTTTACTTTCACCAATAATAGATTTCACTTCTGGGGACTGAGTGGGGTCATTTTGCTTTCTCTGTAGCAGAGAGTATGCTTCTCCGTGAAAGAGAGGGGCTCAGTGAGCGGAAGCTCTGAGGTCCTATAGCTGGATCCCGACAAACACTCTTTTTTATTTTTTTAATTGAAGTATAGTTGATTTACAATGTTGTGTTACTTTCAATTGTATATAGCAAAGTGATTCAGTTGTACACATATGTATGTATATATCTATATTCTCTTTTTTTCAATTCTTTTCCATTATCGGTTAGTACAAGATATTAAATTTAGTTCCCTGTGCTATACAATAAATCTTTACACTCTTAATCTGGGAAATGGACCTTCCTTGCACAGCCTGGTTACTTGTATTGAAACCCGTGCCTTTTCATGAGGACCAAAGAAAATGATAGAAGTGCTTTGAAAACTGCAAGCACCCAAGGGTCCTCCATGAAACCTGGAAACCCTGTGTTACTGCACCTCCGGCAGCGTGGCTCTGACTGTGCCTCTCGCCTCCTCCAAAACCTTCGGTGACTCCGTCCTGCCTGCAGAGAGACATCCGACTCCTCAGGGAGGCATCCCAGCCCTCCCAGCTGGGTCTGTCACCCACCCTGGGCTCTAGCCACACACAGTGTTTGGTTGTGAGCTCTCTTGCCTTCTTGCTCTGACTCCGTGATTTTCCTTAACTCCCCCCCTCATTTCCAGATCCTGTTCATCTTTTTTTTTTTTTTAATTTAAAAAATTTCTTTCTTTCTTTCTTTTGGCTGTGCCACGTGGCTTGCAGGATCTTATTTCCCCAACCAAGGATTGAACCTGGGCCACGGCAGTGAGAGTGCCCAGTCCTAACCACTGGACCGCCAGGGAATTCCCCCTGCTCATCTTTTCAAGCCAGCTTTTACATGAAACTCAAGCCCTATCCCTTCAAATGCACCCACAGGTATCAACCTTACCTCAAGGAAGCTTCTGTCAGTGACTTCACTCCCCTCATCCCCGCCTAATCCTTCCTCTCCACCAATCCCAACACAACCGCACTTCTATCTACAGTATTATGTGTGTCTGAGCGCACAGTGTGGTGGAAATAGCATACAATCCACAGTCTAAGATTTCAATCCTAGTTCTGCCACTTAGTGTGTGATCTTGGGGAAATTAGTTAACTGCCCAGGGCCTCAGTTATTCTATCTGTAAAGTGGGGGCAATTACTCCCACTCGCAGGATTATTTGGTAATCAGTGGTTCTCAGTTGTGTGTGTGTGTGTGTGTGTGTGTGTGTGCTGACTCCCCAGGAGATATTTGGCCCTGTGTAGAGACATTTTTGGTTGTCACAACTTGGGAGGGATGCTACTGGCATCTAGTGGGTAGAGGCCAGGGATGCTCTAAGTATCCTATGATATATAGGACAGCTCCCTACGACAAAGAATCCTTTGGCCCAAAATGTCAATAGTGGTGAGGCTGAGAAAGCCGGTGTAGATGAAGGAAGTAATAAGGTGCTCTGGGCTTTGTGGCTCACAGTAGGTGCTTCCTGAACAGCCTTTCTTTCTTCCTGCCCACTGAGTGTCAGCTCTTTATGGGCAGGAAACGTGTCTGATTCATCCCTGTGTTGTCTGGAGCTCCCAGCATAAGGCCTGGCACAGGGCGGCTGAATGTCAGGATTGGGAAGGAAGGAAAGAAGGTAAAGAGGGAATATTCTTATTCTTGCAGGCTCTATGGAAAGGCAGTTGAAGACCCGAATGTGGGGATATGAAGGCTCCAGGGGAGTAAGAGGGAGGGAGTTTTCCACGTGGACTATTATTTGGAAGGAAGGCTGGTGGCTGAAGAGATGGGCTGGGTGCTGTGTGGAGACCCCCTCCAAGTACCCTGCCCCTTTTGGACCAGCATCACTTAATGGACAGGGCACTTTTTGTTTCTGCCTCTGAATCATGGGGCCACGGTGAGGAGGAATGTGGCATGATTCAGGCTGAAGGGCTTGACCATGGCAAGCTCCCCAAATGACTATTTCAGTAATAACACTACGCACTTTTATGTTTTCCTTTCATCACAGCTCTCAAAGCACAGTGCCAACGTTAATTAAGGCTTTCAGCATGGCATGAGGCACTGTGTGTAAATGTTACTCTCCCCACTTGGCTGAGGGTAAACTGAGCCAGGGGAGGGCAGGTGGCTCAATCCAGTGTGGCTCATACCTTGTTGAGGCTCCACCTTGGAGAAGTTGGGGTTTAACAGCCTCCCTGCCTCTCCAACTATGACTTCTTTCTCTCCTTTCCAGGCCCTCTTGGTGATACCATGAGTAGAAATGGTTTCTCATTTCCCACTGGGGCAGCAGGATGACAGCTCCAATGCAGAGGTGCGGGGCATAGGGGGCTCCTCATTCAGATATATCCCTTCACTGCCATGTGTCACCACTTCTGGTTGGGGGGGGCAGTGAGGGGACAGAGGATGATGTCAGAAGGCAATCGAAACATTGTGGTTTTTTGGGGGGTGTTTTTTTTTGTGGTACGGGGGCCTCTCACTGTTGTGGCCTCTCCTGTTGAGGACCACAGGCTCCGGACGCGCAGGCTCAGCGGCCATGGCTCACAGGCCCAGCCGCTCCGCGGCATGTGGGATCCTCCCGGACCAGGGCACGAACCCGTGTCCCCTGCATCGGCAGGCGGACTCCCAACCACTGGGCCACTGGGGAAGCCCGAAACATTGTTTTTACGGACTTCCCTGGCAGTCCAGTGGTTAAAACTCCAGGCTTCCTCTGGAGGGGGCACAGGTTTGATCCCTGGTGGTGGAACTAAGATCCCACATGCCCCGTGGCAGGGCCAAAAAATTAAAAAATAAATGAAGAAAAGAAAAGAAACATTGTTTTTAGGAGGGACACTGGGGGTAACTTTAACTTTCCTCGGAATTTTTCCAAAACCTTAACAACAGGTGAATCGGGTTAAGCAAATAAGAGAGTTCCTTGTATTGTTCCTGCAAATGTTCTTTAAATTTGAAATTACTTCCGAATAGAAAGTTTAAAAGGAAAAGAACGGATATCTTTTCTAGAACCGCAGCGGCCAATGCAGCAGAGTCTCCAAAAGAAACACTGGAGGAAAAGAGACAAGAGGAAAATGTGTTCTTAAAAAAGAAAAACAAAATCCAAAACACTGGCAGAAGGAAACCCCTTCCGCTGAGCGCACAGGCTTGCCTCCTTGGGTGACACCGCACCTCTCTGTCCTCGCACGTCGGGGTGCTGCAGTGGCGCGCGTGCCCCTCCCCGCCACCGCGCCGACACTGCCCCTGGCGGTGACTCACGCCGGGCATCCTTTAAATACGAGGAGGGACCGGCGAGCCGCACTCCTGCAGCAGCAGTGAGCCGTCCCACGTCCTCCTCTCTGGCTCCCTCTGGTTGACGGCCGCCGGGCGGGCTCTGAGCTGCTGGTAAGTAGGAGGGCTGGCCTCCTGCCTCCTCCCTCCCTCCCACCGGCCTGGAAGGACCCGGCTAGCCTCCCCCTCCTTTTTTGCTGACCCCGCTCCCCGGGGAAGAGCGTCCAGAAGGGGCAGGGCTGGCGCGGTGCCTGGGGATGCTCTCAGAACGCGGCCGGTGCAGCCTGCGCTGGAGGGGCACGTGGCCGAACCCAGGTGCCTGGGGCCACAGCCCCTCTCTGCGGATCCCTGACCAGCCTCTTACTCTTTTTGTCCCGACCCGTCCTGGATGTCGACCTGGGACACTGAGAAGATGTTTTAGACCGGCAAAAAGTTGACTTTGAAAGTTGACTTTCAAATTATCACACCAGTTACCCATCGAGCTTACCTCTTACGGGATACTAGCTCCACTGGGAGAAGAGTTTCTCTTTTTAAGATCCAGGTTATTTGAACCCAAGTCCTCTTCCCCAGCACTTACTATGGTGGCCACCAGCGGCCTGTCCTGTATTTGGGTCTGTTGAGGACCAATGGGGGTATCCCAAGTGACAGAGCTGTCCTCTTTTCATAGACTGACTTCTAGTTGCTACAAAAGTGGCTTCAGCAGATGTGCTGGCGCCTGGTTTGGATTTCCAATTTGGAATTCGGCTGTGGACTCAGGGTTGTTCCAGATTCTAAGTTTGTGTGTGGCTTAGGCGACTCCATCATTCTGGCGGCTTTCCCCTCTTGCCTTGGCCACTAACGGCTTTGGGAAGGGAGAGTCAGGGCTGGAGATGGATTTGTGATGAAGCTGGTTTGCATTTAAAATTGTGACTGTTGAACCTTTACCAGATTCTCTGCTCAAATGTAGAGGCAGGAGCGGGGCCAAGGAACCACCTGTGGAAAACCAGGACTTTTCTAGAGCTTCCCACCGTGCCAAGTGTGAGAGAGCCAGTCTACCTCCAGGGCCAAGTGTGTGACCTCAGGGCAGGTTGCGACTCTCTCTTGGATGACACGTCACTCAGGCTGAAGGTGCTGGATGCCTGTCTGTCACGCTCTGGCTTCTCCTTCAGGATTATATCACCATATCAACCAGTGCTGGTGCCACTGGCTCTGTAATTTAGAAATTCTCTAATGGCTGTCACTTCTTATACTCTGAATCGATTGAACATCTGGGGTACGTTCAGGGCCAGACAGTCCTATTTGCCTGTGGTCTTGAGTCAGCTGGGCGGGCTCTGCAGGGATGAGACAAGAATGTGAGAGAGGTCGGGGTGCGGGGAAGGGTTCTGAACAGACCCTGCAGCAAGTCAGGGCACGGAAAGGCTCTCCCAGGGCTGGGGACACTACCTGGGCTTGCTCAGTAAATGGAGGGGGGTGGGCTGCCACTGGAAGTAGGTCCAGATGTGGAGAAATAAGGAGAGCTGGGAGAGAAGCTGTCCCTGCTCGGTCCTGCCAGCAAACACTCCCACGGCTGTGACTACACGTGGCAGTTTGCCTCCCTAAATCCTGACCGCGAAAGACTGACAGCAGCTTCTGGTTTCACTGCCTCCCTGGGCTTTGGGGACACAGGATTTAGAAACTTCTGTCAAGATGCTTTGATGAGGGACTGGTCCATTTTACCTAAGTTGGGCCCCCCAGGTGTTACCCTGAGAAGGGGGCTGTAGCCCATGGCTTTTAAAATAAAAGCCCCGAGTGGAAGCGTCTCCCTGCTCGGCTGGCGAGTTTGTCGGTATGTCCTGCCACTTCTGCCAAGCTAATTCCAGCCCTGCTCTGGCCTCTGCCAGAAGCCCTACCTCCCCTAACCCCAGGGCTGGAAAGGACTTGTTTCCTCGTACTCATTTCCTTTTCTAAACGAATGGACTGAACTTTGACCTTGATGGGCCATGAGAGATGGGGTCGGTGACTGAGGCAGGTGGAGGATGAGGGTGCGGCTGCTCTTCCCTTGGGGCTCCAGGATGTGTTTGGGGTGGAGCCCTGAGCCGGGCTGTGTGTTGAGACGATGGGATCACCCCCTTCTGGTTGAACAACCTCTTCTGTTCTTCCATCCACTCCTCCAAGCCACTCAGGTGAAACTGAGCAAACACGAGCATCAGAGCAGCCTTGAGGAAGAACATCTCTCAAACCATGCAGCCTGGGAGTTGGGAGAGGCACTTGACCTTGACTCATCACGCTGGGCAGCTGGAGGGTAGATTGTAGATGAGCCTGAGATCATTTTAGAATGGAGGGAGAGAAGCCACCTCTTCCCCGAATCCAGGCACAGCTGGACACGTGGTTGATGAGGTCCTAAAGCCTCATGATAAGGTTCAGGGGGACCACCAAGCTCTATGGTTAGTTAGAGTCCTGATCTGGGTGTCTGGAATCTTCCACTGACTGTGTGAGCCCAGGCAAGGCTCCTACTTCCTCTGGGCCCCTTAGTTTTCCCATCTACAAAATGACCAGATGGTTTGACCAGATGGGCTCAAAAGGCCTTGGCATCTCTGATGCCCTGGGCTCTAAGTGCTGCTTCTGGGAGCAGCCTCTACTGCTGGGTTCAACTTAGCTCAGACCCCAGATTTCTGACAGGGATGGAGAAAGGGCCACTGAAGGACGTATCGATAGAGGGGGCTGGACCTGTCTATGGCCTGACTTTTAGCCTCCCCAATCCAGGGTTCAATCTCTCTGTCTTGGCAGTAAATGACATAGGTCAGGAGCATGGGGTCCCAGCTGGTCTAGGCCTCCAGTGGTGCTTCCGAGTGTGGGCTGTGGACCCCTGCATCAGAGTCACTTGGGGCGTTTGTTAAATGTGCAGGGTCCTGGGCTGTTCCCCCTGCCTCCCGGACCTAGGGATCAGGAGCTCTGTGGGTCGAGCCTCCAGAGATTCTGACTTTACTCAACAAGATGAACAATAATTGTAAATAACATTTATCGGGTACTCATTTTGGGCCAAGAACAAGCCTAAGGGCTTCACATGCATTAATTTGTGCAGTCCTCATCACTGCAGTGCTGTGAGTTCGGTTCTATCAAGCGAGTTTCCCAGGCACTTCCAGGCGACATTTACGTACTGATCTGGGGAACACAGTGGTTACCCCCTTCAAGCGAGACGTGGAGGGCAGGATACAGTGAGCCTCTCATTCAGACAGTGGCTTCAGACCCGCTGGACCGCGCAGAGAGGAGCGCCTTGGTTGGGGCTGACGCCAGCTGTGTGCAGGGGAGACAACACAGCCCCAGGCCTGGCATCTCCCTCGGAGGACGGGGCCACGTCTCAACGCTGATGAGGCCATGGTTTGGGAGATCTCTGTGTGGGGAGGGCACAGGCCACGGAGGGAGATTTCCTGTCTGGGCTTCAGTTTCCCCAGGTGTGCTGGGAGGGGGCCTCCCTAAGGCCCCCCTCTCAGCTCCCTGATCCATGAAATGGCTCTTGGCCGTGTGAAGATGCGCCAGTTAACAAGTGGGATTGCCCTGCCTGGAAAACTTTGGAAGCAAGGTGGGCCTGAAAAGATGGATGCAATGTCCTCAAGCCTCCATGTGAAGGTGGCACTGCTGGTGGTTCCACGTGACCTATAGGGGGTGGTGGGAATGGCGGGGCTTCAGGCCAAATCTCCTTTCTGTCTCTGGTAAGATATCAGAGCTGCCAAGGGCCCCTGGGAGTCTTTGCAATAGGGGAAACTGAAGTCTGGAGAATTTACCTAACCTCACACTCCAACTTAGAGTTAAGACAGAGTAGCACATCCGTCTCTGAGGTTCTTTCCAAAAGCTTTCCTCCATGGCATTGAAATAAGAAGGCGTCTCCTCGGAGGGAACCTCGTGTTTCAGGAATGTGATGATGGTATTAAACCCAAAAGTCCCAACCCACCAACCAACAAAGCTCAGGGCTTCGAGGCTAATTACGTGTTTGCCCATGAGTCATAGAGGCTGTTTTTGCTAAAGAGACCAGAGCCAGAGCGCCTGGTCCAAGCGCTTCCACTCCTGGGGAGGGACCACGTCAGAGTGCCCAGGTGAGCTGTCTGTCTGTCCTTCTGTGTGTCTGCGGGCTCAGTGAATTCCCTGGGCCAGCGACAGACGCCAGGCTGCTCCCCCTCCCAAGACAGGGGCTGGACCAAGTCGCTGCAGTGACTAAGGACGCATTTGGCTGCCTGGAGGAGGAGGGTGTAATTAGGGCAGCTTTGTGGGCCTTTAACTGTCATGGCTGCCAAGCGGTACAGGGCAGCGTGGACTATTAGTCCACTGTGTGCTGGGCTCCTGAGGGCCTCAGGCTGCTGTGGACGCCGGCCACACTTGCTGGAAATCCAAGGGCCCGGCTGGTTATCCAGCCTGCTCCTGCGGCCCCTCCCTCCCCTGAGGGCTCTGCAGCTGGGTTTGGGGTAGGCTCCCTGGAGGTCCTTTGCAGCAGTCAGTGCCAGCCGTGGAGGTGACAAGTGCTGGAAAGTAGGAAAGCAGTGCATGTGGTGCTGGAGTGGGCTCTGCAGACACGAGGATTTATAAAAGGGAAAATCTGCAAATTCTTGCAATATTCGTTAAGCTGAGTGTGGTTCGTTTTAAACAGCAGTGGCTCTGTTGCCATAAGGGAGTTGTTCCCATAAGGGAGTTATCTTTTTCCTCCTCTTCCCAAGACGTGAGGCACCACCCCTGGCCGTGGGCCCTTCCTGGGGCTGCCTTGATGCCCCCTCCCCAGCTGGGGAGTGCAAGCTCAGAGAGGTCTGAGACGGGTCTTCAGAGGGTTCTTGGCCCACACCCTCATTTATGGATGGGGAAACTAGACAGAGACTGCCCTGGGCTTTCCAGGTTACGGGCACTTTAATTTAGTCCCTAATACTTGTGCTGCAACACCATTTTGAAGCATCCTGGGTGTAGGAGTGTACATAGAAATTAAGCGCTAGACGGCTCATCACCAGGAGAGACGCTTCCCATTTTGTAAGTCAGTCCAGTGGGTAGATCTCTCTCACACATATATCAAGGGGATGGGCAAACACCCACAACTGTCTGCGTGGACCCCCTGGGAGCACAGGCACAATTGTCCTGGTTGATGGCTCTCATATCCTTGCCCTGGGACTCAGCCTTAGAATCCTAAAGTCTTGGTGATGGACAGCTGTCATCTAGTCCAATACTCTACCAGGTGTAGAATCTTCTCTCCAGGCTCCTTACCATGTTTCTGCTTAGTTTCTGCTTGAACACTTTCAGGGATGGGGAGCTTACTGCCTTATGAGGTTGTCCATTCTGGTTCAGACAAGCTGTCTTCGGTGAAGAACTAAAATGCATGTGACCCCATAGCTTCTGTGTACCAGTTTCGACCTCGAGAGCCACACTGAGGCTGTTTGCTTTATCCCAGGGCAGCCCTTCACGAACACTAAGAAAGTGCTTGCAGGCTCATCACATCTTCTCTTCTTTCTGCTATTCATCCACAGTTCCTTCAATGGATGCTCAGATGTTCTGGTTTCTGCATCCCCTCACCATCCTCTTACCGTTCTCTAGAAGGCCTTCAATAGACCAGTTTGTCTTTGGCCTTCTTGAAGTTCAGGGTGAAACTGAGAACAGCATTATAGGTGTGGACTGATGAGGGTGGTGTAAAGCAAGACTATCACCTCCTTTGTTCCATACTTAATACTTCTATTAATGCAGCCTAAGATCACATTAGCTTTTGTGAGCAGTCTTCTTTCTCCGCTACCATCAGTAAAACGCCCTCACACCTAAGGGTGGATGTTAAGTCACTTTTTCAGTGCCTCCTTTCTAAGCTGTTCATTTTCTGCTCTCAGGTTCTGGATCCCACATTTATCTATACAAGTTCATTCTTTTAGATGTGTCCATAGCTTAATCTGGTCCCCTTCCTTTGAATCTAGCCTCCATTGTCAAGTTGTTGTTTTTCTTTCATTTCTCCACAGTTCTACATACTTATTTGAGTCTTGATGGAAAGTACAGCAGGTCAGGGCTTGGATGGGCTGTAACTAGGGCAACAATCAAGGCCTGGGTGGGTGGGGGATGAACTTGGGTTCTGTCCTCAGAGTAAGCTTGTTGGGAGCAGGGGAGGGGTGCATTGAGTTGAGGCCAGGTGGGGAAGCCTGGATTATTCTGAGTTATGGGCTAGACTCAGGATTCCATGAGTTCAGGGGAACAAAGAAAGGCCAGAGAAGTACCTTCTCCACCCAGCCAGTTTATGCCTTATAGGCCATCATTTGAAATTCCTTCTTCTGACTCAGGACTTTTGCTCATTAAAAGGACAGGCACTGCAGTAACACTCACGGTTCTCATCCAGGAATCTGGAGATGCTGGCTTTAAGCTCTGAGCCTCAGTTTCCCAGCTTCCTGCATTCCCCCAAAATGATGGGCATGCATGATCAGCAGGTCTTAACCCTTTGGGAGTTAGAGACCCCTATGAATCTCAGATGGAAGTTACAGGTGTCCTACACACACACAGAAATCTATAGTCCCTTGACTAAGAATGCCAAGATTAAAAGCACCTTGAGGCCTTCCTGCCTCCAAGAGTCTGCAAGGGCCATTGTAGGGGAGCTTGGCACATGCTCACACGTTTGCACAGAACACACCCTCACAGCCTTTCTTCAATTTGCTCCTCATGGCGGCCTCAGGAGGGGGCAGAGGTTATCACTGTCACTTAACAGATGAGGAAGCTGAGCCTGGAGGCCTCAAGCTTCATTCGAGTCAAACAGCTAATCTGTGGTCCTTAAATATTCATGTAGGGCCCAGTTCCCATGCCCCCCATCTCCACTTTCTGTTTGTATAGACCTGATCTCAAACACCAAACGTTCCATGACTTTGACTCCATTCCCAGATCAGCACCATGTCTGCGGGAGCGTCTGGGCCTACCCTAAGTTTTCTGGGACTTACTCAAGGCCACCCAATGTTTCTTCTGGAAACTGGGACTGGTACCCAGAAGGCAGACCCCAGACGTCGGTCGACCCACAGCAGCCCCTTCCGGAGAGACAGGAAGTGGTGTGGATAGTTTCCTTTTATTGGGAAGGTGGTTTGGATTAAACCTAGATGAAGCCCCTGTGAAAGGGTTAACACAGGGGCAGGTTGGTGGTGGTGGTGATGGGGCAGTGCTGGTCGCTGTGCGGCGGGGCCCAGGGAGACGGAAGGCTGAGCTTCCCTGCAGTATTTTCCACCAGATCGCAGTGTGGTCCTGCTCTGCTGGCTGCTGCTGCTTCTCCCCACAGGTGTTCATATCTGTGGCCTCAGCATCTTCCCCCAGGTTCAGGCCCTGTTTATTTAATCTCGTGTCCTATCTGTTCCTCCTGAGGAAGCCACGTTCAACTAGCAAGTCCAGGTGCTCTGAGAGACACAGAGGTGGATAAGATACTGCTCCTGACTTAAGGAGCTCATAGGGACGGGACACAAACATCCCTGCCCTTGCAAAACCTATTGACTAGTGAAGGAGACAGACGGGGACACAGTGAATGCCATGTGTGGCTGCTATGGCTTAGGCCGTAATGGAAGTTGGGAAAATCGCCTGCACGGGAGGGTAACTAAAGCTGACTCATGGAATCCTGGAAAGCTTCCTGGAGGTGACTGCCTGTGAGCTAGACTTAGAAGTGTGGGGAAGATTTGGATGAGGATGAAGAGCCCTCCAAGTGGGGCGAATGGCTTGGGCAAAGGCATGGAAATAGGAAGGCCTGGGGGAAGACGAAGAGGCTGCAGACCAGACCACGGGTAGCATGAGATGCGTATGTGGTGATGGGGTTCAAAGGCAAGCCAGCGTTTGGCACCCAAGGTTGACGTTGGCTTAAAAACAGCTGAAGCGTCAGTGAGGCAGTCCTGACTCGTGCCCTTTCTCTCCTTGCAGAGGCCATGCCACTGAAACATTATCTCCTTTTGCTGGTGGGCTGCCACGCCTGGGCTGTGGGCTGGGCCAACCATGGCTGCCCTAGAGAGTGCACCTGCTCCAGGGCCTCCCAGGTGGAGTGCACGGGGGCGCACATCGTGGTGGTACCCACCCCGCTGCCCTGGAACGCCATGAGCCTGCAGATCCTCAACACGCACATCACCGAACTCAACGAATCCCCGTTCCTCAACGTCTCGGCCCTGATCGCCCTGCGGATTGAGAAGAATGAGCTGTCCCACATCGCGCCCAGTGCCTTCCATAACCTGGGCTCACTGCGCTACCTCAGCCTCGCCAACAACAAGCTTCAGGTTCTGCCCGTCAGCGTCTTCCAGGGCCTGGACAACCTAGAGTCGCTCCTCTTGTCCAGCAACCAGCTGGTGCAGATCCAGCCGACTCACTTCGCCCACTTCAGCAACCTCAAGGAGCTGCAGCTGCACGGCAACCACCTGGAGTTTATCCCCGACGGGGTCTTCGACCACCTGGTGGGCCTCGTCAAGCTGAATCTGGGCAAGAATAGCCTCACCCACCTCTCACCCAGGGTCTTCCAGCACCTGAGCAACCTCCAGGTCCTCCGGCTGTATGAGAACAGGATTTCAGACATCCCCATGGGCTGTTTTGACGGGCTTGGCAACCTCCAGGAGCTGGCCCTGCAGCAGAACCAGATTAGTACGCTGTCTCCTGGCCTCTTCCACAACAACCGTAACCTCCAGAAGCTCTATCTGTCCAACAACCACATCTCCCAGCTGCCCTCCAGCATCTTCATGCAGCTGCCCCAGCTCAACCGGCTCACGCTCTTCGGGAATTCCCTGAAGGAGCTCTCTCCGGGCATCTTTGGACCCATGCACAACCTGCGTGAGCTTTGGCTCTATGACAACCATATCGCCTCCCTCCCGGACAATGTCTTCAGCAGCCTCCGCCAGTTGCAGGTGCTGGTCCTCAGCCACAACCAGATCAGCTACATCTCCCCGGATGCCTTCAATGGGCTGGTAGAGGTGCGGGAGCTGTCCCTCCACACCAATGTGCTGCAGGAGCTGGACGGGAGTGTCTTCCGCACGTTGGCCAATCTGCAGAACATCTCCCTGCAGAACAACCGCCTCAGACAGCTCCCGAGCAACATCTTCGCCAACGCCAATGAACTCAGGACCATCCAGCTGCAGAACAACCAGCTAGAGAACCTGCCCTTGGGCATCTTCGATCACCTGGGGAAGCTGTGTGAGCTGCGGCTCTATGACAACCCCTGGAGGTGTGACTCAGACATCCTTCCGCTCCACAATTGGCTCCTACTCAACAAGGCCAGGCTGGGGACAGACACTCCCCCGGTGTGTTTCAGCCCAGCCAATGTCCGAGGCCAGTCCCTCATCATCATCGATGACAATGTTGTCTCCAGTGTCCAGGGTTCAGTGGTCCCCAAGGTGTCCACCCACCCAGAGACACCCAGCTACTCCGACACCACCTGCGTCTCCTCCACCACTGACTTCACCAGTCTGACCACCATCAAGACCACCAGTAGCCGTGACACGGGGGGCATGACCCAGGCCCAGAGCGGGCTGACCATTGCTGCCATTGTGATTGGCATCATCGCCCTGGCCTGCTCCTTGGTTGCCTGCATCTGCTGTTGCTTCTGCAAGAAGAGGAACCATGCAGTCCTGATGCAGATGAAGGCACCCAATGAGTGTTAAGAGAGGCAGAGGCTGGAGACAGGGCTGGGGAACAGTTGGACCCCCAGAGGATCCGGGATTTCATTGTTCTGCCTCCACCCCTGGGTCCACAGAGCCATCCCCTGCTCCCCCTCTCTCTGGTCCCCGAGAGAAAGGTGTCCCCACCTTTTCCTGACCTGCCTGGTTCTCCTATAGAAGAGGTTCTTTCAGAGCCTTCTTACCAACAGGGAGAACTAACCCACTGTGGCAAAAACCCTGCGGTGTTCCCAATTCACATCCCTGGGCTTCTCTCAAGAAAGCCCCTCCTCTAAAGCCTCACCAGCTCTCCTCCAAAAACCACCTTCCCTGCGTCTGTACCCCTGCCAACCTCTATAGACGCAGTTATTACACACCTGCCACTTTGTAGCAATGGTTCTCCACCGGGACAGCCCCGCTCCCAAGTATTATGTAAGTTGATTCCCCTTCTTCGCTCCTCTTGTTTGCGACATGGCTCTACCCTGTCCCCTCAATGAAAGGTCTCCCTTCACTTCCTACTCCTGAAGGCAAGGTGACTTCTCTCCTCGAAGAAGGCTTCAAACCATTTAGCTGATCTCTTAAGAACTGCCAAGTGCCCTGGCTTTCAGGATGGTATGCAAGAGAGAAGGGAAAAATGAGGCTGTTCAGGTCCTGGAGGCCGGACTACCCTCAGCATCTCTTGTGATTTTTATCTGGAAAAGGAAGAAAGGCACCGGTGCAACAAGTTTAGCCGCTTAGAGAATGATATTTCTGAACTGCAAACTTTGCTTTGAAAATTTCAGTCCTTTAAGGAATAAAATCATGTAGAATTTCTCACTGCCCCGCAGGAAAACTTGAAAATCAGCTTATTGGTACTGGATGGAGAAAGCAATTTCGTGTCTGGGGGTCCTCGTGTTCACCCCCAGGATTTTTCTCTTTTAACTTTTTATGGAAGTGTAATATACATACAGAAAAGCATGATAGTGTATAGTTTGATGGATTTTCACAAACTTTACACACCTGTGTAACCAGCACCCAAATTAAGAAACGAGACATCGCCAGGATCCTCCATCCTGAGCTGTTACTGGAGGAGACTGGGGCCTGTGGAGGTGGCATGACCTTACCTGGGAACTGGCTCCCCATGGGTCAGGATGAGCCCCTCACTGCCCTCCCCCTGCAGCCAGCCCTTGCAAAGGCCCAGCTGCCAGGGTTGGAGGAGACGATGTAGGTACACTCTGGCCTGGACGGGAAATTGTATTAAATCCCAGACCTTGAAGCACCAGGCTTGGCCAGGTCAGAGGCATCTCAACTAGAGAGGCCCGTGCAACCACACACCCTACCCTGCCAACAAGCTGTCTGTTGCTCATTGGAGGCTCCTCTGTCTGGGCCTTTTATGGGCATGATATGCCTATATCTGTTTTTAATTTTCACTCTCCGTTTGGGAAAGTGAAATAGCTCAGAGATGAGATCCTTTAATTGGACAGCCAAGTGTAATGGAACCCAGCAATCCCTCTGGTTGTGGTAAAATTCTCCATCGACATTACAGTCAGCTAGACACTGAATTTCAGCATTCTCATACACAGCAGGCAACATGGGTACACAGATAGGTCACACTGGGTCAGGGCCCTCTGTGGAGCCTCTCCCTGCCTGTGGTCTAGTTACAAGAGTTGAGTTGTTTGGTCCAGAGTTGCAGTCACATGAATGCCTGCCCTCACCATCCTTCCTGCTACATATATATTCACACTGATAAAGGAAGTACACTCAGGACGATGCATGTCTTTCTCTGGACAACTGGTATACCAGTTTAGACGTAGAAACAGTGAAATGGAGAATTTCCCGTATCTGTGTCTGCCCAGGAAAGAGCTGCATCAAACATTACAGGGATTTGGAAATCTGCTCTCAATCCTGACTGGCCTTTACTAGTTCCCTCTGCCCCACAAGACAAATAAGAAATTCCCTTGGGCCTTAACAGCATGATGCTGAAAGGTCCCAACAAAATGAGTGTGTAAGAACTTGTGCATTTTATAGCTTTTCACTCTCTGTCACAGGGAATCTGGGAGAGATGGGGCCTGTTAAGGCAAAAGACATAGTATCCCCAAGGTGAATCTGGGTCTCCAAAATGTTTTCAAATTATTTATAGCACCTGGCGGACATGTATCAAGGCTTGCCAGGGTCCAAAATGATGTGAGTCCAGAACTTGGGGCACGGGCACCATTCCACTGATGGTGGCCTGCCATATTGATCCTGGGGCCCAAAGGGGAAGCTTGGCTTGCTCGCCTCCAGACAGGAAGCATGTTTTGGCACTGCATTCCTCAAGATGCTCCTTGTAACTAGGCTCCAACGTCTCCTTGTGCAAGGGTACAAGTGAGCCAGAGATGGCAGAGAGGTGGAGAAGGAGTCCTCTTCATCCAGCGTGCCCTGCCAAGCGGAACCCAGAACACCTGGGTATTGATGGCATTGGCCATGACCTTGGAATATCTTCCTGTCTGGCCCAGGATATCACACGTGGCCTGAGGGCAGCTGTCCTCAGATGACTCCCCACAGGAGCACCCTGCGTGGGGGTGGTGGGCCCTTTGCCTGACCTTCTGAGCTTGCCTGTTCCTTTCTCCCATCAGCATGGACCGGAAGGAGCCACTGGGCCTCCTCTTCCTTGGCAGGCGTTTTGGTCTTTCTGAACCACGTTGTCCGGTCAGGGAGCTGCCAGAAAATGTGGGTGGAGTTTCCTTTCCAACAGGATGATGCATTTGCTCACTTCTTGGGGCTGGAGTGAGCTGCTTGGTCCCCCAAAAGTTGAGTTCACTTTCCCCCTTTGCTCATTGGCTTCTAGTTCCCCTTGCCAGTACTCCATTTGGAGTGGTGGGTCAATGTTGGAGGAAAGATAATAAAAGCCCATTAGAACCACTGTTTTTCAAAAATGCTTGCTGTGCATGGATACCCTTCAAAACACCTAACAGCCATTTTCTTTTTAACCCTCACAGCACCCCTGTGCATGAGTAGTACATGTGAGAGGGTCTAAAACCACTTGTCTTCCGCAACATTATTCAGTAGGCTGTGGCTTTACCTTCTCTCTTTAAGCTTTGCACAACCAAAGAAAATGGGAGTCACCGTCCTCTTGCTCCCCATACCATAGTCTTAGCCATTGGAACCTCACCTGGTACTGTGTGGATCCAACGCTTTGTGAATACAGGAAAAAATTAAACTCATCCACCCGTTAAAGAAAAACTGGCTTTTCTCAAGGGAACTGTTGGGCTGAGTGTATATTGTTCCTCCTCGTTAGAATTTAAAGGCAAAACACCCTTCTCAGAACTCTTCCTGGGAACCAATACAATTGTCTCAGATGTCTGTGTAGTGCAGTGATGGGAATCATTTCCAAACTCAGGAAGCTTGTGGCGAGCAGACAGCTAGAGATAACTAGATAACTAGAGTTGCTAAAGGGACACTGGAGGTAGCCCGGCCTTTAGCTATGAATCACTCAAAGAATTCAGCCTACAGATCCCACAGTCGGAACTGAATCAGGGCTGCTGGAGAGCCGGTGGTGGTCTTGGGGAGCAGGTCTTCGCTGTGGTTCAAAGAGGCATGGGGCAGACACTCCTCCAGGCCAAACTCCTCCCAGTGTGAGCTCTCTCCTTGACCTAAGGAGAGATTGTTCTCACAAACCTGTTGCCTTCGTGCTACCTTCAAAAGTAGATCAATTTCGCCTCGCTTAAAGAATCATTGCAAATAGTCCCAGGTGCTTGGTGATGCGTTTAGAGCTTTCTAGGCCCCCGAGGTTTTATAGAGTGTGAGCCCTGGTGGGCAAGGTTGGGGGTCTGTCTTTCCTGGATGCTGCTTGTAACAGATTTGGTGCGCAGAATCAGCAATAAACGGTATACACAAGACACGTGTGATACTGTGGGCGCCTTGGCTAGGGGATCTCACTGTTGATGCTACGCTTGTCACACGAATGCAAGGCTGACCTGGACAGCCCCCCACAGAGACCAATTCCAGGCTGGAAAAGGTCTTTGGAAAGTGAGTGGGGACCACAATGATGTCTATAGGTCACTGTGGCCAGAAGGGGCCTTAAGAATAGGTTCAACCCATTTTATAGATGAAGAAGGTAAGATTGGGACAGGAAATGTCCCAATCGTATTTCCCCTAGTCACCTAGGGAACTAGTGGCTGAGCTTGCAAGAAAACCAGGCTTCCAGACTCCCAGGCTGGAGTTTCTTCTATGTCTCAGAAAGGCAGTGAGGTTCACTCAGCGTTCATTAAAGTACCTGCATGTGCGCGTGCACACACACACACATACACACACACTCTTCACTTTGTTCTGAAGCCCCTGGATGAACACCTTCAGGGCTGTTCACTCTCTCCTCAAGCAACTGCTTTCATCCTTGGATATCCCAGTGGTTAAAGCTTCTCTCTCCATATTTGGCCAAAATTCACCTTCCTATATCATTTCCCCCTTTTAACTCAGAAAGGGTTTACAAACTTAAATAAGCATTAAATAAAGAAACAAACACAAAAGGACAGCAAACCCACAACCCTCTTAGAATTTCTCCTGGCACTGAGAGCCCACGGGTGCATGTGGCCGGCTGCCCAGCTGCGGTCAGTCTGACCTTGCACCGGAGGGGATGTGAATGCGGAGCCCTCAGCCCAGAGCAACTTACTAGAAACTTTCTATGGCCTAGTGGCTGCCCTTAGGGTCCTAAAGTTGCCAAGACCATAACCTTAGCTGGATTTTGGCCTCAACCTGGATCCGTCCATGGGAACAGTTCAGGGTCATTTTGTAATCTGCAGAGGCCTTGCCTAGATTCTCTTCTGCTGTCCTGTGACCCTGGTGACATTCCGGGAACGCTCAGGCCACGTGAGGGGAGGAACCACTGCCTGGAACTTTGATCAGCAGCAGGACTGCTGGGCTCAGGCTGACCACTGACCACACCAGAAGTTCTTCTGCTCCTGAGGAACAGCCAGGGCAGCTGGTCCCCAACCGTGAGCCCCTCGCGGTAGGTTTCCTGGGGTCACTACAGGGCTCTGGGGTCTGTGGGGACGTGGGAGGAATCTGGCCTGGGACCCCAGCTTGGGGGCAGGAGATGGGCTGGCCACTTGACCCAGGTTTCAGAGCACGTCCCCAACTCCATGTAGGCTGCACCTTCTGTGTCCCCTTGCCCGGGCAGGAGAAGCCCCTGAGGTACTCAGCCAGGGTGGTGCTGGGCTGGGGCTGGAGGCAGGTCACGGTGTGGGATTCTGAGATGAAGGTGACCCAGTCCCTGGGCACAGACAACTCCTAGTGGACGGTGGGGATAAAGCAGTGTGACCATATGTGTAGGTTTTCCCGGTCCCACCCTTGTTTATGCCTGTCATCCTGGCATAATTATCAAGAGCTCTCCTTTTATTCTCAGAAGTGTCCTGGTTTCGATGATAAAGTAGGAATAAAACATGTATGTGGCTACGTTTTAGCAAACATTTATTATTTGCCAGGCACTGCATTAAGTCCTTTATTATTTACCATCTCATTTAGCGTATTTGTCATCCAATTGAGTGCTAATTTTAACACTAAGGGATGGGGTAATAACCAGGTACTGGGAAACTGAGGCTTAGAGAGGGAGTGACTTGCCCAATCCCACACAGCTAGTAGGTAGCCGGGTCAGAATCTAAACCCAGGGTACAGCAATGACAGAGCCCTAACCCATGAAGCAGGATGAAGGATAAGACCCTGGATACAGGCTCACGAGAGCCACAAATACATCCTGTTCAATTCGGCACCCAGGGCCTGAGCACCTCTCTGGCTCAGCCCTGGGCCAGGTGCTGGGGTGCACGGCCAGGTAAGAGATGCTGCGGTCACGGGACCGCCACCTCCCAGGGGCTCCTAGTCAGGTGGCGCAACTGACTAGAAGGCAGAGCAGAAGGACCCACATGTTCAACAGAAGACAAGTCCCTGCAGGGTCCAAAAGAGGTGCAGTCCAGAAAGGCTTCCCAGGGGACGTGTGACGTGCTGGCCTGGAGGGTAGGGAGACTGGGGACAGGTAGCAACAGGGAAAGGTCAGCAAGGGCATTCAAGTGGAGGGGGCTGCCTAAGAGAGGGCTAGAGGTGGGGCCCATGGGGAGCATTTGGAGAAAGGACAGTGCCTGCTTCACAACCTCCTATTTCAGAATGTTAGTTCCCTTCAGGAAGCTATGACAGTGGATGAAGTTTCCTTGAGCCTCTGCAGTGTAATTGCAAGGAAGGAAAGGAGTCAAGGAAGCCCCTGTTAGGTCCGTGGAACTGTGCTGTGTGTTTTACATGATCTAAAAAATTGTTTTAATTGTTTAATTTTTTTGGCTGTGCTGTGCAGCATGCGGGATCTTAGTTCCCTGACCAGGGATCGAACCTGTGCCCACTGGACTGCCCGGGAATTCCCTACATTATTTTTATAATAACTTTCAACCTTATTACAACAGTGACACCTATTTATTATTTTTAAAAGTTGAAAATACATTATTAAGCCAAAGGAAAAAATTAAAATCACCGCAATTAATTCTGTTCTTCAGAGATAACCACTGCAAATATTTTGTGTACCGTCTGAAGCTCTCTAGGGGACCATCAAAGTCACTTCAGTGACATAAACTCAGGTGTGGGTTGAAAGGAGCTTATTACGAATAACAAAAGACGTTCCTCTTATCACTCAGGATATTCCAAGGGTTTTTGGAGCTCTGTGCCAGGAACCAGGAAGACCAAATATAAATTTATTATATCAGAGTATCATAAACCCATGGCCAGTTGTTTCATTTAATTGCCACGATGACCCTAATGTGCGGTAATGCGGGTGTTATTATCATTATCATGATTATCATGATTGTTCTCAATCTACAAATGCGGAAACTGGGACTCTGAGGGATTACTTCACTGCTTGGGACACCCTGGGCAGCAGGGAGGGTGGGGAGGGCGGGCTGGCTGGGAAGGGAGCCAGCGCAGGTCCCACTGCCTCAGCCACTTGGCTTACTTCTCTGATTGAGAGGAAAGGAGACCGGGGTCCTGGAGACTTGGGTGAGGCAGTCAGGGGCTCCAGATAAGCCTTGGAAGCCCCTCTTCCTGCTCGCAGATGTACTAGAGCCCGAGGGGCAAAATCCAGCCACGTTGGTGAGACAGATCCTGATGTGGATACCCCAGGTCCAGGGACAAGTCTCCCGGGGGTGTCGGGCCGGGCTCTGGGCTCCCATCACCCTCTGGAAGGAGTGAGGGTTGGCTCTGTGGTGGATGACAGATGGGCTTGTGGTACACACACAAAGGTGCCAATCCAAAAGTAATCTGAGAAGGAAGAGGAAAGAGTCCATTCGCAGCCAGTCACCCCTCCCCCCCCTCCACAAAAAGCCAGGCTTCCTCGGCTTGCTGAAGGCATGGAACATTTTTGTGGGCATTTGCTGGTCTCTGCGCAAATGCAGAGGTGGTTTCTTAGATGACGAGTTGGAATCTTCTGGCTGCCGCCCCACTGTCCCCTCTGCTGCCATCCTGCACAGTACCTAGGCGGGGATGCTCCCGGTCTCCAGAGCCTGTGGAGACCTGCTCTTGAGGGTGGCTCGGGGAAGAGGCCCAAGTCCAGGGCGTCCTGGCCACATCAGAATCTGAGCTCCACTAAACCAAGGACAAAACAATGACCCGTTTCCCTTGGCCAGAAGAGCCAGAAGGTGCTGTAGCGAGACATCCGGCTGGCCCGTAAATGAGGTGCTTGGATGAGCCCACCAGTCTTTCCTTAGCTGACTCCTGCGACTGCTTTACCACAGAGCTGGGGCTAGCCTGGACTGATGGAGCTGAGTGCTCTCTGTGTACACGGCTCTGGGTTTGGAGCCTTAGATGCATTTTCTCATTCACCCTTCGGAAACACCCCTTGAGGAAGGTAGTATTGAACCTTGCTGTTTTGAAGGTGAGGAAATTGAAGCACGGAGAGGTTAAGTAATTCAGCCAAAGCCACACAGCTAGTAAGGGATGGAGACAAGATTTGAACCCAGACTCTCTGACACCACAGCACAAACTCTTAGCCATTCTAGAGTGATGTGAGAGTGAGTCTTGGGCTGGGAGCGGAACATTTGGAAATGATACGTGTTCCATACCCTCACTGTGAGTACCAACTATCACTTCCTTTGCCCCAGTGGACTGGGACAAGAGGGTCTTGCACTGAACTTCAGAGGCCTTGTTCTGGTTCCCCTCCCACCATGACACCCCCAAGAGGTGAGAAGTTTGCATGATCAAAGGGACATGCCCATCTGGAGGCTGTGTCCCCATCTCAAATCCTGATTCAGGTACCCAGGACCCAGGGCTTGTGTGGCATGCCTCCCGAGGTCCATCTTCTCTAGGCTGACCCCGTCACAGAAGTGCGTTCCCTTAGGCTTGTGAGGTGCGGGGACACAGCTGTGCGAGGGATCTCTACTCACAGTACCGGAGAGAGGTCGGTGGGAAGAGAAGGGGACAGGCGGTAGACAAGGTCCCTTGTGTATGTTCACCTTGGGTCCTGAAAATGTGAGCATGGGTCTTCCTGTTCCAGAAGCCTTGTGGTGTTGCTGCAAGCACCTTGCTGACAGCTCAGGCCATCAGGACAGATCCTAGCCCCACGCTTCTTAGTCATGTGCCCTTAGACCTGTTGCTGTAGCTCTGGGTCCCCCAGTTTCCCTGTCCTGGAAATTTCTCGATGTGCTCTGAGGATCAAGATGTAGGTGTGAGAGCTTTGGGAGCTGGCAGGTGGGTCTCGCCCCCTAGCTCAGCCCCCCACACCAGAGAAGCTCCGCCCACCTCTCCCACCAACCACTGCCTGAGCCTAAGCTGATTTCTCTACACTTGATTTTCTGTGCCATTGATGCCATAGTTTTGACTCAAGTCCTGAATTCTCCGGTTACATCCCTTCGTTGGAAAATTCTAAAGTATATTATTTCTTTTTTTTTTCTGTATAACTACAATTTTTTTATTAGTTATCTATTTTATACATATTAGTGTATATATGTAAGTCCTAATCTCCCAATTCATCCCACCACCACCCCCTGCCCCTGCTTTCCCACCTTGGTGTCCATATATTTGTTCTCTACATCTGTGTCTCAATTTCTGCCTTGCAAACCAGTTCATCTGTACCATTTTTCTAGATTCCACATATATGCGTTAATATACGGTATTTGTTTTCCTCTTTCTGACTTACTTCACTCTGTATGACAGTCTCTAGGTCCATCCACGTCTCTACAAATGACCCAATTTCATTCCTTTTTATGGCTGAGTAGTATTCCATTGTATATATATACCACATCTTCTTTATCCATTCGTCTGTTGATGGGCACTTAAGTCGCTTCCATGACCTGGCTATTGTAAATAGTGCTGCAGTGAACATTGGGGTGCGTGTGTCTTTTTGAATTATGGTTTTCTCTGTGTATATGCTGGGTCATATGGTAGTTCTACTTTTAGTTTGTTTTGGTTTTTTGCGGTACGTGGGCCTCTCACTGTTATGGCCTCTCCCATTGCAAGAACAGGCTCTGGACGCGCAGGCTCAGCAGCCACGGCTCAC
This sequence comes from Pseudorca crassidens, assembly GCF_039906515.1. Taxonomy (NCBI): domain Eukaryota; kingdom Metazoa; phylum Chordata; class Mammalia; order Artiodactyla; family Delphinidae; genus Pseudorca; species Pseudorca crassidens. Next base: position 75,533,697 of record NC_090300.1, on the reverse strand, counting down.
AGGTTCAGCCGCTCCGCGGCACGTGGGATCTTCCCGGACCAGGGCACGAACCCACGTCCCCTGCATCGGCAGGCGGACTCTCAACCACTGCGCCACCAGGGAAGCCCTACTTTTAGTTTTTTAAGGAACCTCCATACTGTTCTCCATAGTGGCTGTATCAATATATTCCCACCAACAGTGCAAGAAGGTTTCCTTTTCTCCACACCCTCTCCAGCATTTGTTGTTTGTAGATTTTCTGATGATGCCCATTCTAACTGGTGTGAGGTGATACCTCATGGTAGTTTTGATTAGCATTTCTCTAATAATTAGTGATGTTGAGCAGCTTTTCATGTGCTGCTTGGCCATCTGTATGTCTTCTTTGGATAAATGTATATTTAGGTCTTCTGCCCATTTTTTGATTAGGTTGTTTTTTTACTATTGAGCTGCATGAGCTGTTTATATATTTTGGAGATTAATCTTTTGTCTGTTGATTCATTTGCAAATATTTTCTTCCATTCTGAGGGTTGTCTTTTTGTCTTGTTTATAGTTTCCTTTGCTGTGCAAAAGCTTTTAAGTTTCATTAGGTCCCATTTGTTTATTTTTGTTTTCTGTCCATTACTCTAGGAGGTGGGTCAAAGAAGATCTTGTTGTGATTTATGTCAAAGAGTGTTCTTCCTATGTTTTCTGCCAAGAGTTTTATAGTGTCTGGTCTTACATTTAGGTCTTTAATCCATTTTGAGTTTATTTTTGTGTGTGGTGTTAGGGAGTGTTCTAATTTCATTCATTTACATGTAGCTGCCCAGTTTTCCCAGCACCACTTATTGAAGAGACTGTCTTTTCTCCATTGTATATCCTTGCCTCCTGTGTCATAGATTAGTTGACCGTAGGTGCGTGGGTTTATCTCTGGGCTTTCTGTCCTGTTCCATTGATCTATATTTCTGTTTTTGTGCCAGTACCATATTGTTTTGATTACTGTAGCTTTGTAGTATAGTCTGCAATCAGGGAGTCTGATTCCTCCAGCTCCATTTTTTTCCCTAAGATTGCTTTGGCTATTCGGGGTCTTTTGTGTGTCCATGCAAATTTTAAGATTTTTGTTCTAGTTCTGTAAAAACTGCCATTGGTAATATGATAGGGATTGCATTGAATCTGTAGACTGCTTCTAAATCATATTATTTCCAAGTGACATTGGGTTAGAAGTTAGAGGTACAGCAGGGGCGGGTGAGGCACAGTGTCCCTATGAGGCTTTTCCTTTCACCTGCCCCTCTTGCTTTGGTCCCAGGTCTCCCAGCAGGAGTGATCAAGGAAACCAGGAGATCTGGGTTCTAACCCAGGCCCCACTGCAGACACCTGGGGGCCTGGCCTCACCCTCTCAATGAGGCTGGCCAGATGGTCCCTAGGGTCCTCATGTCCCTTCTAGTGGGATTTCTTCTGGAAACTGCCTTTGAGAACCAAGGACCAAAGGGGTTAGCAGGAAGGGGACTGGCATGTTGATAATATTATGGTGCTTTACAAATAGGAATTGCTCCTCTCTTACTCTAGGTGGGGGAAGGAGGAGGGAGGGCTCAAGGCCGTGCTCATGCCTGGCTACGGTCATTCATTCCGGGCTGGAATCATTCCAGGGAAGGGCAGCTCTGCCTCTCAAGCTGCTCATCTCAGCCACGGATGGTTCAGTTCAACAGACCCTATCATGAATCAACACGAGCGTAGAGAGGACCACACCCACCTTCTCGCAGAAAGGACAGCTGTGAGAACCCGTCATCTGGAGGACGATGCCAGGTGCTAAGATAGAGAAACATATCAGGAGTCAGAGAAGGCTTCTGTCAGGATGACCAGGGGTTTCGTGTAGGAGCCTAGGGACAGCCCAGGTAGCAGGTATGGGTGGGACCATGGCTACGTCATCCTTCTTCAGCCAGGCTCTCTTCTTCTTATCTGTATTCCGCGCATGCAATCTCAAGAGAATAAAGTCTCACGCTAAAGCTGAACTCTGTAATGCTGGTCTATGGGATGGCAGGACCAGGAGGCTTGTCCTTTGCCCTAGTGTGTCCTGAGTGGCAGCAAGACCCTCACTGTTAGAGACCTTCCCAACCATGGTGTTTAATCCACCTCCTGTGGCTTACCTATGTGGCCATCAGAGGAGCCTCAAGGGAGCGGCAGCGCTTTTTCAGGGAGAAATTGTTCCTTCTGTATTGATTAGGCAGAAAAATTCCTGGAAAAACTGAGAGTTATTGAGCGTCTGAATGGGAAGAGGGTACAGGGGGCTTTTTGTAAGCACCGTGCTTGCATGTGGAGCCTTTTGGCTGAAGCTGAATCTTGCGATGGAGGAAGCAGCCAGCAGAGGGCAGCAGAGAGGCAGGGTGCAGAAAGGGTGCTTGGGGCCAAGATTCCCCAACAGGGAGCCAGCTGAGTTCTTGCTGAGGACAGGTAAATTGAGAAAAATTACGATTATATTGCATGAGAATTTTCCCTTTCTTTCTGACTTTTCTTCTTTCTGTCTGTCTTCTTTCTTTCTTTAAAGCTAAATATATTCTAGCTAAAGGGCATTTTGTTCTTCCTACTTCTTTCATGTTCAAATAATCTTTTCTGTAATGACGGTGGTTTGCAACCTTTAACAATGGTTAACATAGCTTATTAATTGCTCACACTATGTCAGACGCTGTTCTAAGAATTTTACCTCTATTTACTCATTTAATCCTGCAATTACCCCAACAAGGTTAGCACTAATATTATCGTCATTTTACAGATAAGAAAATTGAAGCACAGCCCAAGGTCACATAGCGAGAACGTGATGGAGCTGGTATTCCAACTCATGGAACTCGAACCACTAGAAGCCATGTAAATGATGACGTGGGTGGGAGCAGTAGAGGTGTGGGGGGTACAGACCCCCTAATGGGACAATTAAGACCCCGTTGATCTCGTTATGTGGGAATGTGAACCCAATGTCCCTAAATCATCCTGAAGTCTGGAAACATTTAATGTGCTATTTCTCAGTTTCTACATGCCGGCTAGTGGTTCAGACATAAAAAAGACTGAGTGGTAAGTAAAATGTGCTTGTCAGCTGTGTCACCAATTCGTGACCTGTGGTAGATGCTGGCATTAAAAAAATTTAATATTTAGTGAACTAAAAACTTGGTCCCCTTCCCTTATTTAAAACAAAACCTACAGGTCTGTGGAATCCCCTCATCTGGGACCCACCTGTCCACACAGTGTTGGAAAGTTCCGTGGGCTCCAGGCTGGTGATAGGGGTGGTGGGCAGGAGGGGAGCGTTTTGGTAGCAGCACTGAAGAGAAGGTGGACTCATTCCAAGATAAGATCCCGTCTTGTCCCTGTGTCTGCTCTCAGCCTCAGCGGTGCAAAGAGCTGAGGGTAAGATCTCCTCATAATTAGGCTCTGCAATGTGCTGAGATTCGAAAACTCAGGAAGAGTTATGGTTAAAAGACTTTCCAACTCAGGAATAATCTGCCCATACTTTACATATCATCTTAAAAATTCCACAGTACCCATCGTCTCCTTTTATACCCCTGTTCCATGCCTTTTGGTCTCGGTCCCACCTCTTTCTCCAATCTGGAAAGAAAACGTCAGGTCCACGAGACCAGGGTCTTGGTCCTGCCACTAACCTGCAGGGTGGGACTGTGGACTGGCCACGAGACACCCTTGCTGTCAGAAGGTTAGAACTCTGGTCCTATTGACCTTGCAAGGCTGCTGTGAGGTGGTATGAAAACAACTATTAGAAACATAAACTAGCTTCCCATCTCCTGGCTCTCTGACCAGTGTGCTGGTCACCGGGCTGCCTGCCCTTGACGAAGGTGCCACTTCTGTTTTCGCTTCCCACTCAGATCTAGGAGATGCTGCCCAGAGCCTGGCTGCGCTGGGCCTGCCTCTTGCTCCTGGCCACGCCTACCCAGCCCTGCCCCAAGGGGTGTGACTGCTTCATCCGGGAGGTCTTTTGTTCCGACGAGGAGTTGGCCGCCATCCCGCTGGACATCCCGCCACACGCCACAGACATCATCTTCGTGGAGACCTCATTCACCATGGTGGGAGCCAGGAGCTTCAGTGGCAGCCCCAACCTGACCAAGGTGGTCTTCCTCAACACCCAGGTGTGCCACTTCGGGCCGGATGCCTTCGGGGGGCTGCCGGGGCTCCAGGACCTGGAGATCACTGGCGGTGCCTTCTCCAACCTCAGCACTGACATCTTCTCCAACCTGACCTCGCTGGGCAAGTTCACCCTCAACTTCAACATGCTGGAGGCTCTGCCCGAGGGCCTCTTCCAGCACATGGATGTCCTGGAGTCCCTCCAGCTGCAGGGCAATCGGCTCCAGACGCTGCCCGGGAGGCTCTTCCAGCCTCTGAGACGTCTGAAGACCCTCAACCTCGCTCAGAACCTCCTGGCCCAGCTGCCCGAGGAACTGTTCGCCCCCCTCTGCAGCCTGCAGACCCTGAGGCTGAGCAACAACGCACTGGCCGGCCTGCCCCAAGGGCTGTTCAGCCACCTGGGCGGCCTGCGGGAACTCTTCCTGGACGGCAACTCCATCTCCGAGCTGCCCGCGCAGGCGTTCGCGGGGCTGTCCCGCCTGGAGAAGCTATGGCTGCAGCGCAACACCATCAGCCACCTGCCCCGGTCCATCTTCTCCTCCCTGGGCAACCTGACCTTCCTGAGCTTGCAGGGCAACGCACTGCGGACGCTGCCCGCCAGCCTCTTCGCCCATTCCCCGGGCCTGGTCAGCCTGTCCCTGTCCCACAACCAGCTGGAGACCATCCCCGAGGGAGCCTTTGCCAACCTGTCCAGCCTCGGGTCCCTCACGCTCTCACACAATGCCCTCACCCATCTGCCGGCTGGCATCTTCAGGGGCCTTGAGGGGCTGGTCAAGCTCTATCTGGGCAGCAACAACCTGACGGCCCTGCACCCAGCCCTCTTCCAGAACCTGTCCATGCTTGAGGTGCTCAGCCTTTCCAGGAACCTCCTGACCACGCTCCCCCAGGGCATCTTTGACACCAATTACAACCTGTTCAACCTGGCCCTGCACGGCAACCCCTGGCAGTGCGACTGCCACCTGGCCTATCTCTTCGGGTGGCTGTACCAGTATAGCGACCGGCTCTTCAACAGCCAGACCTACTGTGCCGGCCCCGCCTACCTGAAGGGTCAGGTGGTGCCCGCCCTGAGGGAGGAGCAGCTGGTGTGTCCGGTCACCCAGGACCACCTGGGCTTCCAGGCCCCGGGGCCGGAGGACAGGGAGCCAGGGGGCGGCTGGGACCTGGCCACGGAGGAGAAGGCGACCTGGGGCCGGTGCCTCTACAGCAACCCCGAGGGCACCGTGGTGCTGGCTTGTGACGAGGCCCGGTGTCGCTGGCTGAACGTCCAGCTGTCTCCCAGGCAGGGCTCGGCCTCCCCGGGACTGACGTTCAATGGCAGTCAGGAGTGGGACTTGAAGTCCAGCTGTGGCTCTGTGAGGGTCACCGTGTCGATCGAGGCTCTGGCAGGGGAGCCCTAGGTGCAGAGCAGATGGGCTGGGAGCCTGGGCAGACAGCCTCCGGGCCCAGCCAGGCAAGAGCCGGGGAGGGGAGCTGAAGCTTTCGTTCTTCAGATGCAAGGGATGGAGTTGCATCTCCCCGGGTGGAGTGGGTGGGGAGCTCGCCCCCGAGTCTCCGCCGCCCCTTCCTCCTTCATCCCCCGAGTCTCTGAGTCTGAGACCGAACAGGGCCTTCCTCAAGCTTTGCAAAGCATCCGTTAAATCTGCATCGTGGTCCGGAGAATAAACTGATGGCGTTGCCCTGGTGTTTTTCTGTTATTGAATACCCACCCTAATCTCATCCCCACCCTGAGATACCCTCTTACCACTGCTCCATTTCCGCAAAGTGGAGGCCACCCGCTCTTGACGTCCAGTTCAAAGCCAATGTCTGTTTCTATTTCTCTGCCTGGAACTGTGGTTTTAATTGATAAAGACAAATAGGGGAGAAGATAAAAGCAGAGGTGACCAGAAAGATGAGGGGCGGGGCTCTGACTCCACATTCAGGGACTCATGCCGTTCGTGCCCCCCTCCAGCGCTTCCAGGAGAAGTCAGGTGACAGGGGCTCTGGAGGGGAAACGCTTTGCCTGCTCAGCCATGGGATGGCTGCTCCCTGAGGGGAGGGGGGAGGAGGGAGCTGGGTGGCTGGGACCGACGCCCTTCAGTTGTAAGTGTCGGCCTCTGTGGACTGCTCACTCACTGAAATGGTCCTCTCTTGGTTCTGGGGACATCACCCTCTTACCCAAGCCCAGCTGCTCTCCCCGTTTTACTCAGTCACCTCTTGCGCGCTGGTGTCCTCGGGGCTGGCTGTCATTCAGGCTCCCTGGGTAATCCCTGTGCAGGCCCTTGGGGTCAGTTGCCGCCTCTACGCTGATGACCTCAAATCTCCAAAGACCGGAGCCAAATCTCGGACTCGGGTTTCTGGCTCCATGACGAGACATCCGCCTGCTCTGCCTGCAGCCCCGTGTTTTATCACGACGGCCACAAACACGTCCAAACCAGACTCCGACCCCAGCTCCTCCTGGGTCCCAGCAAATCGCCAAGCCCAGGAGCTGGGAGTGGTCTTCAATCTCTCCTCCCCTTATTCTTCTTGGCCAACCAGTCACTGAATGCTTCTGAGCGCCGCTCTGTCCATTTCTCCTTTCCCGTTCCCAGCCCAGGGAAGCTCTTTGTCTCCCTGGATTGAACCGTGACCCAGCCCCCTTCCTGGTTTCCCAGCCTGCGGTGCGGACTGGCTTGGGTGAAGTGCTGGGGTAGGGGAGGGAGAAATAAATCAGATGTACAGCAGGCCCTCCAGGGGCTCATAGTCTGGTGGAGAGATCAGAAAAGGATGCATGGGATGAAAACATAAGTAAGACGGGGTGGGCACCAAGAAGGTGCTGGGGAGTTCAGGGGAGGTGGATGTCTGGGTGAGCGCAGACCTCGGGAAGCTGCATTTGATCCCTGGGCCTTGAGATTGTGCAAGAAGTGTGTGAGTCAAGGGATGGAGACGGGCAAGTGGGTGAGGACAGGGCCATGGCCTCTGGAACAGGCTACAGGTGGGAGAGGAGATGGGGAGATAAGTAAGGCTGAAAGGTAGCTGGAGCCTCGACAGGCCCAGGGAGTTCACGTGTTCATTAAGAACGCCCAGCTGTTACTGAAGGACTTTATGCAGAGGAGGGTCATGCTCCTGCCTGTGAAGTTTGAGGAGATCAAGAGACAGGGAAAACAGTAAGGATTCTTGCTTGGCTTGAGCTAAGAGCTGAGCTAACGGCTCAAGGATGCCAAGGAAATAGAATGAAAAGTTTTCAGCATCCGAACAGCACATACACAGATGGATTAAAAGACTGAAATAATTACAGAAATGCAAATTCAAACAATATAGGTATCACTTCATACCTATTAATCCCATGGAAATTAGAAAGCTGGATTATGGGCACAGGGGAGCCTCCAGGTACCGCTGGCTGGTGGAGCCACTCCTTCAAGGACATGAGCAAGCCTGAGGCAAAGAAAGGGTTTGGTGAGGGAGTCAGGGGTCCAGTGGGTGGGGCTGGAAGATGGGGGGAGGGAGGAACCTGGGGTGACTCTCAATTTTCTCTCCTGGGAGACAGGGAGGACCGTGAAGCCATCGACCAAGGGCAGGGGCGGTTTTGGGGAAAGGGAGGAGAAAGATGCCAGCTTTAGACAAGGAAGTACAACTTCACCCTCGTGTGCAGTGACGTCCTTTTAAAAAGACATGCTTCCTGAGCGTGATACCAGTTAAATTCTAAGGTGATGGAAGGTAGTTTGGCAGCTGTGCCAAAGGAACAGACTGTCTCCCAGATTCATTTGGTTCAGTCCCCAAAAGCCTCTGGCTTAAGAATAATCCTGACCAGGTCCTCCAAGGTTGGGGAACGTTGCTTCCCCAGAAAGGAGGAGGCCCTGAGCGACTGAGGGTCCCGTGATGCCAGCCCCCAAGGCTTGTGCTTTCACTGCCCAGGCCCAAGGCTGGGCTGCAGTGGCTGCTAGCTTCCAGCTGGTTGTGATATCCACTGTCTGGGGAAAGGGTCACCAGCACACAGCAGGCGCTTCCCAAATCTCCATCAGATGGATGCCCGTCTGAACTAGAGCTGCTGGTCCAAATAGTCCTTGGGTCTACCGCCAGGGATAAAGGAACAAGATAATCCCGCAGACATTTCTCTTAATTATATTCCCTCCCAATAGAACTCTTTGTTAGGTTAAGATATAATAATTTTTCTCTGTGCTGAATGGTGCTGTGGAAAGAGCACCGGCTGACAGGGCAAGCTGCTTGCTGGCCCTTTCAAGTTGGTTGGACGAGATCAGAGTCACTGTGCTCTTTGGGTAGGGTTGCCAGATTTACAAATAAGCGCATACATGCTGCTAGGGACATATTTATACTAAAAAAGCGATTCGTAGTTTATTTAATTGGGTATATTATTTGGTGACCCAACCATCTGATGAAAGTGGGGAAACAATGGGGGCAGAGGTGAGGATTCAGGGGTTCTCTTCAGGGCCAGGGAGGCCAGGCCTGAGCCTGCAGTGGTGCAGGTCCTGACTACTGAGGGCTGCTAGGGTCTTCAGGTTGGAGCTGACAGGAAGCAGGGGGCGCTGAGCATCCCCCCAGACCGAGGTACGCAGACAAAGAGGCAGCTCTGAGTGTGCTGTGCACCCAGGGCCCTCGGTCCTGCTGCCTGTTTCCTTGTGAGGTGGTCCCAGTCTGGGGCAGCAGTAGAGCTTTTGATGGGCTCTGGAAAGAAATCAGGACACTTAGCTCCCCCTTTCTTAACATTTGGCTTTTGGCAAATCATGGCTCCTCTCTGGGCCAGAGGAGGTTGGTTCTCAATGCTGACTGAATCCTAGAATCACCTGTGGGAAGTTATAAAAGACAACAGGGCCCCACTTCCAGAGATGATGATTCAACTGGCCTAGGGAGACCCAGATATCAGTTTAAACACACACACACACACACACACACACACACACACACACACACACAAAACATCCCCAGTGATTCTAATGCTTAGCCAGGCTTGAAAACTCAGGGCTCGATTTTGTCCAGTTCTAGGTCTTCCCACCATCTGTAGCTGCCCCAGGGTTGTGGAGCAAATGCTCACCTTATCAGACCCACCTGGTGTAATGCTTGTGATGAATTCATGAACAAAATAAGCCACAACACTGTGTCCCAAAATATCTCATAGGTTTTTTTTTTGTTTGTTGGTTGGTTTTATTTTATCATCCTCAGTGTTCTCAGATTTTGGAGAAACAGTAAGCTGAGTGCACGCTGGCTTGTTTTCTAGCAGTACGAGGACGAGGGTGGCTAAGTCCCTCCAAAGCACCTCCTTACAGCAGATGGGAGTCCTTGCGCTGATGCCTGGAATGTTCCACAGTTCTTCAGTGACTTCCCCGCCACTTGCTAGCAAGGTAACCTTGGGCAAGTTACTGAAACCCTCTGCACCTCAGTTTTCTCATCCATGCTGTTTATCATGGGGATAATACTACTCACCTCACAGCGCTACTGGTGAAGATAAAATATTCATTCATGGAAAGAACCGAAAACAATGAGACGTGGTAAGTTCTCAAAAATGTTATCTCTTATTATTATTATTTCTAGAGAAGTGTGTGTGTGTGTGTGTGTGTGTGTGTGTGTGCATGCGTGTGCGGGGCAGGCAAGAACTGGCCAATCTCTTGGCCATTGCACTTGTTTCATCCGTATTCATTGGTGTTTCTGGGAGCATGTTGACGTTGCTGTTTATATATCAAGATTATATTATTGGGAGGATTGGAAACACCATTTACAAAATTATTCAGTGCTAACAGTGGATACTGGAAAAGTGGATGGTGCTGCCACAGATAGACAATTTCGCACAATACTAGTGCAGTAAGGAATTCTTTCTCACACTGTTTTCGGCCTGCCTCCATCTCTTGCATCCGTAGACAGTTCAACATCTCACAAACCTGCAAAGGTTCCGATTCTGGGTCTCAGGGCGCCCCCGCGTGGCCAACTTGGAGAACTGCTTTCCGGGAAGTCACAACCAGGGAGCTCCAGAAGGGACAACATGACCACATGGATGCTTCCCGGCTTCCTGCCGAGCTTCTGTTTCCTGCGATTCTGGAACTTGCCCGCTCCCAGGGAGCAGCTGGAGCGGAGGCTGAGGTCCCGGGTGCTTAACTCTTATTTCAAGAAGTCGCGTATAGAGGAAAAGCAACTTCTCTTAAATTCATCCCTTACTCAGTATCTAGTAGGTTAAAGCCTCTACTTCATCAAGTCTCTGGTGAGGTCTTATCCAAGCATTTACACGCAAAAATGAATATTATTTTATTATAAACTGCCTTTTCTTTCTAGCTTATGACAGTCAGAACATTTAATTTTTAAATTCTCTTTGAGATCTGATGATATCTGTGAAATTTATTTCGGGAGACTGAAGGGGTTGTTAAGATTTATTTCCTTTAAAAGCGGTGTTGGGTCTGTTGGTGATGAGCTCCACTGTTCCAAAGTAACAGAAGGAGCAAAAGCTAGATGTCAAGGTCTCCAGAGAAACAGAACCAGGAGGATATATATATATATATATATATATATATATATATACAGAGAGAGAGAGAGAGAGAGAGAGAGAGAGAGAGGGAGGGAGAGAGGGAGGGAGGGAGAGAGAGAAGGGAGATTTATTATAGGAATTGGCTCACGCAATTATGGAGGCTGAGAGATCCCACGATTTGCTGTCTGTAAGCTTCAGAGTCCGAAGGCCGGAGAACCGGGAGCTCTGATGTCCAAAGGCAGGAGAAGACAGATGTTGCAACTCAAGCGAAAGGGCAAATTGGCCCTCCCTCCACCGTTATGTTCCGCTCAGGCCCTCAGTGGATTGGATGGTGCCCACCTGCATTGGTGAGGGCCATCTTTACCCAGTCTATGGATTCAAATGCTAATCTCTTCTGGAAACATCCTCATAGACACACCCAGAAACAGTGTTTCGCCAGCTATCTGGGCATCCCTTAGTCAAGTTGACACGTAAAATGAACCATCACAGTCTCTGTCAGTGGAGGTCTTGAAGTTATTTCCTGGCTCCTTTTCCCCACAGGCAGAGACTGGCCGCCTTTCCCACACCGTGTAATGGTACCTCTCATTTCCCCGTTGCAGAGAAGCTTTGTAAAAGGGAGTAGAGATTCAAGCTGCCTTTGGAGAGAGAGAAAAGATTAGGAAGCCTCATTTGTGGCATCCGCTCTGTCTCAACCTTGCTCTGCGATTGTGAGCAAGTTACTTGCCCTCCCTGGGCCCCTGAATCTTCATCTGGTAACCAGGGGCTGAAAGTTTTGAGCACTGACGTCCTCTTCAGGTGGGTGTGTGGAAGGTCTCACCTCCTGCCCCGGCCCTCCAAGGTAGGCTCACCTGGCTTTGGGGATGCTGGGCACCTGCAGCAGGGCCCAGCCAGAGTCTAAGCTCTCAGAGCTCTGGGCCCTCGGGCCCTCGACATGCAGAGTGCCATCGGGGCCTTCCAGGCTGGCCCCTCAGGAGCTGCCTACTGGTTGTGACCAGTGATGGTCAGCTCACTTTCTCCTGACACAGCCCACCTTCCCTGGGCAGCTCCAACTGTCCAAATGGGCCTCCCCGCTGGCCTGGCCAAGTGGACACTCCTGTCCCTACAGTGACCTTCAGAAATGGAAGCAGCTTTCCCATCTCCTCAATCATCCCAGCCCTTCAGTCATCCCAGCTCCAGTGTAACCCTCCCCAGTCACAACTTCTCATAAGCAGCTGCTTCTCGCAGGGTGTGGTCTTCATAGAAACCATGGTTGGGAGCCCTCATGAAGGATGTGCCCTCCTCCTGCTGTGGATGGACCACAAGTGTGGAGTGTAGACCTGACCGCCTTCCCGCAGGGCTGGGCTCTGGGCCAGAGGCCCCCCTGGTAGGTAGAGAAGCCATTTTCCTGATGCCGTCATCGGATAGGTTCCCTCCATGGCTGACACCAGGGGTCGTTTTATTTCTTCCTCATACTATGCGGCTGGCCTGCCTGTGTGCTTTGGTTCCACTCCTGTAGGATGGATTATCCCAACAGCAGCCTTGCCAGGCCTTCCTCGTCAAGCTGGATTTCATAGAAATTCCAGAGACTCTGGGGTCAGCCTTCATAGAGAGATCCTTCACGGTCAAAGACATTCCTTTTGTGGAGTGGGGAGCACTAATGACCCTGCGAGGCTGAAAAAGGTGGCATTTGCCTATAAGGCCTTTGAAGCAGGTGTGCTGATGGTCTGGAAGGCTGGTGTGCTCAGGCTGGAAGCTTCATGGGGCCTCATCTTGGCAGCTGCAGAAGCAGAAACTCGGTCCTGAGAACGACAAAGGAATGAGGAGAAGAGACTGTTTGATGACCTTGCTAATTAGAGAAACGGTTCTGGAGTAATACTGACATTTTCTTCCTGCTCAAGGGACGAGGCTCCAGCTGACTTTTGTGTCCACGGTTGAGAGAGATCTTTGCCCTTCCCAGGAAAGCCTTTCAGAGACTGTCCCACTGAAGCCCTTCTGCTAGCAGAGACCAGGATTGGATACCACCCCTCAGGATTTGGGACAATCTAGTGTCCCACGTTGAACTGAACATTCAGCACAATGGGACTGAATTTTTTTTCTGGAAACTCCTTGAGCTGGAAGTGATGAATTTGGAGAGCAACCTTCCTGGGTGGCTCCCATGTTCTGTCTTCTTTGGACCAGTCCAGCACACAGGAGGAAACTCAGCTTTGTTTTTCATGGTCTGTATAATTTATACAAGCAACAGGGACCCAGCCTGCATCCCCTACTAATATAGAGTTCTCTCTACAAAATATAGGTAATTTTGTCCCTATGGCAGCCGGAGGGGGAGGGGAGGGAGGGTACGAGGAGGAAGGATAAGATCCATCCTCTGGGCAGCAGAGGGCAGGGGCAGGGCCAGGCCAGGGCAGGAAGGCACCATCAGCATTGACAGGGAGGGGTCTGGGGAGGGGCTACAGGAAAGTAGCCAGGGGCTGGGGGCCCAGGAGATGGGGGTGCCAGCCTGGGGGTCAGTATTTGTGGTGGGCGGGGGTTCACTAGTGTCTTTGGTAGGGGCTGAAGGTACCACCAGTGGGGGACAGGGGTTGCACAGGAGTCTCATCAATAGAAATAGGGTAAAGGTGAGAGGGTCGGGGTTGGGGTGACCTCAGGTCCTAGGAACCCAGGAGCCAAGTGGCTGCTGGGACACTCCCGGTCCAGTTACGCAGTGCCCCTCCCCCAGGAGCAGGGGTCCGGGTCTGAACTCCTGCCAGTTCCGTGGGTCAGCCAAATCGCTCTTAACCAAGAAGTTGATCGTTTCTCATAATCAGATTTCACCTCTGCCTTGGGGAATCACGGATTTGGGAAATTCACAGATTTCAGCGTGGGAGGCAATTCAATCACCTCTTTAGAGGTGGCGTGTTTTCTTCTCTTGCCAAATGTGAGGCGTCTCTCCCTGCAGTCATTGCGGCGGTGAGCTTGCCTCAAGGGACTTCTGTATCCCCACCGAAGCTCTAATCCATGCGGTTCCCTCCCACATGGCCCCAGAGGATTCCCAGGTGGGTGCAGCTGTCAGCATCTCAGAGGGACAGCGGGTCTCGCTGAGGCTGCGCCATCCTCAGGCACACCAAGCGCCAGCCCTGCTGACCCCCCGACAACCACCTGGCCTCCTGCCTGCCTGCAGCCGCATCCTTGGCAGCCCCCCCGCCCCGTGCGAATTCCAGCCCTTAAACCACACATAGTGACCACCCCGTGAGGGTACTTCATCAACCCTGATGTCCTCTGAGCAGCCGTGACCCTCAAACTTCAGCCCTCCTGTCACTGCTGCCTTGCCCAGAACACCAGTCTTTGCGGTCTTCAAAACCATGGCTTGTTCGGGGACGGAGGCCCCGTGGGATATGCTTCCCTCTGCCTAGATTTAGTCCCTCTCCAGCAGGGAGCACACTACCACGCTGTGGGGCTGAGCCCATCCAAGAAGGAAGCTCCCATTCACCATTCACTGCATGTCCCAGGAGGTTCTGCAGCCGAGGCCTCCCTCTCTCCCGATCAACCTTTCCCCTAAAAACACCCACATGCTTTTGCCACCCCTGTTCTCAGCAGCACAGAAAACACTCAGCTCACTGACCCCTTGTTTCTCCCCTGTGCCCCTCCCAGGGCTGCAGTGGGTTACCATCGACACACCTGCTGCAGTGTGCTCTCAGCCTGTCCCTGAAGTGTGGCTCTTTTGTGGCTTTTCCCCAGCTGTGCCATCAGCCTTGGTACCCATAGGTTGTCCCTGGTGCCTTTGAGGCTGAGAAAGTTGCCAGGGAGAGAGGCGAGCCCAGAACACAACTCTTCCCATGGGAGGAATCCCATGGAGTTACCTGAAGCCAGTGTGGGCACACACGTCCTCCTGCCCACAGGAGGGGACATACGACTTCTTGGGAGAGGAAAGGGGTTAGACTGAACCCTAGGAGGCTGAACAAGGAGATTTTTATTCAATCCCTGGTTGGATTCTATTTTTGCTCCAAAATCTGTGTGTCAGACATCATACTTTTGGCATCTGTGAAGCTGGCAAACTTGTGAACACCCTCAGAGTCCTAAAACTTGCATTTGTGGAGTTAGCACATCCTAATAAACAGCAGGCCGAAGCCTTAGGGCAGGGGTCCCCAACCCCCAGGCCGGGAACAGTCCGCAGCCTGTTAGGAACCAGGCCACACAGCAGGAAGCGAGCGTGAGGCAGGAGCGAAGCTTCGTCTCCAACTCCCCATGGCTCCCCATCGCTCACATTACCGCCTGAGCCACCTCCCACCCCCCAACCCCTCCCTAACGCCCCCCGCTCCCCCCCCTCCACGTAAAAATTGTCTTCCCACGAAACAGGTCCCTGGTGCCAAAAGGTTGGGGACCGCTGCCTTAGGGCGTTTGCAATAAGTATTATTAGATCCACTGCCTTTGCCCACAAACACGTCGCCTATTTAAACTGAAATAGAAGAACTCGTTCATACAAAATTTCACTATCCAACCTCTACACTCTCCAAATTAGAGCTCTAACCAGGAAAAAGAAAAATGTCTCACGAGCAGCCAAAATAAGTTTCCAGTGCCTTGGATGAAAGCTCGCGCATTTGCTCAAAGAAATATTCCTGCACTCAGGGTCTGTTCACTTTTATGTTAGACACAAGTCCATCACGTTTGGTCATATGGTTTCCAGACTGTAGTAGATTAAAGGCAAAAAACGTAAACTCGGAGGAGGGTGGCAGTCCTGCTAGATACTTGCTAGCAACAAACAAAGAGACACAAAAATGGCAGAATCAAACACGAATTCCCGACGAGGCGTAGCTGGGCCATTTAGTGGCGGGCACTTGGGTAGCTCCCAAGGTAACACGTATTCCAGCGCAGAGCTGGAGGTAAATAATAAGCCCTGGTGGATAATGATGACCCGGGCTGCCTGGAAAAGTGCACGTTACGTACAACACTGGCTTGATTTGCGGTCCCCTGAAAGCAGAGCTTGGGGCAAGGGCTTGGATGCAGTCTAATTGGGAGGTGATCCCAGGAGGCAGGCGCCTGCGACAGGGAAGGAGGAAAAAGCAACATACAGATGACTGCCGAAGCTGCTCTGGGTAACGGGGCTGACTCCAGAAGGACTGCCTGAGAAGCATCCAGAACGACTCTAGCAGGCAGAGCATTTACCCAGCAGCCCCCACCCCCACCTCCCATCCGCCCCCACCTCCCATCCGCCCCCACCTCCCATCCGCCCCCACTTCCGGAAGTGGGCTCGAGGATGGTGGAGGATGGAAAACCCGCCGCGCCCGGAAGCTGCTGCTGAGACACGGCCCGGATGAAGGCGGCTGCTTCGAGCGCCCTGATTACAGCAGCGGCTGCGAACTCTAAGGGGTGTAAATGTTATCCATTAACAGGGCGTGTGCTCAGTTATCCAGAAGATGAGTCAATCCAGAATGGTCCTTCATGAGGGCTCTGGGCTCACAGTGTCCCTGGGGATGTTGAAAGAGCTCCTGTGCTGGCGGATGTGCTCTTGGCGGGGCCAGAGCCTATGGGAGCTGTTTTCAGCGGAGGCTCCTGGCGACTCTTCATTAATCCCGGCGTCAGCCCACCGGACACTTCAGTGCCACTCCTACTGCCGCCTCCTTCAGCCGCTTCTCTGGAGGCGCGATGCCTTCACTCGTCCCCAGATGTTGCCTGGTGTCTTTGGTCAGGCTTCCCGAAGACCTTGAGGTGAGGGTCCAGATGCGGCTGATTTCTCATCAGGAAGTGATCCTGGGAGAGGCTGGTAAGAGAGTGGGAGAAGATGACGGGGACGTGGTGGGAAGTCTAGCAGTATGCGACCTCAGACAGAGAACCAGCCCCAGCCCGGGCCTGCAAGAAAGCTCTGGAGTGTAAATTATTTCCTAGTTTGCCCTAGCTGGCCCCAGTGGTGGGAGGACAGCTCTGCAAAGAGTCACAGGTGCCTTGGTCAGGGGTGAAAGCATGCAGAGGCTGGGGAAGGGTGCACGGGACCAGTGAAGGTGGCCCTGGGGATCTGGGAGCGTTGCCATTGTCCACTACAGTTGGGTCCTACTGTGAGCCCGGTGCTGGGCTAAGGTGTGGTTTTGCTGTGTTTACTCTCTATCCACTGGGGGAAGGAGCTGGTTCTGGTTACCCCTGCCCTCAAGTGCACAAGACCCTAGGAGACCTGAGTCCTCCACTGGGTCCTGTGACCACAGGGCCTCAGTTTCCCATGTATTAATGAGGGGAGTTGACTTGTAAGACAGCCTCCCGCAGTGGTCACTGAAACCTGATGTGGTGGCGTGTGCGTATGGAGAGAACGCACTTTTTAGTTGTCATTTGTCGTTTCTTATCTAGAGATATATGATTAAAATTCTATTATAAGGGCTTCCCTCGTGGCGCAGTGGCTGGGAGTCCACCTGCCGATGCAGGGGACGTGGGTTCGTGCCCCGGTCCGGCAAGATCCCACATGCCGCGGAGCGGCTGGGCCCATGAGCCATGGCCGCTGGGCCTGCGCGTCTGGGGCCTGTGCTCCGCGGTGGGAGAGGCCACAGAAGTGAGAGGCCCGCGTACCGCCAAAAAAAAAAAAAAAAAAAAAAATTCTATTATAAGGCTGCTGATGAGACACACAGAATGTTTAATGAGATGGTAGGGTGGAATCCTAGGAGCATTTTACTTCTGTAAATTCAATCCTAAAATCTAAGGAGAAAGGTTGAGGGTCATGCCAGGGAGATAGAGAGAGGAGGTGGGGCAGGTAGGTAATTTTAGGTGGATTTTTTTTTAACGGAAGTATAGTTGATTTACAATGTTTCCGGTGTACAGCAAAGTGATTCAGTTATACATACATACATATATAGATATATATATATTCTTTTTCAGATTCTTTTCCATTATAGATTATTACAAGATATTCAATATAGTTCTCTATTCTATACAGTAGGACATTGTTGTTTATCTATTTTATATATAGTAGTGTGTATCTGTTAATCTCAAACTCCTCATTTATCCCTCCCCCACCCTCTTTCCCTTTTGGTAACCCTAAGTTTGTTTTCTGTCTGTGAGTCTGTTTCTGTTTTGTAAATAAGTTCATTTGTATCACGTTTTTAGATTCCACATATAAATGATATCATATGTATTTGTCTTTCTCTGACTTACTTCACTTCGTATGCTAAACTCTAGGTCCATCCATGTTGCTGCAAATGGCATTATTTCATTCTTTTTTATGGCTGAGTAAAATTCCATTGTATATACGCACCACATCTTCTTTATCCGTTCATCTGTCGATGGACATTTAGGTTGCTTCCATGTCTTGGCTATTGTAAATAGTGCTGCTGTGAACATAGGGGTACATGTATCTTTTTGAATTCAAGTTTTTGTCTCTTCTGGATATATGCCCTAGGTTGATGTTTTTAGGGTGGTGAGATAGTTGAGGCAAATCAGGCTTAAGAACAAAAGGCAAGAATAAAAGATAATTGCCACTTGAGGACAGGACAAAAGAAGTGTAAACAGTTGAGCCGCAGTGTCCTCTGGCTGTTGCCCACACACATTGCGAAGAGCACAAAGGCCAGCTCTTCCCGTAGAGTTACTGTTCCACGGTGAGGGAAGCTGTGGCTGTGTGGGCTCACTTGCACTTTAGAATCTACCATGACCAGATCGACCGCGTGGATGGTGGCCGTAGCTCTGCTCTTCGGAGCCCATCTTGGAAGGAGGGGCTTTCTGAGTGACGAGAGTTTTCCTGCCTGTCTCTAGCATCCATAAAGTATATTGGCAGGATGCGGGGACCTCTCAAAGCTGCGTGCTCCCGACTGACCTATGCTATGCCTGGGAAGGACGCTGCACCCCAAAGAATGCTTGGGGCCGGGGTCGGGTCACGGGCGGAAGCCTGAATGCCAAGCAGTCATTAGGGGAGATTGATGGAGGGGAGCGCCTTGAGGGGGCCCCAGAGGCCTGCCGCAGTTTCATTGCGGTTATTTATGGTCTAGCTGGGGCGTCAGAAACGGGATGACAGCTCGCCGTAAGCTGACCTGGCTGGCGCACAGCCTGTAGCCTTCTGCCTGCCCATTCCTCAACTTGAGGAATGTCAGCCTCAAAGACAGTGACCAGACGTGGGAGGTGTGGAAGGAGAGATTCCAGAATGCATCCTAACCCTGAGACCTCTTTATCCAGAGAGAGGTGTGTGTGTGCGTGCACGGGACACATGCTTGCACCCCCTAAATATTTATATAAGCAGACATTTGTGAAATAGACATAGCACAGCTAACTGGATTCATTTTTTTTGCCGGGGGGGGGGGGGGGTTGGGTACGGGGCAAGGGAACACCAGTAATCCCAAACAGCAAGTAATCCAAAAACGGTTCTTTGTAATTGGCTTGGGGAATATACGCTAAAGGTTTTTTGTTTATCTTCCTGGTTTGTTTGTGCTGTGTGTGTGTCTTTCGGCAACAGAAGTACCAGTCTAATCCTATTTAATTTATCTGAGCTTTGTTTTCTTAACGGACACTGTGGGTCAAGGAGGTCCAGAAATGTCCTGGGTGCTAGGGGCTAACTGACATGGTTACTGAGAAGCTCGGACGTCTGTGGATGGTTCAGTCCACACCAGGGACAGACAGCAGGACCCGCCATGGTGATTAGCAGCAGCCTGGCTGGCAGTGGCCCAAGCAGGGTGAGGGGCCCATGGTGTGCAGCCAGAAGCCCAGGTGAGAGTCCTGGTGAGCCACTTCCTTGTATCCCATGGGCCTTGTCACCCCTGCCGGGGCTGCCTCAGTGACCCTGTGGGGATCGAGGACACGAGGCAGGAGGAAATGCTCTGAAAACTGGAAAGCACTCCTGGTGAGGTCTGTATCATGGCATCTCTGCCTGGAGGGCCCTCCGGGGAAGGAAATGCCCACCCAGAGGCAGAGGCCAGATGTCTGGTCTGGGCAACAGAGCAGCAAGTCTGTGTTTGGGGCCCTGGGGAGGCGGCTCCAGGGATTCAGCCTGGGGTGGGGGGCCTCCGCCGGGCGGCTGCCTGGGGCCCTGCAGAGCCCCAGGAGGGAGTGGGGAGGGAGGATGTGATGCTCCCTGAGAAGGAGGCTGCCTTTTGTTGGAGGACAAGCTGAAGTCACAGTGTGAGAAGTAGAAATGAGTATCACTTGGTAGTTCCATGAGGCCGCTGAGCCGAAGGGCTGAAAGGGGATCATTGCCGTTGGGTCCCTTTATGTCTTTTCAACTGTTTACTCCACATCAAGTGCCGTAATAAGAGACCATGGTCTAAGGTGACCAATTCATAAAACCTCGAAGCTTTAAATGGACACATTCTCACCAACACTTCGTTTATTTTAAAAACATATTTTACATCTTCAGAGCTGTAGCTCAAATATTTCTCTCACTTGGGAATTCATTTCTGATGCCCCCAAACATCTCTCTCTTACTTGCTGGCTTTCGTTGGGTGCACATTTGCGGGGTGCTCCGTGAGTGGCAAGCCGTGTGCCTGGTCCCCACCCAGGGTACTCAGCCTCTGGAGGGAAGGCAGGGCTGTCAACCAGCCGTTCCAACTCTGGCGGAAAGTGCCTGACCGAGAGAAGCGCAGGGGTCGCAGGACTCCAGACAAGTATTTTTGTCAGTTGCTACACAGCAAATTACCCTAAAATGTAGTGGCTTAAAGCAGCAGTAATCATTTATTATCTCTATGGGGGTCCGCGGGCCAGCACGCAGACAGAGCGTGGTGGGGACAGTTTGCGTCCACACCATCAAGTGGGGCCTGCTGGGCATGACCTGAAGGCCCACGCTTGCCGCGGGCACTGGCTGCGGACACGTGGCTCTCCCTGTGGCCCCACTTCCTCTGAGTGTGGCGGCTGGGGCCCAAGGACAGGTGTTGAGGGGGAGAGAGAGAATATGAATGAGAACCAGGCAGAGGGCTGTCCTTTTTCTGACCTGGACCCTGAAGGCACAGAGCATCACTGCGCTCCATTGGTCAGGGCAGTCACAAGGCCCCCCCACCCAGATCCAAGGGAGGGGACACACACTCACTGCTCTGTGGGAGGGGTGTCTGTCCATCATACTGCCAGGAGATCCTGCGGGATGGCATAAGTACATGCGAGTGGCTGTCTTTGGAGAATACGAATGCCATGTCCATCTAGGACGGGACGGGGGCTGGGGAGGTCAGGGGAGGCTTTCTGGAGGGAGTGATGCTTGAATTGAGTCTTAAAGATTGGAGAAAATAAGATGTGTGAGAGGAGAGGGAAGGAGAGAGATTCCAGGTAGAGAGGCAGCGTCCGCCCGGGGCTGAGGACTTGAAGAAGCATGGAGAGTCGGCGGCAACTGCAAGGAGTTCCGTGATGCTGGGGCCGCTGGTGAGGGGCCGGGCAGGTGGGAGGTGGGGCTGCAGCGTGGAGGGGCTTAACCTGCAGTTCATGATCCCCTGGGGCTGTCAATTCCTCCAAGAATCAGACCCTCTCCCAGGAAAAAGTACTTACAGGGACCATTTCAGAGACCCACGTCAAGGGCCCTAACCGCAGGGGACCTCAAAGGATCCCTTCCTGTCCTGTGTTCTGTGGAGCCAGCTTGGGTCCTGCACTTGCCAGTGATATCGCAGGTGTGTGTGATCTCAGGGGTCCCCAGGAGCACATCAGACTCAACCCAAATGCCTTGCCCAGCCACTGGCATCACTGAGCCCCAGCTATTGCTGGCATCTTCTGGGCATCCTGGCTTTCCTGGCATAGATAGAGCCTCACTGTTCACTAAGTGCTTCTGTATGGTTTCTATTCTCCCAATGGGGGAGGCATGCTCTCCACTCTACAGATGGGAAACCAAGGCTCAGAGACCATTGTTCACTCGCCCAAAGTCACACAGCTAGTCGCCATCAGAATGGGCATGATGGGGTGGGTCTAACAGCCTCTCCAGGACAGCCCATTTCCACCTTGGCATCCTTTCTCCTGATGTGGGGCCTGGCATATCACTGAGCCACCTGATACCACCTTGCCCTGCCCCACCCATGAGGCTTAGCACCGGGACAGTGTGACCCAGGCATGAGTTTGCCTCCGCTGGAAAACCTCCAGCAGAGCCATGCTGATCCTTCCACATCTGCCTCTCCAGCACTCCAAGTCTGTGTTTCCAGTGCATATGCCAGATACCCTTCCAGGGAGGCCCCTTGCTCTTCCCATGTTAAAGTCTGCACTCGTCATCTTTGCTCACCCTGGATGCCTCTAGTGGTCCTGCACTAGGCATTTCCTGTATCTGGGCTTTCAAGTAGGCTTGGCCAATAGCAGGTGGGTGGAGAGACACCAGGGTATTTCTTCCCCTCTCTCTGCTCTAGGAAGCGTCTCCGTCAGGGCCTGGGTCTCCTCTGTGCCCCAGCTCCCACTGCACAGGGCTGCTCTGGTTTCTGCTGGGCTGGATTGCTCCTGGCCTTCCGGTTCTAGTTACACTGCCTCCTCTTTCCATCCCTTCTTCTCTAGACGGTGCCAGTGGTTTTTTCCCATTGCTAACCTCTATGCTGCCTCAACAGCTTATGCAGCTTCTCAGCTTTTACATCACTATACAACCAATCCCCCGTATTAAATTGAGATACCAGTGTGCTTCCTGCTGCCCAGCTGGACCCCTGACTGAGACCATTCCTTTACCCGAGGATGGTACCAAGTCAGAGCGTTCAGTCACCAAACTCACCTACCCCTCACCCAACTAGTCACTGAGCCAGAAGACTATGCCTCTGGAATCCTCTCAAGCCCAGCCCCCCCCCCCCCCCCCGCAAAAAAAAACCCTCTCCTCCCATCTGCTGCAGCTCTGGGCAAGTCCTTATCATCTCTGGCTAGGATAGCCCCAGCAGCCTTCCACCAGGGCACCCTGCCAGCCCACCTTCCCCACAGTGGCCTGGGGGCTTTAGACAAGGTCCCCAGAACGTTCCCAATCAAGCCTGACTTCAGAGCTAGCCTTTCCAATCTGGTCCAACGCTACCTTCCAGCCCTGGCCATCCTCCACATCCCCTTCTCCCACCGTGCACCCTATGGCCCTCCACCTGTGTTCACCTGTTCCTTCTGCCTGGACCGCCCTGTCTTTTCTCCTGGTGAATGTCTATTGACTTTTTTAAGACCTACAGCAGATACTGCTTCCTCTAGGGTGAAACACATCACTCCCCTTTCTGCCTTCCATGGCACTGGGTCTGCCTCCTTAAGAGTCCTCACATGAGACGTGAGTTTCTCAGGGCTGGGACCCTGTCTGAGCCCTCCTTCTACCGAGGCACCTAGCCCTTACACAGAAGGTCAGTCAGTCTTCTATTGGCTGGAAGGGAAAGTGCTATTGGAATCAGCTGGCCTCCCAAGCCCTTGGCGATGGGGCCTGCCCAGGTCCCTTTCCTGTTTGAACAATCGACCAGACTCGGGGGCCTCTCCTCCCCTAACACCAGGGCTGTTCATTTCAGTGACCTTCTCAATGATCCTGGTTAATGTTTAATTTCAGTTTTTTTTGTTTTCTGTAAAGCAGATAATAGGGTGGTGTAGCTGGGAATGTAATAGACCACAAGAGGAAAACAAATACCCACCCGTTTTTACTTAACTACAAATTGTTTATTCCCCCCCAGATTTGGGGGGATGAATGGAAATGAAGGCCGAATGTTAAAATGTAGCCCTTCAAAATTGCTAAACCTTATACAGAACGTTGGTGATTCTCTCACCACAGGCCCTAAAGCTGGACTTTAGGAAGGCTTTGCACATCAGCAATTTGCTGGACTCTAGAAAGACTCAGTCTTCCCGAAACTTCCATCAGTGTCTGTTTCCTGCATCACAACTCAAATGGCTTCCCGTGGGATCCTGGATAGAGCCCAAACTCGTCAATTTTAAATTCAAGTCCCCCTTGCCCCTCTCTGTTCAGCCTCAGCTGCCTCTCTTCCAGCCAGACATCCTGTTTACAGATCCCAGACAGGACATGGGGTGGGGTCTCACCTCTGTACCTTCTGAGGACAGGTTAGAGGAGTGGTTAGGAGTGTGAGGTCCATCCTACCCTGGCTGTGATGGCCGTGCAGCCTCCAGGAAGCCTGCCCTGATGCCCCTGACCCACACTGTGCATCCCCTTAGTGTCCACCTACTCCAAATGCCATCCCTCCTCAATTCTCATGGACATCAAAACCTCCAATCCTGTGATACTGATTTCATGGTCATTTATTTGTGTTTCTCTAGTCTCTCCACCCGGACTCTGTGTGCCCCTCAGAGTGCCTGCATGAAAAATGACAAAAAAGGATAGAAATTCACCATGAGCTGCGGTCAGAGCTGGCCATCCAGCCTGCTCAATGTATCACATCTATAAGATGGGTGCCTGTAAGATAGGCCTCTGATCTGTCTCTCTTCCCTGAGAAGTCAGAAAAATAATCATGAACAAAAAACGGGTATGAGTCTCAGTGGGTGGGGTCAGCAGCTGACACTCAACTCTCAAACCTGGCCCCTCCTGAGTCATCTTGGGCAGGCCCCCTCCCACTGTGTGCTCTGTTGCAGTTTCCCTGTGTTTCCACTCCCTGCCTCAGTGCACTCCCTCCTGGGCCTCCACAGGCCCCTCCTTGAGTTCATGAGGTGCCTGACCCATGGATGAATAAGGTCATAAGTCACAAGGGCTGCCCCCTGGGGAGGAGAGGGAATGTTTATGGATGTATGAAATTTGAGGTGCCCAGAGTGATTGACCCTAGGCAAGTTCCTTCCCGTGTCTGGGCCTCACTTTCCCCCATCTGTATGCAAGAGAATCAGATCAGGTAATCTGGAACATTCCATCCAGCTCTCTGATCCAGAGATTATGGGGAGGATGTAGAGAGGTTTTCCCAGCACTCAACACAGCCTGATCCTATGATGCCTGACCAAATGGCGTTAGAGCAGCACTTTGCCCTAATGTCAAACGAATCGCCTACATCTAGGTAAACTGTAGTTTCTGGTTCACTGGATCCGAGGTGGGGCCTCAAATCTTCATGTCTGACAAGTTCCCAGGTGCTATCAGTGCTGTTCCTGGCCCACCCATTGAGTCATGGCTGTTTGGCCCTGGTTCTCAAGGTGGGTCCTGGGAACAGGGGCATCAGCATCACGTGGGAACTTGCTAGAGCTAAGAAATCAGACCTATTGGGGCAGAAACTCTGGGGTGGCGCCCGGCAATCCGTGTTTTAAAGCCTTCTAGGTGATTTTGATGCACGCTCAAAGCAGTAGAACCACTGTTTTAATTGAACCGGTTCCGTACTTGGCTGTACATAGGAAACAACTCGAGAGTTTTAAAAAATACTGGCGCCCGGGTCCCGCTCCCAGGGGTTCTAATTTAATTAAGATGGGGTACCTCCTGGGCACTGGGATTTTTTTAAAGCGCCGCAAATGATTGTGATGTGATCCCCATGAGAGAATGTATCCAAGATGTCAGGCCCCACACCTAGGCCTGCGGGGCTCACGGACGCGCTCTCCGGGCTATGACCACTAGGGTGCGCTGTTGCGGCGCCTGGGAGGCCGGCCGGAGGGCGGCTCAGACTCTTGCCAGCCCGCGGCTGGAGCAGCTCCGGGGCGGGGGGAGGAGCGGGGGCGCCTGCGGGAGCGGCTCATGGCCGAGGCGGCCAGCCCCCGTGCATCTGTACCTAGTTAGTGCTGGCCGCGGCCCCACCGCGCTTGACGTCAGTGCTGTGCTCCGTGCTGGGGAGAGGCGGCCGTTGCAGCCGCTGCGTACAAATTGCTTCACCCGGCCAGCCCTGCTGCCCCCCTCCTCCAGGCAGGACGCCAGGCTCACCCTGGGTACCGAGCCTTTGTTCACGCTCCTCGGATGACGAGGAAGCCCCTCCCGGATTCCACCCTACTGGGGCACCAATGTCCTTTCCCATCTTCCCTGGCAGCTCCCTGCCCTTCCCCTGCCTTGTCAGGACCCTGAGAGTCCCAGGAAATCCCCCGGACCCGGGTCCCCCAGGCCAGATCCTTGGATCTGCCAGGTCAACTGCAGGAACCAAGTCTTAGCTTTCTTTCTCCTTCGGAGTTTCTCTTCTCCCTGGCTCTCCTCTGCTCCTGCCCTGCTGCCTGCTCCTTTTCTCTCTTATCTGATGTGTGTGGATCAGATATTTCAAGCTGATATGTTCTCATAGCAGGAGTGGAAGAGATGAGGCCAGAGATTGCCTTGGTTTAATATGACAGATAAGGCAGTGCTCTTTGTAAGGAACGTTGTTTGCGTTGGTGGGGAGGAGTAAGGTGAGTTCTGGTTGTTGATGAAACTTTAGTTTCAAAAAAAAATTCTTTCCTTTAAGCAGGGGTGGGAGTTTATTCTGGAGGAGAGAGTGCCTTCAGGTACAGTAATGCTCTCCTGTCTGGCTTCCCCTGCTGGCTGAGGACATCCCTGGAGTTGCTTTTCCCAGTGAGGATGCCAGAACTGCCTTTATCATAAATGCTCCATTATAGTTGTCTTTATTATGAATGCTCCATTTCACCCCTGCTATTGCTCCCCTCCCCCGTATTTGATCTTCTGGGCCTCTGTGTGAGATTTCATCTGGAGAAAGGCTTTGTGGGTAAAAGCAGCTTGAACGCCTCTGGTCTGGATGATGCCTGATGACCCTCTGGGTTTCAACAGCTCATAATTCTAAGAGGAGGAGAGGGAATTCTGGGAAGCAGGAGGCAGGCTTGATTCCTGCTCGAACCTTGACCTCAAGTGCCTATTCCTGGTTCCTTCCATTTGACACCCCTGCCCGCTCCCAGCCATGACAGGGCAGTGAGGTGGGCATTCCCTGCAGCCCCAGAAGGGAGAGAGGCTGCTGGGGTGTTGGAGAGGGACACAGACCGGCAGCACTGGGCAGGTAGCACGGAGCCAGGCCAAGTCAGATGGGGAAACCGAGGCCCAGAGAGGGAAAGGACTTGCTCAGGGTCACACAGCTGGTCTGCAGCGGATCCCTTTACAAGCTAATTCCTCAGAAGCTCCTGGCAGGGCCCCTCAGAGCTCCTACTCGGTGTCGGGTTGAACACTATCAGGAAACGTTGAAGGACTGACGGCTGGGTGCCAGAGGGAGCCGGTTTGGTTTAATCTGAGGAATACTAATCTCTCCTTGAATCCAGATAAGCGACCCCTTGCCAGAGGCAGAGGTCCTTCCAGGGCTCAGCCTGACCCTGGGACAGCAGACCCAGCTGGGGCTCTGGCTGGAGACAACTGCCCCAGGGCTCAGAGGGGATTTCACCTGCCAGGCGCCACCGGGACAGAAAGCCAGGGAAGAGGTGTGGGAGGTCAGTATGGATCCTGCACCTTCCAGCATAGCCTCTGAAAATAAAGGTCTGAGCCTTGAATTGGATCTCAAAAGGGCCTGGGGCAGCCAGTTTCCCTGCTGCCAGAGTTTGGGCCAGTTTCCCTACTGCCTCAGCAGCGCATCTGCCCAGAGCCCAGCGGGAAGTCAGGGACTCATGAAATAGCAGCTGGAGGAGGACCAAGGAGATTCGTGCTCTTGTCTTGTGGGTAAGGAACGAGGGCGGGGCAGGAGAGGGATGGGCCCAAGGTCACCGGATAATCAGCAGCAGAGTGGAGCTAGGACGTAGGCTCTGGACTCTGAGTGGTGTGTCCCCGCCATTGTCCAGTTTTCCATGTGGACAGAGGCTCTGCTTTCTCTCTCTTTGGGTTGTGTAATGTGTGTGTGTGTGTGTGTGTGTGTCTGTGTGTAGACATTTCCTGTTTTCTGTGTCTCTGCCTCCAATTCCTATCAGCTTCATAAAACCCAGAGCAAAAAATTCTATAACCTCGTTCACCTATTCCAGGATCACTGTCGGGAAATCCTCTTTCCACCTTGTTCAGAGCTCCCATGCTCTAGTTTAAGTCCCTCCAGGTGGAGCTGGCAGGGTCCGTGGGACTTACTCCAAGGGCCCCAGGGAAACTGGCTGGGCCGTTTTGGAGGAATGTTTACTTGGAGGAATGTTTACTTCCACTTCGCAGTCTCCAAGCACGCGCTGTCTCTGCCTGAGGTCTTGAATGTTGCTGCTTTTGGGGCTGAGGGGTGGGGGGCGCTGTGATCCCAGCTAGTGATTTATGGTCTGTTTACTCAGAAAGCGCTTGCTCATTCCTGCTGGTGGGAAGGGATGGCTGGACGGAGGGAGGTGAACGCGTGTCCTCTGAGCTGCAGAGGGAGCCGGCAGGGATGACTTACCCACTACCTCTGACGGTTGGCTTCCATTTACTCATCCTCCGTGCCTCTCTCCACATGATGAGAAGCCATAACAAAATACCGTAGTCCGGGTGGCTTAAACAAACATTGATTTCCCACTGTTATGGAGGCTGAGAAGTCCAAGAGCAAAGGGCCAGCACATTTGGTGTCTGGTGAGGACCCTCTTCATGGTTTGCAGATGGCTGCCTTCTTGCTGTGTCCTTACAAGGTGGAGAGAGTGCTGGTCTCTTCCTGTTCTCATAAGGGCACTAAGCTCATCACGAGGGCGCCACCCTCATGACCTCATTGAAACCTAATTACCTCGCAAAGGCCCGCCTCTGACTTCTATCACACAAGGGGTTAGGGCTTCAAGGTATGAATCTGAGGGTGAGAGGACACAAACATTCAGTCTGTAGCAATGGTATAATAGAAGGTGATAATGCTGTGACAAAAAGGAGAGCCGGGATAGGAGGTGAGAAATGGGGAGGTGGTATGTGGGTTATCGTTTTAAATATAATGGTCAAGACAGACGTTAGTGACATTTGAACCAAGTCTTCAAAGAGAGAAATGTTTTGCTATTGACCCTGCACTTCCTGTGCCCACTTCATACCTGCTCATTCAGAGCCTCTGGGAATATGTATTTTAACAAGTCTTTTATACACAGGTAAATTTGGAAATCTCTGCCTGCACCCTGGTGCTTCTTCTCCATGCAAAAGACTTTTACTTAAGCGGTCAGGAAATATTTGCCCAAATCTAGGTGTGACTTTAGGTGTTCAAGAATGAAGTTGGAATCCAGGGTCCTGATGACACATCCCTTTGCAACTTGATAACTGGCTTATACTTAGTAATTAAAATAGGCAAAATGCCCTCATGACCATGACTGGGCCTGGAAGGATCTGTCAGTGCAGGGCAGGATGCTCATGTTGTCCAGTCAAGGTGCAGCCCAGGCTATTGGAGCAACAGGCTGGTGTCATGTGAAGAGCATGGCTCAGAAAACTTGGGTTCTAGGTCACACTCAGCTGTGGTGAGCTTGGCCAAGTCATTTGCCTCGACTTCCAGGTTTATGAAATGGAGCTGCTAAAACTTCTCCTACTTATTTCAATGCTGCCTCCACCTCTACCACCAGCCAACCTGTGTATCCATCCATCCGCCTACCCATCCCATCCATTCACCCATTCTATCTATCCATACATCAATCCTGTCCATCCACTCGTCCCTCCATCCCATCCATCCATCCTGTCTATCCATCCATCCATCCACCCACTCATCCCATCCACGCCATCCATCCATCCCTTCACCCATCCATCCACTATCACCACAACCATTAGTATCCTCATTTCATTATTATCAACATTTCTGGTTTGGCCCATATTCAGATCAACAAAATTCCATGCTAGAACTTATTGTAAAGGAATTAGGCCTGAAAAAAACAATGAAGAAAAATTGTATGGGTAATGAACTAGGATAGTGAAATCTTTCATCTGGGAAGATGTGTTTAATGAGGTCCAAAGGTGGAGTCCGTGCTGCTTGTCTGAGGGAGCCAGACAAGTGCCTTGTAACTTCAGTTGCAGTGGAAGCCGCATGAAAGGCAGCTTCAGATTTCCCCTGGTGGCTGGGAGTCCTGCCTCAGTGCCCAGCCCTATTAACTGTTGGCTTCCCAGTTGCTGAATCCAGCCAAAAACATCCTCCACTGTTTGAAGTGCTTATTGGAAAAGCAGATTTCATCTTGGCTGGAGCTCTGAGCAGTTCCTTGTGTGGGGTACTCCCCAGGGCTGTAATTGAACACAAGAAAGCATCAGCCTCCTTTTGGCATTCTTGCTTTCATCTCGAAGTCACATTTTAAAATTTATATTTAAAAAAGTTAGGGCAAGGGGCCAGCACGGCTCACGCGGCCACTGGTGCCAGAACCCCCAACACGGCAGCTCCAGGAACGAAGGCTGTAGAGTATTAGAAGGGGGAATTAGGACCATACAGTGGAGCGATGCTTCACGCCAGCTTCTGGGGGCTCTCAAAGTGCTTTTGAGGCTGGGCTTTGGTGTGATGTGGGCTTTGCAGAGCAGGAGGCCTGAGGGTGCAGACCGGGGCCCCACTTACAATAGTCCATTCGGAGGAGAATTTTCTAAAAGCCTCAGAGAACGGGAGAATCTGAAGCCTCTTGGACACCCATTCAGGGGCTGATCAGCCTGCTGAGCAGGAAATGTTCTTTCCTCCCAATCCAAATCCATTGTGCTGCTGGAGAACTTGCTTCCAAAGGCTTCTGTGGACACTGGTGACCATGAGTGGGGGAAAACCCCTGAGGGAAATGCTTGTGCTCTGTTCTTTTTCCTCCGGATGCTCCCTTTCCCAGGAGCTGGGGCAGGATTCTGGAAACAGCAGGTGTCTAATGGATGTTTATTAGACAAGCTCTCATGCCAAAAGATTGTAGTTAAGTATGGCACACTGCTTTCCTACAAGCCTTAACAAGACCATTATCTTCTCCGGGGGCCGATGTGAGAAGAAACACCAAGCTTCATGGAGGATTGAAATACAGTAGCGTCCTGGAGAAGGCAATGCCCTCACAGTTCAAACATACACCCAAGTACCCAATCTGTGAGGCCCAGCTGCCCCCTTGCACAGGGCTATTTGTTGCATCATTAGCTTGTGCCCCACTATGACCCCTTAACCGTTTTCAGGAGGTTTTGTTTATGGGAAATCATTATTGTTTATGCAGCTGGAACTTATGTTTATCCCTGTTTGACACTAAGATCATTGATACCTTGTGTTTTGCCAGAAATTAAAAATTAAAAATTTGAGGGCTTACAACAAGGAACATACTTATTCAGTAAGATGATAAAAATCATCATCCTGCTTTCGGGACCACAAGAAGGAGGAGGGAAGTAAACATATAAAACCTAGAACTCTTATTAAATTTAACTCTGAGGGTCCTAGTGGCCAAGAAAAGAAGGGGAGAAGTAGGTATATTCGTTCCTTAGGGGAGATAAAATTTCTCATTTTTGAGTTCTAAAAGAAATTTTTGAGGGACTCAATAGGCTAGTGTGTTGACAACATTTTTATGCTAAATGCAGAAGTAGTTTTCACAGGGATATTTTCTGTTATGGCTTTAACCAGCATTTAGGGTGACGTCTGGGATGTGGAAGGCGACCTTGAGGGTACAGTAGAGTGTAGGAAACTGTAAGAGGACTGATGAGATCATTATGCATTCCCTACTTAAGGGCACTGGGTTGGATCTGGGGCAAAAAAAAAGAAGAGAGGCAAGATAACAATGGTATAGGTCAGAATAGATCTCAGGGGAATCATTAACTCTGCACATGGCCAACCCCCTTCCCCCCACCCCCAAGAAGTGAGCAGAAAATGAGTCATCCAGTTAAATCAGCTAATGCCTAAGTTTGGTGTTGGTGCCCATGTGCAGGTAGGTGTATGAATACAAGCCCTTCCCCCGTCCTACTGCCCTCCCACCCCGCAGTGTACACCCCACCCTAGAGAAGCTCCGCACCCTGCAGTCAGCTCCTCTTGTCAGGAGTTGACTTTGATAAACAGCCAAAATATAGGATTTTTTTCAAGGTTTGAAGATCATTAACTCTTTGGAAGAACAAGAGGACAGTTTCTGAAGGCTCGGGGGGGGGGGACAGCTTATGGGTGACAGCCTTAATTACCCCAAGTCAATATTCAGGAGCAGGGCCAGGCAAGGCAGCAGAATCAGCGGAAGGAGTCTTTGCTCCATGGCTGCAGGGCTCCTCGTTACACTGAATCGAGCTCCTCTGAGCTGAGCATGATTCCTGGGCCCATACAGCCCTGCCCTTTGACGATATTTACCCCCCTTTGGGAGGCATCGGCTTTAGAAGATTTAGCGTATTTATTCACATAGCCTTAACTGAGGACCTAGCGTGTTCCCGGCACTGTGCTAGGCCCTGGAAGTGATGACAAGGAGACTCACTGCCCTGGAGAAAGAGGAGAAATCCCCACCCCCACATATAATTATGAGACATGTGATCTCGTGTGTGATGAAAACATAATAGGAAATAAAAGTAAATTCTAAAATTCTTCTTTACTCAGACTGTCTTTCCTTCTCGGGAATCACAGGCCAGTTTCCTTCCTGTATCATGATCGTGACCATTACTGACACTTGGGGTGATGGCGTGACTTTGGTTTACAAGCTGCATGTTTGGTTGTCATGAAGTCCCTTCTGACTTCTGAGAACAGGGCCATCACTACTGTCTGGGCAGCTTGGGGTGGGCCCCTCGCGCTCTGCTCTCTCCAGGTGCCTCTGCGGCCTGAGGCTCCATCCCCAACAGACCAAGCTTCCCTGCGGCCCACACGGGGATGGAGCCCATGCCTATTCTCCTCGTATCCATGCTCCAGCTAAGAGAGCAGCTGGGGATTCCTGGCCGTACTTTGGCCCGACTGAGATGGGGGGAGCCACCGGCACTGGAGGAGGTGGAGTCTTGGTATTTTAGTGTGTAGTCACAGTCAGCATCAGGAAAAGCAGCAGGGAAGTTTGAGCTTTGTTCCTTTGCGATAAACAGCACGTGGTTTCTTTTCGAAACCAGTTGTTCTTAACCATTGTCTCCCTTGAAACACATGGAGGGTGTTGAGCGTGGCCCCAGGCTGGCAGCAGCAGCATCACCTCTGAACTTGTTAGAAATGCACATTCTTGACTCCCCCTTCGGAGTTACTGAGTCAGAAACTCTGAGGTGGGCCCAGTGGTTTGGGCTTACCAAGCCCTGCAGGTGATTCTGAGGCCACTCGTGTTTGAGGGCCAGTGAGTCACGATAACTCACCGTGACAGTGATTCTTGGTCAGGGAGGCTCCCCTGGGGCGTGGGCCAGAATCTCTGGAACTGGGCTTGAGGGTGACACATGTAGTTTGAAAAAGTCCCTAAAGAGATTATGATCTCTCCCTCCTCCCCTCCCCTATTTGAAAATCATTGATCTAGAAACTAATTTTGCATTGGAAGAATCATCTCATGCAAATGTCTCCGTATTTTGATGATTTTTTTTTAAGCTTCAGAAATTTCATGATACCACGGAGCATCTTGTGCCTGGCCTGGAACAGCTCCCTCCACAGTTAAACAGACTTAATTTTTACACTCTGAGACTTAAAGAAGGAGAAGAGTTTCCTCACAGTGATTTTGGCAAGTCTGTCCTGTGGAGCTTGCTGATTAGAAGCTGGCTGAGGCGACAGCCCACTCCGTGGGTGGGAGAGACCCACCCTTGAACCCGTACCTCCCTCACCAGCACAGGGAGTACGGCCCCGCAAAATGGGATGTCGCTGTGCTTAGCCTCAAATGAGCATGCGTGGCTGCATGACGTTTTACACAAGCTCCTTAAAGGAAACGGAGGGCGGGAGCCTCTTTTTATCGCCCACGACAGGGAGAAGATAAAGCTGAAGTTGTCCGGTGTTTGCAAACAGTGGTAGACCTGAGGGGTTTTTTTTTTCCTCTGAAAATGTTTTATTTGGGAAGCCTTCCTGGATTTAAAGAGAGGGTGGGTGTTTAAAAAATAAGGAGCGTTTGCTTTAATGCACCCCAGCTCACTGCTATCTGCAGGTGTTCAAGCTGCTTCTACCTGCCAGGAAGACACGGAGAGGAGGGAGACTGCTTCTTAGAAAGTAGGTTTTCCTGTTGAAGTGGGCAGCCCGACAAGGCCTGCTTATCTGGGTGACAGGCTCCACCTCCGCAGGAGGTAGTATTTCCCCTGCGGCTACTGAAGCAGGAAGCAGGTGGCAGGGAGCTGACCCCGCAGGGTCCCCCAGAGCGGGCGGGGCGGGGCCTTGCCATCAACCGTGGCTAGTGCTGATCTCCCTGATTGCTGAGTGGTTCTGAGTCTCTCTGAGGAGATGGGATCGGCTGACGTCCTCAGCAGATCCGGTGGTGCAGGCCTGGGTGGAGACATCCGGGCCTCAGTCAGGGAACAGAGGTCTGAAAGGACCCAAAGCTGCCACTCGCTCTTTGTGCAGAGCGGGGAGGAAGCCCACCCCACAGCGTGGACCTGGCTGGAAGGGAAGCTGGTTTTCTCATGTGATGGCCCCACCTGAGCCCTGACCTTCCCCTCTCTATAGAGGATGCAAGCTCCACAGGAGTCAGATCTGGTTGGTCTTGCTCCTCACATACCCTTAGCATCTAGAACAATGCCCGGCACATAGTAGGTTCTTAATAAATATTTGGTGACTAAGTACGTGAATTTCTCCCCCTCCCCACTCCTGCCTGCTCTCAAGCCTGACAGGGAAGGACTGAAGGTCTTGTCCCTAGGCTGTCAGGTGCCCTGGGGACAAAGAAGGACTCTTCTGGGAAGACTGTCACCCTTCTGCAGATGTTTCCAAGGGCAGCTCCGAATGAGGGAGAGGAAGTGAGATCCCAGGCCTGGATACCAGGCCAGTGTGTCACATGTTTATAAGAGTTGATGGGGCCGACACCACGCCCCTCCTGCCGCCCCCTCCCTAACACTCTGGCCTGGAATCCGGCGTGCAAAGTAAGGATAGACAAGGTGACTGGACATGGGCCTTTGCAGACGTTTGGGGCAAGGCTTCTCTGGCAGTTTGCCCTTAAACCCACAGGTCACCCAGAAGCGGGAGACTACCTGACAGGGATGCGTAAGAGGCTCCGAGTTGGCGAGCGCTGGGCTGGGCTGTGTGGAGCCCTGGCACTGCCGTGGGTTTGTGGTTCTGGCTGAGTGCAGTGTGGCAGGGAACTCCCTGCCCACGGGCTCCAGGCTGTGTGGTCCTTGGGTGAGGACCCAGACCCTCAGACTCGAAGGACCCTGCAGGATGCCTGTCCTACCCTGTCCCAGGCAGGACCGCCTCCTCCACAGCCCCACAGCTCTGTCTTGGACCAGGAGATTACAAACAGTTTAAACTATTAGTAATGTTAATAGAATATTAGTAATGTTTATAGAAAAATATTCCCTGGGGCTTGACTAAGCAATTGCATTTTAATGATGCCTATAAAAGGCAGTGGGTCATTGCTGTGGTTTTTGAACTTTCCCTGCTAACTATAGGTGGTGTCACTGATCCGGAGGTGTTCCTCCTGGTGGGCTCCGCAACAAATATGATGACAACAGGAGAGTGATTAGGAAAGAGAAGAAGAGCAAGGAATGGATACAAATGTGATACACTTCTCTAACCTCAAATTACCTAAAATTTTTTTGATTTAACTTACATTTCACAAGGAGACCTAAGCCCAGCCCCTTCTAAGCTTGGCAGCAAGAGAAGAAAGAACAGGGAAGAGATTTGCCTGAAGTCACATCAGGTGGCCAAAGCAGCCTTGGGATTTGACAGCTGTGGCTACAAGTGTGTTAGAATGGCATGGGGCATCTGGCTGGAGACTTTAGGAAAAGACTAACGAGTTTCAGGTCCTTTGATAATTTGCCTGTTCTGAACATTCAGTCAATTATTCAGTCATTCATCTTGCAGTAAGTGCCTTTTGAAGACCCGGTCTGTGCCCAGCACTGTGCTAGCACCAGGGGAACAATGGTAACAAGGGACCAGGTTACTGCCCTCATGAGCTTATGGTCCCACTTTCCAAACCCCTTCTCTCTTTTACTGTAGAGCAGATAAAAGCAGTCAGAAGCAATCTGCACGCCCCTTGTCTCCACATCAACTCTGCCCCGCCCCGAGCCTGTGTCTGTGCCCTTGTCTCTGCCTCTGTCCTCTTACGATGGATGAACTTTCTATATGTGGCCGAGGCCAGCCCCTCCAGCTGCCCGAGCCACCCCGCACCAGCCTGGATTCTCAGGAACGCTGCTCCAGTGTCTCCCTTCTCTCTCTTGCCCTGCCCTTCTTTCCCTCTCTACAGCGTCTCTCCTGTAGAGCCGTGCTGTCAGTTCCCCCATCTAAGTATACTTTCTCTTGACCCTGCTTCCTCCCCCAGAAAAATGGCCCCCGAGCTCTCCTCTTTACAGCTAGACTCTTCCAACAATCGTGCGTACTTGTCATCTCCAAGTCCTCTTCTCCCACTCTCCCTTGAATCCACTCCAGTCAGACTGTCACTCTCGAAACTGTCTTGACAAGATCTTTAATGTCCTCATTTTGCTAAATCCAATGACCATTTCCTGGTCCGTCCTTGTCTTGCTTGACCCATCAACAGCATTGGAGCAAGTTGATTCTTCTTTTAGGCTCGCACCTCACACTGATGGTGTCATCAGATCCTGTGAGCTCTACCTTCTCATCACCTTTATTGCTATCATGTCGGTCCAACCTACCATTATCTCTTGGCTAGAGCATTACAAAAGGCTCCTAACTGGTTCTTCCTGCTTCCATCCTTCCCGCATCCATCCTTCCCAACAATGCCCCTCCCTGCCTTCGTTCTATTCTGTACACAGCTTCCAGAGGAATCCTTTCAAAAAATAGGTTAGATCATGTCTCTCCCTTCTCATCTCACTTGGAGCCTCAGCCACATTCATCCCAAAGGCTTGTAGAACCCTATGTGGTCAGTCCTTCCATTACCTCTCTATCTCCTTGCTCACTCTCTCCAGCCTCAGGACCTTTGCACTTACTGTGTCTTCTGCTGGGAACTCTTTGCCTTCAAGATCTTTACTCAGACGTCACTTTAGTAAGGTCTTCCCTGATCACCCTATTTAAAGTTGCAACCTATCCCACTCGCACTCCCTATCCCCCACCCCTGCTCTGTTTTCTCCAGTGTACTTATCACTCTTCAAATATGTATGTTTTTAAATTGAAGTATAGTTGATTTACAATATTGTGATAGTTTCAGGGATACAGCGAAGTGATTCGGTTATACATATGTGTACTTTCTCAGATTATTTTCCATTATAGGTTATTATAAGATATTGAATATAGTTCCCTGTGCTATACAGTAAATACTTGTTGATGTATTTTATGTATAGTAGTATGTATCTGTTAATCCCAAACTCCTAATTTATCCCTCCCCCCTCCCTTCCCCTTTGGTAACCATAAGTTTGTTTTCTATGTCTGTGAGCACTTATCACTCTTTAATTCGGTGACCTACTAATTCAGTGGTGGAGGTGGGGAACCTGCACTGGGTCCAGGTAATAAGGAGGTGCATCATCTGTAGAAAATTTAAAAATAATCACGAAATGTTGGTCTTTCTTTTTTAGCTCTAGAGAGTCACACAGGTTTTTGTTTTTTGTTTTTTTTTAAGCTTTATTTATCAGCTGCACCGGGTCTTAGTTGGGGCACGTGGGATCTTTCGTTGCAGTGCACGGGCTCTTTGTTGCGGTGCGCAGGCTTCTCTCTAGCTGTGACACGTGGGCTTCTAGCTGGTTGTGACACGTGGGCCCCAGAGTGTGCGGGCTCCGTAATTGCAGCATGTGGGCTCTCTAGTTGTGGTGCTCAGGTTCAGTAGTTGCGGTGCGTGGGCTTAGTTGCCCCGCAGCATGTGGGATCTTAGTTCCCTGACCAGGGATTGAACCGGTGTCCCCTGCATTGCAAGATGGATTCTCAACCACTGGGCCACCAGGGAAGTCCCTAAGTTGGCTTGTTTTTTATTAGCACCATGCATTGGCAATTCTAAACATTGTTATATGATACTTCTCCCCACCAGGGTGACAGCTCCTGGTAACTCTCCACTATTTAACATACTCTATATTTCCCTTATTTATTGTCTTGTCCTTTTCCCTCCCATAGAATGAAAGTTCTTTGGGGGCAGGATGTTTTGTCTGTTCACTGCTGTGTCCCTAATGTTTGCCAGGGTGGTAAATGCTCAGTGAGCTTCAGTCAAATACATGAAGGAAGCAGAGGGCACTCTGTGTGCCCACAGCTGAGGGTCATCAGGAGGGTTTCCTGGAGGAATCCATGTTGAAGTGGTCGAGGCAGAAGGAACAGCAGGTGCCCAATCTGGGAGCATCTTCACTCTCAGGGTTACCAGCTAAGGGTAGGAGTCAGAATCCACGAGTGTCATTCAGCAGAAGTCCTTCCTTCATAATGTTGATGTTTGGTGAATGAATGTGTTCCTTTACTGGTAATTGGTTGAGGGTCCTTGTTGACGTCTTACAGAGGGCCAGCTGTCACTTTCAATCAGAATGGCTATTCCCCACTCCTTCTGAAGAATTCCAGGGCTGGGAGGGGAGCACACTCTCCCACACTCCGTCAGAAGCTTCTCTTATCCCTGTGTTAAGTGTGGGAGCTGGGAGACCATGTGCGAGGCTGTGGTAACCATCCCGGAGAGTGATGGATGAGAGATGGGAGCCTTCCTTTGGGAAGATGTCCCTACTTTCTCTTCCCTTTTCTGGGCAGAGCTTGTACCTTCTTCCTTTCGGCTCCTTGTTCATTTCTTTAACACTTACAACATGTTACCATCTTTATTTGCTTCCATGTTTTTATCTTCTACTGAATGTCACTCCAGTAACAGAAATAATGCTGACTCACTTCTGATCCCTAGCACAGAACCTGGCACATTGGAGGAAATCAATAAACACATAAATAACAAGGCAGGTGTTGTATCAAGTGCTATACCAATATCAAAAGAATATAATGGTTATTGTGATGATGCTTTTGAATGCCCATCATAATGAGAGTGAGTAGTCCATGGTGATTATATAGAATATAGAATATATATATAATATACTTTTTTTTCTGTAAAGGTGACATTTCGCATAACTCTGTTCTTTTAAGTTCCAGAAGCTCAGTGTCATCCACAATGATTCAAGCATTATCAATGCAGGTGCCTATGCAAGTGTCAGCTACGTTATAGCTTCAAAAAGTGTGAATCAGACCAAAGATCAACTTTAAAAAAAGATGCTAACCTAAAATACTAGTTTTATATATGTACCAAATCTGAGATGGGGAGACCAGCCCATATGCCAGTGCACTGATTTATCCACAATTGGCAGGTGGGCCCTACCCCACTGGAAATAAATCTTATAGGCTTCAGAAATCAGTCTAATGAAATAAGATTTTTAACTAGCTCAAAATCAGAGTTCAGAAACAGTTCAGTTAATATTTAAATATCAAGTTAAGACGGGAAGTTGAACAAAATTAACTTGGAAGCTTTCACAGAGTTTTAAAAAAGCAACACTTGAGACGTAAAATTGACCATTTCATTATATTCAATGGATTTGAGCAGGAAATATATGTTAAAATTTTCATTTAGCAGATTCCTTCTCGGACTTTTAAAACCACCACCAATAAACATTTACATATTTACCCCTCCTCAAAGCACTTCCCCAGGTATACGCAAATACCACTCATTCTGAGGTCCTGTTGCTCCAGATGAAACAGGTTCTCCTTCTACGAGGGCCCACAGGATTCTGCTCCAGCCAGAGCAAGGTCTCTGGCCCTTGGATAATTTCACCACCTCTGGTTGACTGAGCGGGGCTGGGAATCTCATTATGGAAGCCATCCACCTCCTCCCCAGGCCAGCCTGAGAGGGGCTCAGCGTTGCATCATCCGCCCTGGGCCTCAGCCCTCCTTGCTTGAAGCCAGCTCACCAAAAGTATTTTAAGAGCATTCCAACAGCCCAACTGCCATTCCTGCACCATCCCAGATGGGGAAAAGCTTGTGAGGTGGATCTTCTTCAGGGTGACCACGATCGGCCTCCTTGTGCTTCCAGGAGAGTGCCCTTCACGCCAGACAGACTGGTTGCCAGTCATCAGGTCTGGGAGTCTCAGGGACAAGGGTCGCTCTCAGAAGTGAAGTCATCTCGTCTGAGAGGACACAAGTAGAGATACTGCATAAAACCTGGGGTCAAGGGCTGGACGTGCAACCCTTCCTCACCCACGGCCCACACCCGCTCCTACACGAGTGCCCAAACACCGCAACATATTGGGGCAGTTTTTAAGTCTATTTTTGTCTCAACTGGGACTTTCATTCACTGGATATCTAAGTTCTCAAACTATCCAGTGGGTTCCTGTTTCTTTTTTAATAATTAAAAGAAATTTCATACTTCATGATCACTGTAGGAAAAATAGGGAGGAAATGTAAATAAAAGGAAAATATAAAAAATCAATACTGAAAGGTTAATATATATATATATGCATTGGAGAAGGCAGTACATCCAGACTAGTTATTAGGCAGGTCTGCCAGAAATCAATCCAGCAAGAAAAAGATGGTATGCTCCAGAAACTCCCACCTATTGTTTCTTCCCTGTTTCCTTTGGGGACCTCGGAACAACAGCTGGGATTGCCACGATAGACGGGCATCACTGGTGCCCTGTATGCACAGCGCAGAGCAGTAGGCGTGTACTAACCCATCTGAAGGGCCACGGATGGCCACTGTCCTACATTTTCCCTCATTGCTCCCAGAGGGTAGCCCTGATCAGGCTGTGGGCTGGGATCTGGGTGAGGTTTACCTATCGCCAGCTTGAACTTCTGTCTGCTCCACTCCGCAGCAACTCTCCTTCCTCATCACCAACTCCAAGTGAGCAGCAACTGTCTTCTGCTGGGATGGCGGACAGGATGTGTAGCTGTTCCCAGATGCCTGTGGGTTTGTGCTTCCCACCTGTCCTGCCCAGGCTGATCGTCCAATGTTATCACCAGCCCTCTGGGTAGGCACTAATAGAGGTGCAGCCTTCTAACTAGCCCCAGGACAGCACTGAGGAACTGGAGTGGCTCTTTGGTCCTTTGGGAAGTTCCCCTGGGAGGCTGTGCTCTTACTCTAACGGTGGATGTTCCTTCACCCATGTCCTGCGGTTGCTGGCCAGATCCCCTGTGAGCATGGCAATGGTTCAATCTGGAATTGTCCTCCCGGCCACCCATGAAGATCTGTCTCTTCCCATTACCCCCTGGCTTCCCACAAAATGGTCCATGTGGCTTGTCTGCACGCCTTATGCATCACGGTGTCTTGGAATGCCTTTGGGCCATTCTCCAAAGACTCTGGATTTGACTGTGGAGTGCCTGCCCAGAGGGCTTGTCACAGGCTCTGTGGGTCCCTCTGAAGAGTGGGGCTTGGTGGGGGAGAGGGGAGCAGCAGCGAAGGCGTCTGGAGCAAGCATTGTCTCAGGGGAAGGCCTGGCCTGCCGTTTGTCCCCCGCACCCCCCAGACCTCATCACTTCAGAGGCACTTTCCAAAGTGGCTGCCCTTGGGTGCAGTTGGTTGCACGCTCTAATGACATTGTAATTAGGATTTCAGCACCACCTACTAGAAGGAGGGTCACATACATTATTGCTCACCCTCAAAACTTCCTCTCTCCATTTTTGCCTAACAAGTGGCCCAGAGAGTATGTTTGAGGTCGTACTAATGTCTACTTTGCATAAAAATCCCGGCCCTCGGATGGATGCCCCCCTCCTGGTTGTGGTCAGCCAAGTCTATTCGGCCGATGGCAGAAGACGGGTGGAGAGCAGTCAGGCAAGAGTCAGGGCCCAGATCTTAAACGTGGCCCCTCAAGCCGGTTTAAGCCGAATCCTTCCCTTGCCCTCAGGCCGAAAGAGCTTCCCCACTGGGAAAGGGACGCGCTGGGGGTGGGAGCATCTCCTGGGGCGGGAGGGTGCGGCGGGCCAGGAGCGAGGGATTGGGGGGCGGGGCGGGGCGGGGCGGGTAAGGGAGGAGAGCCCGGGAAGAAAAGAGAGATGGGGCAGGCTGGGGCCGGGGGTGGGTGCAGAAAGTGAGGGCTGGAGGAGAGGGGGCCCCCCCCAATTGGCCGATGGGCCGGGGCGGCGGCCGAGAGCGGGGCGGGGCCGGTGGTGGCTACAGCGGGGAGGGCGAGGGGCGGGCCAGCTGGTGTGGCTGATGAGACCGTTATGAAGCCGGGCTCCTGGGCTCCCTTTGTTCCCGGGAAGCCATTTAAAAAGCCCCTTCCTCGAGCGGGGACAAAGGCCGGCGGCGCGGAAGGCTGAGCGGAACGCCCCCTTTAGAGAGGCCTTTCCAGTCGCGGGGCCGGACCGGAGGCTCAGGGCACAGCGAGGGCCGGGGCACCGCACGCGGGGCGCGCGCTGCCCTAAGGGGCTAGGAGGGCCACTTAAAAACAACAAAGGTGAAAACACACAGCTCTCCCTCGCTGGAAGGCGCAAATGCTCGGGCTTCTGGGTCCTCCTCAGATGGCCTAAGCGGCTTCCCATCCCCCGCCTGGCACCAGGGGGACGAGGCGCGTGCGCCGCAGTAGGGCGCCTCGCCGCGTGGTCCTCAGTGCCGCTGTGGCACATTCCTGGCCTTTGCAATTATTGGGAAATGAGAGGATCTTTTTTTTTTTAATCTCCCCTGCTCCCCCTTCGCCCTCCCTTGTTTTTCTTCCAAGCATGGAATTATCTACTTTAGCAGTTCAAAAGACATTCCATTCCCATGACAAAAACAGCAACGGTGATGTTGGCATACCGTAGCCCTCTTTCTTACAGGGAGATTCAGGCAATAAATCATAATGAATGAAAATTTAAAATAGCATTTCTTTAACTTTTAATGGTGTACTTTGCTTATTTTCAAGTGCCGCTAACAGCTCTGTTTCTTGACGTCCCTCAAGAAGAACCCATCTGAGATGCTGAGCTAACAAGAGTGAATTTTATTCCTTTACAATATTCCTAAAGGAAGTGGATTGAGGAGATTCGTTTCGAACTCCTTCTCAACTCTAAAATTCCTGAAGTCTATCAGTGAAAAAAGGCTGATGGAAGATTTTAAAACGGAGTGAAAGAAAAACTATCACCGTGGTGAACGACCCATCTATCTGTCCCATCCATCCAACCCATTCTGTTTAGTGCTCTCTTTCCCTCCTTTGGCAGACCTGAACCTTACATCTGTTCCAGAAACAATGACATACACACATTGGCTCACCCAAGGCAGACTCATATCAGCGTATGCCAGAGTATCTGGAAATGGTTGATCAAAACCACTCTCAGTAACGGGTAGTCCAACAGGAGACACTAAACTGGATAAAAATGAAAGATGGGGGATTATTTCCTCAAGAGAACCAAATATTCTAAAAGTTTGAACTCACTTTTAAACAAAACCGTCTCAGACTTTCATCCCTAAATGTGTTGCAATTTACACTCAGGCTGGAGGATGGAAGGGTGTCTCACCAAGTAATTGTTTCCAGTAAAGGTCATTTTCGGCCTCTCAAATCACGACTCTCGTATGTCACATTGCACAGGTATTTTTCACAGCTCACCGAGTCTGATGGTTCTGAGGGTATTTAAGACTGCTGCAGAGAGGAGCCCAGGGCCATGGCGATTAGTGGGCTTCTGTAGGAAGCACAGTGGAAGGGACAATGGGCCAATTACCAGCAAAGCCTGTGGTCTCCCTTGGAGAGGTTAAGGAGAGCACATGGCCTTTGAGCCAGCGTGTCATCTGTCCTGGGGCTTAATCAAGTTATCATATCACCCCAGTGTCTCCAGGCCTCCATCCTTCGATTTGAATGAGGACAAAAATTTGCAGACAAATTTCTAGCAGCAGGAAGTTGGTGCTCTCCTGCGAGGCTGGATGAAAAGCACCTGTAACCTTGTCGGCCTTGTCCAGCTCCTGCTGGGAGCCGCTTCAGGCTACAGCCTGTTGGCTTCTGAGCCTGCCTGTCAGCAGGAGCTGAGGCTGGGGCTGGGGGAGGGGGCGCGGGGAGTGGATGCCATTATGTGTTTCAAAAGAATGCCCTGGAGCTGGCCGGCTGTGGCCAGTACAGCACAATGTGGCTAGCTACCGTGAATGTGTAGGTGGACACTCTCCCCTTCCTTTTGATACTGGCCTGGAGTCATACTTAGGTTAAGACGGGGGCTGACATGCAACAACCCTCATGATGGCATAAAGGGAATACTTGTGTTTCTCCCTCTCTCTAGCGAGAGTGAGAAGCAGGGAGCTTTCCAGAATGCCATCAAGGCCAGCCAGATTTCTGCTCCTCTCTGAGCTGCTGTTTCCCCCTTTGTGAAATTCAGGGATGTTGTAAATTTCATCTAATCTGCAGGGTGGAAGGGAGAGGGGGTTTGGTGTGGTAGGTTGAGCATTCATGGGGGGTTATGAGACCTGTGTTCCAGGCCTAGCTCTACCACGTGTGGGGAGCTGGCTCAGCCTCTTTTTGTTGTAGTTATTTCATTTGTAAGAGGGGGATAATGATCCAGGCCGTTAGCTACTTCACAGCTTATGAGTCAATGCGATGATAGATCAGTGAATGAAAAAACTTTAAAACCACTTTACTGTTGCCTTTACAGCCCTTCCAGCATCGGTGCTCTATGACTCGGTGTCACAAAGAGGGATTGGAGGAGAGGAGTTATTAATTAGCATTAATATAAGAGCAGTCCATCCTGAGAATAAGTTGATCACTGACTGTGAATGTCATAGTCCTTAGCAGGAAAAGCCAGAAGATGGGAACTTGTTTTTTTGTGTGGTATGCGGGCCTCTCACTGTTGTGGCCTCAGGCTCCGGACGCGCAGGCTCAGCGGCCATGGGCATGTGGGATCCTCCCGATCCGGGGCACGAACCCGCGTCCCCTGCATCAGCAGGCGGACTCTCAACCACTGTGCCACCAGGGAAGCCCCAGAAGATGGGAACTTTAACACTCTGTGGGACTGGTTGTTCTGATCAAAATCAACTTTTCTCAAGTCTACAGGAAATTGGACTTCTTGACATTTTGATGAAAGGCTTGTACCCTAAAAAAAGTGGATGGAGACCTGGCCAATAAATTACTTCTTCCCCTGCTCTTTAGATGGTGTTCACATTCTGTAGCCACTTTGTGACAGGGGACATCAACCTTAACCCATGGCAGCTCCAGCCTGTTTCCTCACCTATGAAGTGGGGTGCGTTTTCTCTGCCCCTCTAACTTATGGGAGCGTTGGGAGACTCCACTGGTTAACAGGTGAGAAAGTGCTTTGTAAATAAAGAGTAAGGTGCTACGTAGGTTTGCACTGTA
This sequence comes from Pseudorca crassidens, assembly GCF_039906515.1. Lineage (NCBI taxonomy): Eukaryota > Metazoa > Chordata > Mammalia > Artiodactyla > Delphinidae > Pseudorca > Pseudorca crassidens. The sequence continues at coordinate 75,489,458 of NC_090300.1, read as the reverse complement.
CGTGCGTGTGCACACACACGGAAAGGACTATTAGTGCCCATTTACCTGGAGCTTAAATGAACACGTTGCAGAAATATCGTGGCCTTGTGGACCTCAGTACATGGATCCAGTATCATGGATGATCTGGCTCAAAAGAGGATTCTTCAGTCAGAGCTAACACCCGGCTGCTCTCTCCGAATGAACAGCACTGGAGTGCCCTGCTTGATCTCGCCTCCTGAGGGGGTGGCCCTGTGGACATAGGCAGGTCTGGGGTACTGTTGCCCGAGCGCAGCAATGAGCAGACAGCCAAAATGTAAAATACAGACCGAGTGCTCTTCATTCTTTACTTTCTCACTTGCCTCCCCCTAAGCCCCTGGTCCACCAAAATACCCATGACTCCCTCAAACAGCACAGTGAGGTCCTGCCCCACAATTTTGCATCTGCCACTTCCCCTGCCACCGTCTCTCACCGTCTCTCCACCTTCTCTGCTTATTAAGTCTGTCTCATCCTTAAAGGTCCTATGCAGTGTCCTCCTTTGAGGACTTTGAGGACACTTTGAGGACACAGTCCTCAAGCTCCTAACCCAGTCAGAACTGACTGCCCGCCCCCATCCCCACCTTGGAACTTTGTCCTGAACTTTGCCCCACAATGCGGGTTTTGTATTAGTATTCATTGTGCACACACCTCTCTCCCTGCTTACTCTGTGAGCTTCTCAGGGGCAGAAACTAAGTCTGATTCCTCTTGGTGGCCCAGTCCCTAGTACTGCCACTGGCGCGTAGCAGTAATTTATGCATTAAATGTTGCATTGCATTTATCCTGCCAACAGTGAGAGGCCCACGTACCGCAAAAACAAACAAACAAAGTCACCCAGAGCTATATTTAATTTCTTTTGCCTCACTGTCGCGGCCTCTCCCATTGCAGAGCACAGGCTCCGGACGTGCAGGTTCAGTGGCCATGGCTCACGGGCCCAGCCGCTCTGCGGCATGTGGGATCCTCCCGGACTGGGGCACGAACCCATGTCCCCTGCATTGGCAGGCGGACTCTCAACCACTGCGCCACCAGGGAAGCCCATAGAATTTTATATAAATGAACTGATACAGTACGTTGTCTTTTGTATTTAACTTTTTTCACTCACTGTCAAGTTTTTGAGATTCATCCATGTCGTTGCATGTATCAATATTTTGTTTCTTTTTATTGCCTAGCAGTATATCATAGGATAGCTACAATTCGTTTGTCCATTCACGCATTGATGAACATTTGCATTGTTTTCAGATTTGGTCTATTAAGAATACGTGGCTATGAATAATGTTGCTATAAACATTTGCATACAAGTCTTTGTGTGAATATATTTTCATTTCTCTTGGGTGAATACCTAGGAGTGAAATTGCTGTGTTGTATGCTGGGTATACCTTTAACTTTTTTTTTTTTTTTTTGCGGTACGCGGGCCTCTCACCGCCGCAGCCCCTCCCATTGCGGAGCACAGGCTCCGGACGCGCAGGCCCAGCGGCCATGGCCCACGGGCCCAGCCGTCCGAGGCATGTGGGATCCTCCCGGACCGGGGCACGAACCCGTGTCCCCTGCATCGGCAGGCGGACTCTCAACCACTGCGCCACCAGGGAAGCCCCCTAAGTATTTTTATACTGTTTGTAAGTGGAATTGTTTTTTTAATTTTTATTTCCCAGTTGTTCATTGCTTATATGTAGAAATACAATAGCTATTTTATTAAACTTTTTACTTTGAAATAATGTAGCTTCACAGGAAGTTACAAAGGTAGTACAAAGGACCCATGTACCCTTCACCCAGTTTCCCCCAGTGGTTATAGTGCAATATTAAAACCAGGAATTTGACATTGGCACAGTGGGTGTGTATCATTATCATATGTATATATTCATGTAACAACCACCACAATTGAGATACAGAAATAGTCCATCACCACAAAGATCTCCCTGTCCTACTGCTTTATAATCACACCCATCCCCCTCTCCCACCATCCCTAAACTTTGGCAACCACTAATCTGTTTTCTATCACAATAATTTTATTATTTCAAGAATGTTGTAAACCTGGAATCATACAGTATGTGGCATTTTGAGCTTGGCTTTTTTCATTCAGCATATGCCCTTGAGATCAATCCAAATGGTTGCATGTATCAACATATCATTCATTTTTTTTAAGAACATTGTTTTTATTTATTTATTTATTTATGGCTGCATTGGGTCTTTGTTGCTGTGCATGGGCTTTCTCTAGTTGCAGCCAGTGGGGGCTACTCTTTGTTGCGGTGTGCGGGCTTCTCATTGTGGTGGCTTCTCTTGTTGCAGAGCACAGGCTCTAGGCGCGTAGGCTTCAATAGTTGCAGCATGTGAGCTCAGTAGTAGCGGCACTCGGGCCCTAGAGCGTGCGGGTTTCAGTAGTTGTGGTGCGCCAGCTCAGTAGTTGTGGCCCACGGGCTTAGTTGCTCTGCGGCATGTGGGATCTTCCAGCATGTGGGATCTTCCAGGACCAGGGATCGACCCCATGTCCCCTGCATTGGCAGGCAGATTCTTCAGCACGGCGCCACCAGGGAAGCCCATATCATTCATTTTTATTGCTGAGCAGTATTCTATATTATGTATACACCACTGTTTGTTTGAACATTCACCTACTGAGTGAGATTTTGGTTGTTTTCAATTTTGGGATGTTACAAATAAAGTGGCTAAGAAAAATCATGTATAGGCTTTTGTGTTGACGTAGGTTTTCATTTCCCTGGGATGTATGCCTATAAGTACAATTGCTATGAGGTATGGTAAGTGTGCGTTTAGGTTTTAAAGAAACTGCCAATCTGTTTTCTAGAGTGGCTCTAACATTTTACATTCCCACCAGACATGTATGAAAGATCCAGTTTCTCTGCATCCTTGCCAGTATTGTGACTATTTTGAAAATTTTAGGTCTAATAGGTACATAGTGATAGTTCATCGTGATCTTATTTTTCATCTCTCTAATGGCTAGTGATGTTTAACATTTTTTCATATGCTTATTTGCATCCCTAAGTCTTCTTTAGTACAATGTCTCTTCATGTCTTTTGCCCATTCCCTAACTGGATTGTTTGTTTTTTTTACTGTGGAGTTTTGAGAGTTTTAAAATATATTCTAGATATAAGTTCTTTTTCCAGATATGTGGTTTGCAAATGTTTTCTCCCAGTCTATGCTTATCTTTTCATACTTTTAAGAGGATCTTCTGCAGAGCAAAAGCTTTTAATTTTGATTAAGTCCAATTTATCAATTTTTTATGTTACGGGTGATGCTTTTGGTCTAAGAACTTTTTACCTAGCCCTAGGTCTTGGAATTTTTCTTCTGTGTTATTATCTAAAAGTTTTATGGTGTTATGTTTTACATTTAAATCTATGGTCCATTTAAAGTTAATTGTAAAAGGTGTGAAGTTTAGGTTCTTTATTTTTTTTACCCTCGAATATCCGTTTGCTGTAGCACCGTTTGTTAAAAAGACTATTCTTCTCCCATTGAATTGCTTTTGCAACTTTGTTAAAAATCAGTTGGCCCTACTTGTGTGGGCCTATTTCTGGGTTCTGTATTCTGTTCCACTGATCTATGGATCTATCCCTCTTGATTACTGTAGCCATATAATAAGTCTTAAAGATCAGGTAGAATAATTTCTCTCACTTTATTCTTTTTCAAAATTGTTTTAGTTATTCCACTTCCTTTGCTTTTCTATGTAAATTTTAGAATAAGCTTGTCCATGTCTTCAAAAAGTCTTGCTGGGATTTTTTTTTTTTTAAATAGCAAGTAAGTTTTTGTTAACTATTTTAAAAATACAGATTTTGTGGCAATTATAAATTAATTTCTAATATGATAATAAATTGATACTTTGAACCAAGAAAACAATATAACCAAAAATTCATTTCCTAATGCAAAGCAGGTGCCCTATGTTTAGGGATAGTTCATATTAATGCATAATTTTGTTTTTAGAAAAAGATGATTGTTACAGTCAGGTATATAACCACTTAGTTACACATAAGCTCTATTGGTTAAAAATATATTCTTTTAGAAAATCCATTTTAAACATATTATACTTTTTTCAGTGATTTTCTCCAAACTATGGTAGAAGTGTGCCTTGATGGACAGAACTCAGGAACTGGTTTGACCACACCTAGGTTATACTGATATCTACAATATAGGACTCCAAGGGAGAGTCCAGCTCCAACTTTTGAAGTAGGCCCAGTTCTGAATGTTTAACAGTGAGGTGCTAACAGACGATAGTACTAATCATCAAAAATTAACAACTTTAGGTATCTTTGTTTTGGGTTTCTTTGGTTTCGGCACATCCAAAATTTCTTCACAGTCCGCACTCATTCCCTTTGCCCAGCGACCAGCTGTGACCATTCGATCTGAATTCTGACCATCTTTCTTAAAATGTTCCACAGAGCCACAAAGTCTGCAGCAGCCACCATCAGCATAGAGTCCTTTGGGATCATCAGGACAAGATCTGCACAGATGTCCCATTTCCCCACAAACAAAACATTTTACAAAAGGAAATTCACCAAAAGCTAGGTCTGCTTTAGCCTTGCACTTGGTTATTTCATGCTCTGTGCATCCACACCGGTAACATATTCCAGTGCCTGTTTCTTGATTCTCAAGGGCAGCTGGGCAATCTGCAATCCCATGGCCAGGTTTTCTACAATGGAAACATACCATTGCATTTTTCTTTGCTGCTTGTCTTTTTAATCGTCTTCCTTCCTGGCGACTGTCTTTCTTTAAAGCAACTGCAATTTCTTCCCTGACTTCCTGACTGTCTGTTGCTATCATCTCCCCATTGTGAACCATCTGTGAGTTTGTCTTAGATATTCCATGAATCCATTCACATCTTCATTTGAATATTCCTTTTTCTTTTTATTCTTTTTGTGTTTTGCTTGGGGGTGCATCTGGGGACAGACTATTGGCTTCAAGTTGTTTCCTCTTTGGTAGGTTTTGGCTTTTCCCCTCAAAGGACCCCTTCTTCATGTCCTCCCATGATGTTGCAGGGAAGGGTCTTTTGTTCTGTGTGGTAGTAAATCGTGCCCACCTGGTCATGGCTTCATCAGATGTTTATCCGTCTGCTAGTGTTGGAGGGTCTCCTGCAGAGGCATGAGGTGGCTGTGGCTCATCGTGGGGACAAGGACACTGGCAGCAGAAGTTCTGGGAAGTACTCCTTGGCATGAGCCCTCCCAGAGTCCACCATTAGCTCCACCAAGGAGCCGGGTAGGCTCCAGTGTTGGGTCGCCTCAGGCCAAACAACCAACTGTCTTGCTGGGATTTTGATAGAAAATTTATTTTACCTGTGTATCGATTTGGGGAGAATTAACATATTTTATGTTGAGTCTTCCTATCCATGAGTGTAGTACGTCTCTCCATTTACTTAGATTTTCTTTGATTTCTTTCATCAGCATTTTGAAATTTTCAGCATGTAAGTGTCGTACATGTTTTGTTAGACGTACACCTAAGGGTTTTTTTTAGTGATTATAAATGGTTTTATATTTTAAATTTCAGTGTCTCTGTCCTCATTGCTAGTATACAGAAATACAATTGATTTTTGAATGTTTATCTTGTATCCTACAATCTTGCTGATTTCACTTATTACTTCTAAGAATTTTTTTTGTAGATTTCTTAGACTTTGTAATAATATACAATCATGTCATTTGCAGATAAGGAGACTTCTGTTTTTTCCTTTTCAATCTGTATGCCTTTTATTTCCTTTTCTTGCCTCATTGCCCTGACTAGAACTTCCAGTACTATGCTGAATAGCAGTGGTGAGAGTGGACATTTTTGCATTGTTCCAGGTCTTAGAAGAAAAGTATTCAGTCTCTCAACATTAAGTATCATGTTAGCTGTAGGTTAAAAAAAAAAAAAAAAAAAAAACTTTCATACCAAGTTGAGGAGGTTCACCTCTATTCCTATTTTTTGGAGAGTTTTTTAAATCATGAATTTTGTCAGATACTTTTTCTACATTTATTGACATGATCAAATGTTTTTCTCATTTATTTTAGTAATATGGTACATTACATTGATTGAATTTTTAATTTAAACCAGTATTGCACTCCTGTGTTAAATCTACATGGTTGTGAAGTATTATCCTTTAAAATATGTCATTAGATTTTGTATCTAAAATTTTGGTTTTTGTGCCTGTGTTCACGAGGGATATTGGTCTGCAGTTTTCTTTCTTTCTCTTTCTTCGAAGAGATCACATCTCTTTGCCTGGTTTTGGTGTCAAGGTAATACTGGTCTCCTAAAATAGATTGAAATGTATTCTCTCTACCTCCATTTTCTGAAGTTTATGTAGGATTGGCATTTTTTCTTTTTTAAATACTTGGAAAATATACCAGTGAAACTGTCTGGGTCTGAAATTTTCTAAGGGAAAAGTTTTTATTTACAAGTTCAATTTCTTTCAGTGATATGAGGCTATTCAAATTTTTTACTTTCTTTTGAGTCAGTTTTGGTAATTTCTGTCTTACAATGAATTTATGCAGTTTATCTAACTTGTCAAATACATTGGCATAAAGTTATTGATAATAAACCCCGTTAGCCTTTTGATGTCTGTACTAATGTTACCTCTTTTTTTTCTGATACTGACCATTTATATCTTCTCTTTGTTTCTTTTTTATTATTATTATTTATTTTGGCTGCACGGGGTCTCAGTTGCGGCAGGCAGGATCTTTGCTGCGGCATGCTGACTCCTAGTTGCGGCATGCGAACTCTCAGCTGTGGCATACATGCGGGATCTAGTTCCCCGACCAGGGATCAAACCTGCCCTCCCCACCCCTGCGTTGGAGTCCTACCCACTGGACCACCAGGGACGTCCCTCTCTTTGTTTCTTTATCAGCTTAGCTAGGAGTTAATTTTATTGATCTCTCTAGAAAACCAGTTTTCATTTCATTGATTTTTCTCAGTTGTTTGTCCATTTTGTATTTTATTGATTTTTGCTCTTATCTTTATTATTTCCTTCCTTATACAGCTGACCTATGAACAGCACAGGTTTGTACTGTGTGGGTCCATTTATATGTGGGTATTTTCCACTAGTGAATACTGCAGTGCTGCATGAACCTGGATTGGTTGATTCTGTGGTTGCAGAACCACAGATATGGAGGAACTGAATATATATTGGGGGGGCTACTAAAAGGTGTGTGTGGATTGTCTGCTGCAGGGGGATTGGTACTCCTAGCCCCCACATTGTTCAGGGGTCAACTGTACTTAATCTGGGTTTCACTGCTCTTCTTTTATAATTTATAAGAAACCTAGGTTACTGATTTTAGGTATTTATTCTTTTCTAATATAAGCATTTAAAACTCTTCATTTTCTGTAAGCACTAATTTAGTGCATGCCACTTATTTTAATATAGTCTATTTTAATTTTCATTTCTTTAAAACTTTTATATTTCCCTTGTGATTTATTTTTTGACCTATGGATTCTTTTAAAATGTGTCATTTACAGCTTCCCTGGTGGCACAGTGGTTGAGAGTCCGCCTGCTGAGGCAGGGGACACGGGTTCGTGCCCCGGTCCGGGAAGATCCCACATGCCCCGGAGCGGCTGGGTCCGTGAGCTATGGCCGCTGAGCCTGCGCGTCCGGAGCCTGTGCTCCACAAAGGGAGAGGCCACAACAGTGAGAGGCCCGCGTACCGCAAATAAATAAATAAAAATAAAATGTGTCATTTAATGTTCAAATATTTGGCATTTTCCTAGATATCTTGTTATTGGTTTCTAATTAAACCCTCTGTGGTCGGAGAACACAGTTTGTATAATTTCAGTCTTTTAAAATTTGCAGAGACTTGTTTGTGTCTCAGCATATCATGATTCCTAATGATCCCCATGTAGACTTGAATATGTATTCTTGCAGTTGTTGGATATAGCATTTTACAGATATCAGGTCAGAGTGGTTGAAATTGTTCAGATTTTCTATGTCTTTGTTGATTATATTTATCTAATTGTTCTATCTCTTGCTGAGAGTGGATGTTAAAACCTCCAACTATGATCATGGAATTATCTATTTCTCCCTTTGATTCTGTTAATTTTTACCATGCATTTTTTTTTTTTTTTTTTTTGCAGTACGCGGGCCTCTCACTGTTGTGGCCTCTCCCGTTGCAGAGCACAGGCTCCGGACACACAGGCCCAGCGGCCATGGCTCACGGGCCCAACCGCTCCGTGGCATGTGGGATCTTCCCGGACCGGGGCATGAACCCGCGTCCCCTGCATCGGCAGGCGGACTCTCAACCACTGCGCCACCAGGGAAGCCCTACCACGCATATTTTGAAGTTTTATTATGAGGTACATGTATACTTAAGGTTTTCAAGTCTTCTTGTCGAATTGATCCTTCATCATCATGAAATGTCTCTTTTTATTTCTTTAATTTCTTTGTCTCAATATCTATTTTTTAATTAATTTTTTATTGGACTATAGTTGCTTTGATATCTGCTTTATCTGATATTAATAGACTCCTCACACTTTCTTATGGTTATTGTTTGCATGGCATATGTATTCTTTTTAACCATCCATTTACTTTCAGCCTATCTTTGTCTTTATATTTAAAGTATGTATATATTTTTATAAACAGCATATAGTTGGGTCTTGCTTTTATTTTCATCCAATGTGACCAACTATGCCTTTTACTTAGATTGTTTTGTCCATTAATTCTTAATGTAATTATTAATATGGTTAGGGTTGGGCCTATGACTTTGTTTTCTCCTTGCCCCTACTGGGTTGTTTTCCTCCTTGCCTGCCTTTTATTGGATTATTTGGATAACTTTAGAATTCCATTTTAATTTATATATTGACTTTTAGCTATAATTCTTAAATTTTTTTCCCATGGTCTCTCTAAGAACTGTATGTAATGTATCCTTTTTTAAAAAAGAGATTTCCCTTTTTAAAAATAATTAATTAATTAATTAATTTATGGCTGCATTGGGTCTTCGTTGCTGTGCGCGGGCTTCTCATTGTGGTGGCTTCTCCTGTTGCGGAGCACGGGCTCCAGGCACGCGGGCCTCAGCAGCCGTGGCTCGAAGGCTCTAGAGCTCAGGCTCAGTAGTTGTGGCACATGGGCCCAGCTGCTCCAAGGCACGTGGGACCCTCCCGGACCAGGGCTCGACCCCGTGTCCCTTGCATTGGCAGGCGGATTCTTAACCACTGCACCACCAGGGAAGCCCTGTAATGTATCCTTAACTTTTCATGGTCTATTATAGTTAGTGCTTCACACAAAATGGAGAAAATTTGCAACCTTATAATATCATACCCTTCTATTCCTTATGCCTTAGTTATTATGTGTATTACCTCTACATATGTTATAAACCAACAAGGCAGTGATACAGTTTTGTTTTAAACAGTCACATATATTGTAAAGAAATTAAGAGGAAAAAAAGTAGAGTTTTGTATTTATCCAGATATTTTCCATTTCTAATGTTTCCTTTCTGAGGATTTGAGGCCCTATTTGGTATCATTTTTTTTCAGTCTGGAAAACTTCCTTAGCATTTCCTGTAGTGCAACTCTGTTGGTAACAAATGTGCTTAGTTTTCTTTTATCTGAAAATTATCTCTCTTTGATTCTTGAAGATTTTTACTGGATCATGCATACTGGGTTGACAGGATTTCTTTGTGTTTTCAATTTTAGCACTTAGGATGTTGTTCTCCTTTCTTCTGGACTTCATAATTTCTGATGAGATATCAGTTCTTAATTGGATTGCTGTTCTCCTGCATATAATATGACATTTTCTCCTGCTTCTTTCAAGATTTTCTCTTTCAACATTTGACTATGGTGTGACTTAATGAGATTTGTTTATATACATAACGAAACATACTGTTTGTCATTCATTGAACATCTTGAGCCTATAAATTTATGTCTTTCACAATATTTGAGAAAAATTTGGCCGTTGATTTCTTCCATTATTTTTTCTGGCCCATTCTCCCTGTCTTCTTCTTTTATGACTACATGTATTGAGGCTCTGCTAGGTTATATTTATATTCTCACTCTTTTTTCTTTTTGTTCTTTAAATTGGATAATTTCTATGTTTCAGCTTCAAGTTTACTTCTCTTTTCTCTGCCACCTCCATCCTGTTGTTTAATTCACCTAGTGATTTAAAAAATTTTTTAGATATTGTATTTTTCAATTCTAGAATTTCCATTTTTTATTTTCATTTCTTTGTTGAGGTTTCTTATGTATTCTTTCATTGTGAGCATGTTTTCTTTTATTCATTGAAGATAGTTATAATACATGCAAACAATTTCTTGTCTGCTAATTACAACATCTGTGTCATCTTACATTTGTCTCAGTTGATGGATGTTCTTTGAGCTTGATGATGTGTTCTATTTTCCTGGTTCTGTGTGTGTTAAGTAATTTTGGATAATATTCTGGACATTATATGTGTTAAGTTGTATAGATTCTGGAGTTTAGTAATTTTCTCTGATGGATGTTAATTCTTTTGTTTTATCAGGCAGTTATCTTCGTTGAATTCAAACTGTAAACTCTGTTTCTTAAGCAGCAATGACGATATCAGTTCAGATCTTTCTCCAATAGCTCAGCTGCTTTGCATCTTCTCTGTATATGTATAGTTCAAGGTTTAGACAGAGATGTGGACAGATGACTTTTGGGATCTTCCTTCTGCTTCTTTCCCTTTAAAGCTTTACCCTGTTCTCTTCACTATCACGGTTTCATTGGCTTCAAGGCCAGAAAAAAAATTTTTTTCCACCAACACCTACTCTCCTCCCTCCCTACACCACCCTGCACGCTGTACCACCTGCACGTGGTCTCAACTAAAAGCTGCAAATATGGGAATTTGCTCTGCAGAGTATAGACTCTGCATCGTATTCTATCTGCTTTTTTTCACTTTTGTTCATTGGGTATGATATTACTCAAGCATTATGGGAAGTGCAAGTTGACTGTATTTAACTTAATCACCAGAAAAGGAATGGTACATTTCTTAACAAATGTGAAGAATGGAAACATTTCAGGGATTTCAGGATTGGAAAGAGCTTGCCAGGCCTGACACAGTGAGCCCTAAATAATGCCCCAGGGATGAATCTTCTCTCCAAATCCCACCCTGCTGGATTACCCTCAGTGATAGAATGCTCACTACCTCATAAAGTAGCCCACTCCACTTTAGACGGTTCTGATGACCGTTTGAAATATTTTCCTTTGATATGCTCAAAACGTCTTCATTTCAGCTTTCACTCCTAGTTCTAGTCCCAACCCTCACGGCCACACAGAACGAGCCCAATCCCCCTTTCCTACAAATGTCACTGAACTATCAGTAGGGGATGCAGCCTCAGGTCCTCCAGCCAGTCTTTGAAGTGTGGGATTTCTAGTCCTCTCATGGTTCTGACCTCCTTTCCTTGAGCAGGGTCCTGGACCTACATAGCTTCCTTAAAATGTGATGTCCAGAGAAGACCCAACACTTGGGGCAAGGCTTGGGCAGCCTAGAGTCCCCCTTCTTTCCACAAGGCAGCTGAGGTTCCTGTTGGTGTATTCCAGTCATGTCATACGTAATTGGCTCTTATTAAGCTGGTGCTCAGTGAGCAACCCTGGGCCCGTTTTCATCTTTCCCTGCATAGAAGCACACATCACATTTCTCCAGCCAGCCTCGCAAAGCTGCCTTCTAAGGAGTACAGCATCAGGCCTCAGAGGATTTGCCGCCATCAGAGACCTGTCCTGCCCTGAGACGTCCCTTCACCCTCAGGGCATCAAGCCTGGAAAGTGCTTGGAATCAGAGGCCTCAAGGCCCTTAAATCTGTCTGCATTTCTGGTCTATAATTTTCAGAAAAATTAGTCTGCATCTTGTGATGGCTTATATTCAAGTCAGGGTCCACACAGCCACTGCAGAGCAAGATACTGTATACAATCCTATAATCTGGAAAAATAATTTCTATATGACCTCATTAGATCCATGGAATAGCCAGAGTAACTGTATGAAATGGGCACAGGAAAATGTATTATTCCCATTTGACAGATGAGGAAACTGAGGTTGCAGGTTGGCTCCAGGCTGCCAGGACTAGGGACAAAGGATAGTCAAAACCAATAGAACACGGGCTTCCCTGGTGGCGCAGTGGTTGAGAGTCCACCTGCCGATGCAGGGGACACGGGTTTGTGCCCCGGTCCGGGAAGATCCCACATGCCGTGGAGCGGCTAGGCCCGTGAGCCATGGCCTCTGAGCCTGCGCGTCCAGAGCCTGTGCTCCGCAACGGGAGAGGCCACAACAGTGAGAGGCCCATGTACCGCAAAAAACAAAAACAAAAACAAAAATAACCAATGGAAAACTCTATCGCAAAACATTTTTCTCAGCATCTCAGAGGCTTCAGGCTTCCGGTCAAATTCATGTCTGAGCCATTCTCTGGGTAGAAAGTTTTTTCTCAGGGCATTTTGGGAGCAGATGATCTAAGCGAATCCCCCCTTCCTGTGCCCTCACCCCCAACCCCAAGGGGTGTGGTACAGGGTGCACAGTAACAGGGAGAAGAGAGTCTCTAGGCTGCTTTCCAAGAAATTGCTTCTGGAATCATTTGCCTCCAGCCCCCAACAAAAGCTCAGGTATGGAAGCTTGGCGCGCCTCTGACCTTTCACATCCCAGAGCCAAGCTGCGGGGAGGAGGGGCTGCCGCACAAAAGGGTCTGAGGAGTGACCGGCCTGCCTCAGCTCCCCGCTGTCCTCCACAATGGGGCCCGAGGCCCTGGCCGCCTCTAGAGGCCAGAGAAAAGGGCCGAGATAATGACAGGCCCAGCTACCACTGCTCTCTTCAGAGAAATGAGAAGAGGGAGGAGGCCAAACCTCCCAGATAATAAAGAAGTAACAAATGGGGAATAAAAGCTTATGGAAGACATCTTAACCCAGGGATGAAAAAAATGTCAACATCTGTGAGGCTTTCTGCACCAGCAGACCCAGCCCTAATGAAAACCCTCGAAGAGCCATTCACTGGAGCAGAGGCGAAAAGGCTACATTTTTCTATGGGGGCGTCGAGGGGGTTTCAGGGGCCGGACGAGGCTGCCCGCTTTCCCTTTCGGCTGCTGTGGAACCAAGCGCTAATGTTCATCTTCAGCTTTATTAGGGAACCAGGGGCGGGAGGAGAGTGCAGTGGCCGGACCACCTTTATCCTGACGTCTGTGAGGTGGGTGGATTTAGGAGCAGGCGAGATGTCTGCACGCTGAGGCCAGGAAGAAAGCCAGAGGAATTAGAGAAAATGCTGTTTAACAAGAGTCTCCTTTGACCGGGGCCTTTCGGAAGGATGTGGCTCCAGGAAAGTAATCCTCTTAGCACAGACTTCTGTGTGTGTACAAAACAGGGAAATCGAATCTGAATGTCCTCATTGCATTTGCTAAAATACCTAATGAAAACACAAAGATGCCTTATCCCGATCTTCACCCTTCCTTCAGAAGACGGGGAGCGGCAGATGTTTGCTTATAAAGCTGATTTTAAAAATTCAGACTGGGAATTTGGGCTGGGGGAGAAGCTGTGCCTCCTCTCTTCCCAAAGGGTGTGGGTTTGCAGAATTTCGAGCCTTCGTATCTTCCCTTGAGGTTTTCAATACCCTCCTCCCTTGTGCCTTTGAGGCACGAGGTGTGATTTTATTTCTTTGGTTTGTGTTCTATGTTCACCATTGGAATGTGTCTCCAGAGGCTTCAATGAGAAAAACCTCAAATCCTGGCCAACCTTTGCAGCTTCCTGAGGAGGGTGGGAAAACTGGGAGGAAGAGAAATGTGCCCCCAAATTTGTGATTGCTTTGCAGTCGGAAAATGTTGTATCCTGGCCAGAGAGCACCAAGGTGGTCCTCACCACACCCACACCCACACCCAAAGGTACGCATTCCCCTTCCCACACACATACACATACACACACATGCACATAAGAACCCATGCCACTCACTGCCATGTACTCATACAGACATACACCCTTTCAGTTATAACTACGCACACAACGCAACCCCTCCCAAATACCCACACACACACTTGCAGTGTGAACTGTTTTAGCTAGCCTTACGGATAAACATCTTCCTTACCCATCACCTTAGCACACAGGTTTTTAGACTAAATGCTTCAATTATGATTTAGCTCCAAAAGGAAACAAGACATAAGTAAGGTTAAGTAAAATGTTTTCAGGATTGCCCATGAGGGCTTTACACTAAGTTAAATTGGGGTGTATACTTTTTTTTTTTTTCCTGCGGTACATGGGCCTCTCACTGTTGTGGCCTCTCCCGTTGCAGAGCACAGGCTCCGGACGCGCAGGCTCAGCGGCCATGGCCCACAGGCCCAGCGGCTCCGCGGCATGTAGGATCTTCCCGGACCGGGGCACAAACCCGTGTCCCCTGCATTGGCAGGCGGACTCTCAACCACTGCGCCACCAGGGAAGCCCGGGGTGTATACTTTTATTTTTTCTTTGATAGGGGGCTGTTTGTTAGGGGCTATTTGAAATTCAAAACTACTGTTTGCTGTTGGGACGCAAAAGGGATGGAGGTGCAGGGGGCAGCCACAGAGGGGCTGATTATGGCCCCAGGTCTGGTCCAAGCTGTCCACCTGTGGGTCGGCACTGTGCTCTACGGGTGGCTCTAGGTCTGGTGCGAGCTCTTCGTCTGCGGGTCAGCAGATGTCCAGGGCAGGTAGTCAGCTCCCAGGCTCTCAACACATTCAAGTAGTGCCCCAAGAACCCTCTGTCATCTGTCGTAGTGAATTGGGGAGCGATTCCCGTGCCCGGCGTGCCGTTGAACTGGGTGAACTCTGATGTCTTTTGTAATCCTAATATTAATAATCATATGTTATTTATGAGGACTAATTATGTCCTAGTCACTGTTCTAAGGGCCTTAATGGATTATCTCATTTAATTTTCACAGCGCTATGGTATAGACTATCTTATGCCAATTTTGTAGTTAAGGAAACCAGCCTGGAGACGTTAGTAATGATAGAACCAATATTCAGACCCGCTAAGCTTAGGCTATTGACCTCACACTACAACGAGGCCCTTTAAGAGAATTTGACTCTGGGGCTTCCCTGGTGGCACAGTGGTTGAGAGTCCGCCTGCCGATGCAGGGAACACGGGTTCGTGCCCCAATCCGGGAAGATCCCACATGCTGCGGAGCGGCTGGGCCCGTGAGCCATGGCCGCTGAGCCTGCGCGTCCGGAGCCTGTGCTCCGCAACGGGAGAGGCCACAACAGTGAGAGGCCCGCATACTGAAAAAAAAAAAAAAAAGAGGCAATTTGACTCTGAATGAGTTTCTACTCCCTTCTTTTCCTGGTCTGTAGGAGGGCATTGACTCTGTTCCTCCTGGTTCATCCCCGTGCTGCATCATCTCTCCTTCCCATTCCTTTGGAGGAATGAGGGAAACCTGGCGAGTCCCTGCCAGCCTGTCCCTGCTGTGGGCTGGGGAGGATTCCACACTCAGCTACCGGGTTCCAGACCATCGAGGTGGTCAGACATCCTGCATTACCCGCACCTGGCAGCGGCGGTATGGGAGCACACAGCAGGTGCTCTGTCCACTGGCCAGCAGCATCTTTCAGCAGCTGTGCTAAGGCACTGGGTTCACTGACAAGGCTCATAGCCCTCCTGACCCGTGCACCCCTCTGAGGGGCACACCTTCTCATTCTCCAGGTCCTCCCTCCTGAGAACACAGCCCACCAGGAGAAAGGTCCGCAGACACCTCTGATCCTCTTATGTCCAACATGCCTGATGCTCTGCGGTGGGGAGTGGGGAACGGGGTGGTGGGGAACCAGAGTCACCGCCCCGGAAACTGTAGGGATCCTTGGATCTAACTCCCTATGGTGGTTCTAAAGCTGTGTCCACAGTTCTCTGATATGACTCCCCTCAAGAGGCAGAGCTCAGTTACCTCTTCCTGAGTGTGGACTGGACTTAGTGACCAGCCCACTAGAGAGTAGAATATGGCAGAACTGATGGCTGTCCCTCCCAAGATTAGGTTATAAAAAGATGGTCGCTTCTGTCTTGGGTTCTCCATCTGTCTCTGTCTCCATCCCTGTCTCTTGAATCACTTGCTCTGAGGAAAGTCAGCTGCTAGGGTGTGAGGCAACCAGAGGAGAGGCCCACAGACTGAGAAACCGAGGCCTGACAGCAGTTGTGTGGGTGAACTTGGAAATGGTCTTCTGAGACCACCAGCTGCCGTGGGAGCCAGCCTGGAAGCAGCTCTTCCCTCAGCCGAGCCTCTACTGACTGCTGCCCTGGTGGGCATCTTGACTGCAGCCTTGGGAGGGACGGTGAGGCCAGATTCCTGACCCACCGTGAAACCGTGGAGAAACCAGGAGATTACGTCTGGTGTGTGAAGCCCCTACCCTGGGGTCACTGTGTCACGTTGCTCTCTCTCTCACTGTGCAGCTGGGAGAACTGAGGCCCTGCTGGGGAAGTCACTGACCCGTTTTCACAAATGACGAGTTGGTTCTTGAAACGAACTTAAATATTTTGACTTCTTGTCTAGTGTTCTTTCCACTACATCAGGCTTCCTTTTGCTCCCGTTTCCCACTAACGGACGGGAAGAATTGAACCTGGCAAAGCCCTGCCAGCCTGTGAGCTCAGGTCTTTATGTTCTGAGTGGTGTGGCCACAGCAGGGGATGCCCCAGTGGCCTAGGGTTTGGTGGGGACAGAGGATCACCTCTGGGGCCGTTTGAGAGTATAACAGCCCCTACCTCTGCCCCCCTTCCTAGGGCTCACGTTTGGCTGATGTGGGAAGCCCAACCCATGCCTATGAATTTTGAATTTAATACAGAACTTACCACCCAGAAATGACTGTGTGAAGTAAGTGTAATTTGCCTGTGTTTATTTTTTTTTTATTATGAACTTAAGCAAAGTTTATGGAAAGAAAAGGAACCTGATGGTCAGGAGACGTGCTATTTTACATGTCTCTATATTCTCTCTGTTAGTGTTCTTTGCACAGCTGTAATGGCCCGTGCACACTATTTAGAGTTTTGTCTTCCTCACTCAGCAAGTGTCCTTTGTGCCCCAGGCCCTGTGCGGTTGGGAACGCAGAGCCCACTGTGCTTGGCGCTCTCCCAGACCACCCTCCCGTTTGCCCGCCTTGCCCCCTTGCCTTCCGCTCCTCCGCGCTCCTTGCAGGGTAGCCCAGCTTCTGACCCCTGGCTCCGCCCCAGCCCCTCTTCCAGCCAGGCCCGCTCCGCCTGGCTCACTCACTGGACCACACTGTGTGGCGGGGCTTGGAGTCTTGGCACTCTCCCTGCCTCCACTGAGGGCTGGTCGGTGCTCCCGGAGGCCGCGTGGCCGACAGTCCTCCTGAATCTGGAGGAGGGGCCGAGGAATCTGCATTTTTACAAGCTCCCGAGACAATTTGGTGCCCAGTACAATCTGTGAACTACTGCTCTGCTCCCGCCTGCTGTTGACAGTGTGCAGCTCTTCATAACCACTTGATTAGCAAACTTCACAGAGACAGTCAGAAGCAACCTTCGATTCCCTGAGCCTGAGCCCTCAGCTGGACTGGCTCTTCCTGCCACCCCAGTGTTCTCCTCGCCATACACCTTTATCTCTTCTTGTGACCTGCTTTCACCTATAGGAGCAGGAGGTCAGAAGACGCCAGGATGCCGTTCTCCAACGTTGGTCCGTTGGCTTTCTGATGGAAGCCTAGAGACTGGTTTCTAAGGGAGGAGCTGGTAATTATCAGCCACAGTAAGGGCTGAGAGTTCACCGGTGGCCTCTGTGGGTTGGCTTTGTGAGCACTTTACATTAGGGACAGGTGGCACAGTGGGAGGTCTGCAGCCCGGACCACTGTGGACTTTGAGGCCGATGCTCCCATACGGTCCTCTCATTGCATCCTTCCACTCTGTCTAAAGGGCCAGTTCTCCAGTGCTTCCGATTCGCTGCTTCCTCCAAGTAGAGGAAACCATCCTCGGTCTTCCTGGGGTCCACATGATGTCCCTTGCTTCCCTCAGAGGGCAAGAAGGTCCCTGCCCTGAGCCTCAGTGGCCCCAGCCATAACATGGGGGGTTCCAAGGAAGTCCTTTTCAGTTCTGAGATTCTGTAATATTTGCTGCAGGTAGGGGTCTCTCCGTACCGCCTAGATTCTGTCCCAAACGTGAGCGCCTTCCCTCCCAGTGTGGGCCTGGACCCACAGCCTTGCAGGCTTGGTTCCTTCCCCTGTAAGTAGGGGCTCCTGCCCCTGAGTCCCATCGAACTCAGCCAGGCTGAAGTGTCAATCAGAGAGGAGACGCAAGCTGGAGGGGGCTTAGAGAGTGCCGCGGGCTGCAAGCATGTCTGCAGATGTCTGTTTATTTTCACACCCTGAGTGCCCTCTGAGGGAAGCCGGGGCCACAGAGCAGCAGCCGGCTCCTGGCTTTGTAGCTCTGCTTTGAGGCCTAGGATGTCTGAATTCTCCCCAGGCAGTTCTCCTAACCGCCTGCCCCCTGAGGAAGAGCCCCACCGGCTCTGCCGGCTCTGTGCACCAGTAGAGGCCCACTGGGAGATGTGATCGGAATCCAAACAAAGCCTGCAGAGAGGACCGGAAGTTTGACACGGGGCCCAGGCAGGAACCCCCAGCCCTAACAGCTGTTCTCCCCCACGTGACAGATAGACTCAGCAACAGCCTGGAAATAACACCCAGGGTGTCATCTGCGTCGCCTGCCACCCTCCTGCCACCCTTGTTTTCCCCGCTGCCGCAGGCATGATGGCTTCTACCGCTGACATTTGGGGTCTTGTGAGATGTCAGTCAAGGGAGCAATCATTGTTCACACAGGCCCTATCCCTGGTGTCCTCTATCACATGCACACTTCCCCCTCAACAGCCGTTCAGACTCCTTGGCTCCCTTAACACGCCCTCGCCCGTCCAGTCCTCCACACGGGCCTCCAGGAAGGAAGCCCTCAGGCGCCCAGTGAGGACAGACAGGGCCCCATGAGTGAGACAGGCCTCAGGGCCTCTGGTCTGGATGTGGAACTGTTCCATTAATTTGATACTGACTTCCACAGCTGGGGACTAACCCCATAAATCCTGACTTGGACACATGGCAGCAACAGAGACCAGGACAGGGTGGATGCATGAAGCTGCTATGAGTGGGAGAGAACAGCGAGGGCCCGATCTGGCTCCAAGGGCCAGGGAGGGGATGGGGTGGGAAACGTTGACCCTCTCTCCCCAAAAAGAAGATGATCTAAAGGTGTCACAAATGTGTGATCAGGGCCGTGATTGACATGGACCTTCTCATCCTGGCTCTGCCACCCTGGGCAAGTCATGCAACATGGCTGGGCCTCTGACATATTTGCAGAATGTCAGGATACACTGATTGATGACCAAGGGCCATCCCAGCATTTATGTTCTATGCTTTATTTTTGTTCTGTGAGTGTCCAGTTTCTGAGAGGGTATGTTTGAGGGAGGAGTGGCTGGGGAGAAAGGGTCTGGATGGCGAGTGTGTGAGGGGTGTGTGCACGGGCGGTATTTCCCAGGATCCGAGAATTGCTTCCTCCGACCCACGGATGAGGGAATAGCCTCGGAGAAGCTAGGTGAGCCCCCAGCTGGGGTGGGGCCTGGCTAGGGCTGGGTCTGTGCTTCGCTTCGCTCTTCTTATACAACCAGCTCTGCTCTCTCCCTTCCGGCTCCACACATCAAGACCCTTCGCAGTGTCATCTCCTCTGTGTGGCCTTCCCCGAGGCTCCTTCTACCAGAACCCATACCGCGCCTAGCCCCCTTGACTTCTCCTTAGACCAAAGCGGGTCCGGCTGCCCCAGTGGCCTGAGAGCCCCTTGGAGGCTGGGCTTCAACATGCTAAGTCTTTCCCAGCCCCGCACAGTGAATGGCAGTGGTAGGTTCCACTGAGTGTGGAATAGAAATTACTGAGAGGAGCCCCAACATGCGGGTCCCCAAACTCTGCCCCCAGCCCGCCCAGGCCTCAGAGGTGAGACCGCATAACCCCCAACCCAGCCCCTGGAGTATATGTCCCTATGTGGTGAGGACCATGCCCCTGTGCCCAGGAGGCTGTGAGGGTACCGCACTGTCAGTTGTGCTTTAAAGGGGCCTCTCCTCCAGGGGCTCCTCAACCAGGCAGGAAGATGGGTTACGGGATACCCTGCGCTTGTCCGTGGGGAAGAGTTTGCTGAGGACCCCGCGGACTCCGACCCTCTGAGTTGTAGTGATTGTAGCCCCTCCACCTTTCCATATCCTGTTTTCACCTACAGCAGCAGGAGGTCAGAAGAAGCGACTGTGTCGTTCTCATGGTCCATTCGCTTCCTGTTAGAAGCCCAGTGAGGACAAGGAAGAGTATGGTATAAGCCCGCCCTGGTCCCTTGCTCTGTGTGGGGCTGTGGAAGGGACTCAGTGAAGGAGTTTTAGAGTTGAGTCTATTTTTCCTATCTGTCCCAGAGCTGTTAGACTTGGAGAAGGACCTCAGAGCTCCCGCAGTGAGTCCAGTCCCCTTGGCGGGCATGGGCTCTGCCTGAGGGCCCCAGAAGGGATTTGTTCAGAACCGCCTTGAGCCATCTACCCGCGCTCACTGCGTGCCTTGGGGCTGCCCCCTCTGCAGGGGAAGCTCTGCACAGAGGCCACGTGCGTTCAGGAGGTGGCAGCACAGGGGTGGTAAGAGAGTGGGCCTCAGAGGCAAGAGAGACCTGAGTTTGAATCCTGGCTGCATATTTCCTTGTGTGGTGCCTCGCCAGTCTTCACTTTTCTTACTTACAAAAGGGGTAACGTTAATATCCACTCTGCAAGGTTGCTGTTGTGTTGAAAACGAGATCGCATTGGCAGATGCTGGAGCACGAGGAATGTAGAGGCACTCACTACCCTTCCTTTTCGGTCCGGGGGGGAGAGAAGATTTGTCCCCGTGGGGACCGGTGAGGCAGTTCCTCAGCTCTGATTGTATCCGCGTGCCACCCAGTTGTCGTTAAGTGAGGTTACCCAGGGCAGAAAGTTAGAGGGAAGTTTGATGTGTGGGCAGCTGGGCTTCCTTCCCGTTGGGTGCTGTTGTGGCCTGGAGGCACCGCAGGGGAATGTGCCCCAGGGTCTTCTATGGCAGAATCCGGGTCCCTGGGTCCTCACCTGACCTGTCTGTGACCTGGGCAGCCCCTTCTCCCCCCGGGCCTGGGGAAGGTAACGCCTGCCTTGTTTGCAGCTCGGCACCGTAGCGAATATCCACGTGAGGATTTTATACACACGAAAGTGCTGAGCAAACACTGGGGTCGCTGCCATTTCGTTGTGAGCACCACTGTTTTCTTAAAGAAATTTTCAGAAGTGAAAGCATTTGCACTATGTCTTGGTTCAAACTTTTTTTGTGTGTGTGTAAGCAGCAGAGAAAAAGAGGGAGCAAGGTTAAAAAGAAAAAAAAAAAAAGGATTCAAGCCAACAGCTCTGACTTCATTGTTAGCCAAGTAGAAGACGTGAGGAACGAGATTTGTTTCCAAGGGTGTTTGAGCCAAGGAGAACTGCAGCCAGCCCAGCCGGGCCTGGGGCCAGTGCTTCCTCAGGGGGTCAGCGCCCTGCCCGCCCTCCCAGGCCCCGCTTCTCCCACTATGTGGAGGCAGGAGGTGGTCCTCCTCTTGCCTTCTGTCCTGCTGCAGCGCTGGCTCGACTTCCTTCCCCTTAACCCTCCTTATTTCTCTGACCAGTGACTTGTTTCCCCACCGCTGTTTCCTGCCTTGCTCCGCTCCCTTCCAGCCCAGGTTCCACAGCTGCCTCTGGAAACACAGGCAAAGCCCTGGCACCCTCCTCCTCCGCTCTTTCCCCTCCCCAGTGGCCTATCCAGGCCCAGGCTGTGCTCCCCGGCCTGCCTGTGGTCGGTGGTGCTGGCCCCCCTGGCACAGGCCTTTGGCACCTTCCTCAGGTTACAGGCTGGGTGGAGGCCTTGGCAGTGAGCATGCCTGAAACCTGAAAGCCATCCAAGGCCCAGTTAGAAAGGCGTGAGGGGGTAGAAGAGACCAGAGCGCTTTTGGGTGGGCGGCTGCCCACCAGCAGCCACTGAAACCTTGCCTAGGCCCAGCTGGGGGAGGCCAGCTGGGAAGGGGCTTTTCCCCATCAGATGCACACGCCACCCTGTGAGTGAGCTACGTGCTGGCTAGCAGCTGTGCCTGGCGTTCGCTCCTTTTCAGCACAGTGTTAAGAGACAGATGGAGTCAACGGGAAGGCCTGGCTCCCGGGCAGGAGGTGGAAGGCGTTCCCCAGTCCTGGTGGGGTAACCAGTGACTGACACACACACACGCCTAGGGAGGAGAGATCAGAGGCCATAGGTACCTCAGTGTCGACCGCTCAACCCCCTGTTTTCCAGATTGGAAAACTGAGGCCCAGAGAAGGAAGGAACCCACGCAGCAGTAGAGCCTGGAAGGGAACCCAGGCTCCGTGGCTGCTCAGCCCTGTACCCCTCCTCCTTCACCTCCTGCTGCCTCGCACCAAACCAAGCAAATCCAGGTGCCCCAATGCATCCGTGCACCACAGGGTTGTAAACCAGCTGATTGGAGCAGGGCAAGCACTTTCTCACAGAGAAAGTGTTCCACAGTCGACTGTGTCTCCCAGTGCCCGAGGGTCCCCACTTTCCCAGGTGTAAATCAGGATGGACTTTCTTGAAGAGGATGTTGTTCTCCCAGTTGATTTCCCGTTGCTGGAAATTTAGATAAAGCGGTCATCCGTGCGCATGCGTGAACACAGGAGTGGGTGGGAATCTTTTGGGTCGCGAAGGTACCTCATGGACATCTGCCTTCAGGATGAGCTGTTCCGACTTCTCAGACCCACTTGTCTCCCCATACCTGAATGTAGATCTTCTCTAGAAGCTCTTCTTTTCTGACACCATCTCCAGCAGGGAGCAGCAAAGCAGTGGGGGTGGAGTGGAGGAAAGATGGGGGATGGGGTCTGAGAGGGCGTTTGAAGTGCGGGCTTCATGTGGTGATGGGTGAGGGGAGTGGAAAGACCACGCCACTATCATGGTAGTTGTCAATCCCCCACTCCCTCCCCCTTGTCATCTGTTTCTCACCTTGGCAACAGCCTCCAGATTGATCTCCCCACTGCCCTCTCCCCACTTCCACCTGGCCTCCTTGCTGCTCACACGATAGTCTAGGCTCTTTCACTGCCCCCCCTCACACTTGCCCTATCTTTTTATTGCAACAGACCACTCACCATTCTGCAAAACCCGCCCTCCGTGCCTTCCCTGCCTGTCTCTGCAAGGCCACCTCCCTCCCTCCTCCAGCCATGCGAGCCTCCTTTCAGTCCTTGGACCCAGCAAGCACTGGCCGCCTCTGCCCCTGCTGTCCCTCTGCCTGAAGCCCATTCTGGCTAACTAGCCCCCTTCCCCAACCCTACCTTGACCTGGTGCACTCCCACCTCCCCCTGATGCTTAGCTTAACTTCCAGGTCTGCTCCCTAGGCACCTGCCACCCTTTCCTCTCACCTGCTCTTCTCCTCCACAGGACCTCAAACAGAGCATAGAAATTATCAGGACTCTCTCCTTCTCCACTCAACCGCTTGAGGGCAGGCCCATTCCTCATTCACTGTGGGCCACCAGTGTCTAGTATTTAGTAAGTGATTAAGAAAACATTTGTTGGGTCGAAATCATCTTTCTTACTGACCTGAGAGCTCCTCCAAGGCAGGACCTGTCTCTGCATCATCAGGATGACTGGTGAAGTACTGGCCTCACAGGCTGCCCACAAATGCTTAGTCAATTGAATTTCAATGACGCTGTTATTGGGGGAAGTGATCAATAGTCTTTCTATCTCTAAACACCACCCCCCGCTTGTATAAAAAAAGAAAACTCCCAGGCTGTCTTGGTTACCAACCATTCTTGGTTTTCAAAGATGGAAAGCAATTTGCCACAAGCAGAGAATGACAAATACTCAGGATGAGAGAGGAAGAAGGGAGGGAAACAATTATGGGAGGGAGAGGGAGGGGTGGGTGCTATCGACCCCATCTCCTGAGCTTTCCTTCTGTGAGTGAGAAGGAAAGCAGAAGAGGTTATTCTCAGAAAATCCCATTTTCTTCTTAAGGGACCAGGAAAGTGTTGTATCCTTCTTTCACTGTTAGGCCTCACAGAGTCTGTGAGCATGAAGCATCCGTTTACATTGGAGGTGCTGGTCAGGGTGCAGGGACCTTGTGAGCCACCTGAGGGAAACTCCTGCATTATTCAGAACATACGGTTTAACAATATTTCCACAGTATTCAATATCTCCCCCAACTCTGGGCTTTCTGCAATTAAAAATGAAATTATGTCGGTCATCGAACCATATTTGTTAAGCACTGCCCAGTTCCTACTCTCCTTATATTTAAATTTTATTGGGAGGAGACAGATTAAACACACACACGTGTAAACAAGAAAATATCAGAGTGTTCTCTGCAGAGAATTAACTCTGGGCAGGTCAGGGAAGGCTTCTTGGAGGAGGCAACTTTTGAGCTGAGGCCAGCCACAGAAGCTGGGGAGGGGCACTCCAGGCCTAGGGCACAGCAAGTGTGTGATCAGAGCAAGCTTGCTGGTTCCAAGGTCCGAAGAGAGAGGGAAGGAGGGAGAGGACCACCTGAGGTGAGCGGGTCCCAGAGGCGGCGGGTGGCGGATATTTTCTCCTCAATTCTGTGACTCACAGAAAATGGCGCTTGGCAAAAAGAGAATGGACTCGGGATATGGCTTCTAGGTTGGCTCTACCGCCGAATTCCCACGGTACAGGCCTGGGGCAGGTGGTCTCAGTCTCTCTTTGGTTCTCGGCTTCCCTTGGCGGGGGGACCTCTGACCATCCCAGCCCTGAAAAGGCAGGCCGTTGGCATGCATGTGTGCTGTGGTACAGATGGAAACAAGAGAAACGTCATCTGCTCCGTCCATACGAATTTGCCGGAAGGAACCCTGCGCCCTTCCACGTCGAGTTGCACTTTCCTGGGCATCTGGGCGGGGCCTCCTTTTAAGATGAAAACTGCTCCTCCACCCTGGTGACTTGCTTGCTGGTCTACAGCTGGCCAGCTGCTGGCCTGGGTTCAGGGCTGAGGTGGTGGCTGGATTGACAGGCAGTTCCGTGGCAGCCATGGGGGCTCCAGCCTCCTGAGCAACGGGCCATGGCCTAGCACCTTCCTCCTTCCTGACTCAGCGTGACTGGAGTGTGGATTTTGGTGGGTGAAGGCCACGCACCAAACTCGTGTGTGGCAACCAGGGACCACCCGGCCCTGAACCGTTGGCTTTGCCACGTTTCAGGGTGGGTTATTTTCCTGCGCGGGCATGTTTTTCCTGGCACTGAGAAGGCCACGTGCTTCAGGGCAGTGAGTTGAGGAACGTCTGTGGGCTCTATTTACACAGTGAGGGGAGAGAGAGAGAGACACTTTTTTGTGTGTCAACAGAAGGATGCTTGGGAACAGGACCGTTTATAACCCGTTAAACTGCCCGTCCCCACAGATGCCGGGGCCCCTCCTGTGTGTGGATAATGTTTATAATATGTGGAGCGCTACGGGCGGAACTGGCAGCACGCGCTGGCCAAGCACTTCTGTTCTGAATAAACCTCTGCGGCAGTGCTGGCTAATTCATACCAGGGAGTGGCTTGCACCCCTCGGTGACCAGAAAATCCTGGGACCCCCGGGAAGTGGGGAGGGTCCCGAAGGTCCTTAGCTCGTGATCCCCTTTAAAGAGTCACCTCCGACCACCACGTGTGTCCAATCTGAGCACAGAACACCTCCAGGGACCAGGAAGTCACTGCCCACAAACTCGGCTATCCTTTGTGGGATCGCTCAGCTTGCCGAGAGTTCTTTCTTAGAGCAGTCGAAGTCTGCCCTCTAGATACACGTTCACCCTAGGGCCCTTTGGGGTCAGATAAGGGCAATCCCCTCTCCCGTGAGTGTGCTGAGAGGAGATAGTTGTCTCCATCTGGGGATCTGGGTTGAACTGCCTGAGTCCCTTCTCCTATGACCTGGTTGTGACCCTCCTCACCGTCTGTCCAAGCCCCATTTCCTTCCCTGGAAATGTGGCTCCCAAGTGCTCACTGAGCAGCCCAGAGAGGGGCCGGGAGAGGCCCCGCATCCTCTGAGAGGCAGGTAGGCCCCTCTACCAAGTGAGGAAGGTGGTGGGCTCCAGGGCCTCTGCGGCCACACGCTGGGGCTCCGCTGGGGTCACTGCCCCCTCCTGCCCTCAGGCTACGGAGCGTCCACTCTGGCAGCCACGTGGGGCCCTGGAACGGGCGCTCCGTGGGCCTCAGGGTAGATGCTTGAGGAAGGCCCGTCTGCCGGCCAGCAGCTCACACTCCCCCTGTTCTTCGTCTCCCCTTCGTCTCCCCTTGATCTCCCCTTGTGTGGGAAATGCAAGTTCTAAACCAGGTCAATAAGATGTTCATAACAGCGAGAAGCTCTCATCCGAGCGTGCGCCTCACTTACGCTCTAAGGCTCCATCCCGCAGCCGGGGAAGCGGGGCGCAGCAGGGCTTACTTCCCCCAGCGCAGCTGACCTGACGTGGCCACCCCGCAGGGCGATGGCCACGCTACCCAGGAAGAGAACCCATGGTTTTGGAGGCCAAATCAAAGAAATGCCTTTCTCTGCCCTCCAACAGCTCAGCCTAGCAGGGGAGCTAGGATGTGCTCACGAGGAAACACCCTAGGACTTGGACATGGGGTGGGGGGCCGAGGCCTCGGGGCATGCCGCTTCCTCTCTCCGTGCAGTGCCCTTTAGTTCACCGAGCAGTGGTCTAGGGAAAGGGCTGGCTGTAGTGGTCCCTCCTGCTGCAATGTTCTGGCTCAGAGACCGGGGCTGGGCTGAGCGAGGATGGTGGCAGGGGCCTGCTCTGCCACTCTCCTCAATATTCGGAAGCCTGAGGGCACGAGGACTGGATGCCTTCCCAGAAAAAACAGCTCACTGTCTGCCTGGCCTGGCCTTGAGCCCGGGCCCAGCTCTGTCCCATGGCAGGATCCGTAGCGAGCTGCCCCCCTCCCGGAGCCCAGGGAGGAGAACAGGCTCCCAGGCCTGGGGGAGCCCCCCAGTGGGATGGGGACCCCAGGCCCACCTCTCTAGCCCTGCTCTGTAGGAGAAGCACCAGTGGTAGCTGGGTCTCCAAGCCAGACCTCTGGGGCCGTCCCCAGGACCTGGGGATCCCGAAGGCTGTATGTGGCTGCATTCAGAGCCGGAGGCCAGCCTCTGGAGAGCTCAAAGGAAGGACTTTGTTTTCAGGGAAGAAGACAGGGCAGGGGTCGCCTCCCTCTCCTCTCCAGCCCGTCTCTGCCAGGGCAGGGGGCACGCGGTTGACAGGGCTGCAGTCACTCCCTGCCACCCCCGCCCCTCAGACTTTGAGCTCATGGGCTCAGCGCAACTTGTGTGCGGTTGACCCAGAGGAGACTTTCTGTGCCCTAGATCTGACCGCAGTGAGCAGAAAGCCTTTTTCTCCTGGGAGCAGTGGGATGGGCCTGCTGATGGAAGGGGAGGCTGACTCTGAGATGTGCCGGTTTGCAAACACAGGATGATCCTGCAGGAAAGGGGTGGGTTTAATCAGGCTACCCCTGGGCACAGAGGTACTTGTGACTGAGGGGCAAAGAAAAGAACAGGTTCTGTTTTCAAGATGGTGTGATATTTGCGTGAGCGGTCGGGGTGGAGGGGGGTGGGCAGTGGGCGAGGAGGTGGCCGTCATCTCCCTCTTTGAGGTTGGTGCACTGACAAAAGCCAATGAAAGGGAGAATGAAAAGACCGGTTTCTAGTTCCAGCTCTGCCAAAGACTGCCAGAGCCTGACTCAATGTTCTCATCTGTGAAATGGGGTGTTAAAAATGTGCCCCCTGAAAAAGCACCAAGTTGTGGGAATTGGATGTGAAGAGGCTTTTTCAACCGCGAGGGGCTGTAGAGTGGGACCCACACTGCCGGCATCTGATAGGCCTGGTGAAGGCACCCCACCTTTCGGGAGGGGGAGGGGGAGGGGCAGCCAAATGGGATCTCACATCTTTCCTTCCCCACTAGGAGGAGCACTTGGCACTTCCAGAGACTGGATTGTCTGTGTGTCTGGAAGAGGGGGTGGAGGGGAGCAGAGTCCGCCCAGCTCCCGCCTCCTCCCGCCCGCACCCTCTCTGCAAGGCTTCCCTTAGGGCAAACGTCCCAGCCGAGCCGGACTTTCCGTCTCTCAGAGACCTGGGAGGAGGCCTGGCTGCCAGGAAGCGTGGGGCTACCAGGCACCGCCCAGCTGCAGTGTGACCCCCCCAGGCCCAGAAACTCTCCAAACCTTGGACCTCAACAGACATCCCGCACCTCAGAGGGGTGGCGGCAGGACCTGCCAAGGGGGACTGAGGGTGTGTGGGGTGCCTCTGAGGTTGAGACAGGAAGAGCCATGTTGTATCCTGCTCTGGAGTCAGAAGGCTCTGTGATGTACTGCCAGTGTTAACAGAAGTAACTGGGCAGCCTTCAGAAATGCTTTTCGCCCCCAGATGCTGCCATAGGGCCGTGCAGGTATCCTAGATTTATTAATTAATAAAAAAAGTTGCCACTTGTTGAAGAGTGTTTACCATGTGCTGGACACTTGCTAAGCTTGTGACCTACCTGAATCCTTCACCAACTCAACGAGACAAGATTATCATTGTGCCCTTTTCATAGGTGAGGAAACTGAGGCTCAGGGGCAAGGGTCACTTGCTCAAGGTCACATAAATACTAATTGCTGGAGGCTGGATTCAAACCCAGGTGGGTCTGGCTGATTCCAGACCCTTGCAGATCACCTGGTACCTGGCAGGTACCCAGTAAAGATATGTTGAATGGAGCCTGATGTATTTTGGGGGGTCTGATTCTCTCCCATTATAGTCTGATGAAATGACATAGAATATGTAAAAGTACTTCTCTCAGCGACAAGCATACAGTAGGTCCACATAAATCTAAAGGCGAGGCCCAGCTTTCCTCCTTTCTACATGCGGTATCTGCCCTCATGAATAATATTTTCAGAGAACACAGCCTCCCCTTTGGGTCCCTGCCCAGGCAAGGCTGTTCAAAGTCCCCATCAGACCTCGCCTAAGGGAGTGAGGGGCCTTGGGGGTGGGATGGGGGGAGGAAAAGGAAGAGGCTGTGATTCTCTCTCTCTTGAGTCCCAGATGCCGGGAGTCTGGGAGTGGGGAGGAAAGACACCTGCTTTCTTTGCTGACGCTACTGAGGGAGCACTTCTCTCCACCTCAGTGGAGGTTGACGTAGAGGCTTCTGGACCTAGAAGCTTGGCTTTCTCAGAGCTCTGAGAGGCTGAGTCACGCTGTCTGGCCCAGGTGTGTGAGAAGTGCTGATTGTGTCCTGCAGTGAAAGATGCTGGGCAGGGGGCGCCTTGTGAGAGGGGAAGGGGCCTGCGGCGGGACAGGTAGGCAGACTCCAGGTCTTCTGGCCCCCGTGCGGAGCCAAGGTGCACTTGGCTGCCTCCTCATTCCTCCTGCCTCTGACTCTCCTGGAGGTGGTCAAGATAGAACTGTCCCATATTTCCATCCATTTAACCGTCTCTGGCTGGGTCTCCTCCGACCCACACTGACACGGTATCAGAGTCCAGGCAGAAAACATAACCCATTCCGGAAATAAAGCCATTGGAAGAGATGAAAGGGCAGACTTGGGTGAAAAGCAGCCTTGAGGGTAGCGGCCACGGGAAAATGGCACCGTTCCTGCTGAAAGGTCGGAGAAGAGGTAGTGTTTCCAGAACCCAGAGAGAACTGGAACCCTGGCAGAGGTTCCCTGGCAGGAATTGGGACCCAGAGGTGATCGGCCAGATAAAGGGAGAGAGGGGGAGAAAGGAGAAAGACTCTAGTTTCTCCCCTCCTCCCCCCGCCTCAGTCTTCTGGCTGGCTGGGACTTGGGCAAATGGAGCCTGCAGGGGCCAGTCCCCTGTGAGAGACAGTGGAGGAGCGTGGAGGGGAGGGAAGACAAGCAAATGACCTGCCTAATCTCCTGCTAGTCAGGCCTTTGGAAAAGAGCGCATCTTTACAACGGGTGGAAACTCTGGAAACAGTCCCAGATCCTCTGTTGGTTACCAGGATTAGTGGTGATGCCCAAGCCTTATCCCTGCTGGGAGTGAGACAGGGAAAAGGAGGATTTTTTGGGTGTGTGTGAGAAAGATGTTTCCTTACATTTTGCAAAGGATAGGGGAACCCCCCAGATGCTTTTAATGAAGCACCAGGTTTCACGTTAGACCATAATACCAGTCTTCAGGGGCAGAAATCTCTGTATCAGGCAATAAGAGGGACCAACATGCCTATTAGGAGAGGGTACTAGACTCAGGATCAGGAGACCTGAGGGTAAGACCCAGCTCAGACGAGTCACTTACCATCTTTGAACCTCAGCACCGGTCTTTCAGGTGGGGACTCTGCATTTTTCAGAGTTCTCTAGAAGTGAGGGACAACATGTACGTGCGTGGGTTTGTAGACTATAGAGCACTCGGGTAGAAAGGCCTGTGCCTGGACCACACACCATTGCAGGAGAGTTGCTCAGCCTGCTTTTGGAGTTGATGTGTCCCCTTGGAGTGGGCACCTGATCGCCTTGTCTTATAATCACAGAGTCAAAAAGACAATTGCAGTCAGCTTGTCCAAACTCTCTCCTAGAGGAGGAATCTATTCTCCAGTTTTTGAAGATGATCCTTTCCATTTTTTCTCCTTCTCTCTGTCTCTCTCCTTCCCCCTTTCCATCTCTCTTTCCTTCCCTGCTTTTTTTTTTTTTTTTTTTTTTTTTTTGCGGTACGCGGGCCTCTCACTGTTGTGGCCTCTCCCGTTGTGGAGCACAGGCTCCGGACGCGCAGGCTCAGCGGCCATGGCTCACGGGCCCACCCTCTCCGCGTCATGTGGGATCCTCCCGGACCGGGGCACGAACCCGCGTCCCCTGCATCGGCAGGCGGACTCTCAACCACTGCGCCACCAGGGAAGCCCCCTTCCCTGCTTTTGCCCCTCCCCCTCCTTCCTCTCTTCCACAAATATTTGGAGCATTTACTCTTTGGCAGGCACTGCGCTGGTTTCTGGTCCTGCAGCAGGAATGGAGACACGTAGGGACCCTCACAGAGCTTACAGTCTAGCACTTGAAAAGTCTCTGCAAACGATTTCTGTTGAAGATCTCCAGTAACAGGGGGCTCATTACCTTAGAGGACAGCCTATTTTCTGGGTTCATTTTCCCTACTTAAACAGAATCCTGCCTCTGTAGAGTGCTTGTTCTGACCTCTGGAGCTACACAGAGCAAGTCTAACCCCATTTCCTGTGTCACTGCCCGTGAAATGTGGGAAAATAAACATGGAATGCTCAGAAAGTATTCTCACTCTCCAGTTTCCACTTGTGAAGGGGAAGCTGAGTCTCTGTGAAGTTAAATTCCTCCAGGGAGTGAGGTCAGAACCAGGGTGGGCTACCATCTGGGTGCTGGGCCCTGTTCCCAGGCCACCCGGGGCAGAGGGAAGCCGTGCGGTGGAGACTCACAGAGAAACGCAGGCAGAAGCGTGCAGGTGGCGAGGGAGGTGGACCCGAGTGAAGCGAGGGGGTCAGTCAGTGTGGAGTGTGGGGTGTATGTGAGGCATGCTCTGGCCGTCTGCCCAGGACGAGCCTGAGCTCCCGGGTTTCTGGGCTGATTCACAGCTTCCTCCCTCCCCAAAGGAATCCCCTTTATAGCTCTCCAGGCCTGACCCCAGCGTCCCTGTGAATGTTGTCTGACAGCTGCAGGGAGTGAGCTGTGGCTCCTGCGCCGGGTGCCAGCTGGACGTGCTCGGCGGCCAGGGCCCTGGGAGCCACCGCTTGGGATGTCAGAGGAGCGCTGAAGCCGCCCTTCCGTCAGCAGGAAGCCCAGCCACAAACACTTGGACAGGAAGCCCGGGCGCTGGCCAGCTGAGCAAGCTCTGGTTTCTCCTGCGTCGCAGGCTTTGGCCCAGCGCGGAGGGAGGCCAGCCAGGTGCCGCGGGCAGGCAGCACTGACAGAGCTGCGGGCTCCGTCTCGGGCCCAGGGATGTGGGTTCAAGGGTGTGAGCGGAAGAGCATCATCGAAGCCGGGCCAGAAGAGGTGCTTCCTAGAGGAAGGGTGAGGGAGCGGGGAACATAGTGTCTAGCAGAGCTGGGCCAGCTGGCTGAGGATCTGCAAAGACCTTTGTGTGATGGTTCCAGACAAAACATGTTCCCTTGGGTTCAGACCTCCAGCATAAACTCAGACCAGCTCCAACCTCCAGGCTGCCTCCGCCTCCAGGAAACACACGACCACCTCTTGGGGTGGGATGTCCACACATTCCCAGCTTGAAAGTGACTCCTTGCAGGGAAGGACTCTTTCATAACCTACCAAGCTGCATTCTGAGTGAATTAATAAAAAATTGAGTGTGCTCAGCCGGGGACAAAGGCAATGGTGCGTTCAGGGCTGACAGTTTTGCTTCTAAGTGCTACGTGTGATGATCTCCAAGGTGGTCTGTTGGTGCGTGCGACCACCCGAAGGTCCCCCAGGATTTGTCGAGTGCTTAAATTTTTCACAAGTCACTCAGGGATTTTTTTCCCCCCACATTTGCCTCTCATCACCTGATAAGCCAGTAAGAGATGGCTGGTATCTGGGGACCAGGAGGTAAGTAGATGAGCTTAAAGTCCCTCAGCTCAGCAATGGCAGAGCCAGAAGCACTGCCGTGACTTCTGACGCTCCAGAAGGAGAATTTGGATGATTACTTTCCAAGTGCCCTAGCATCTCCTACCCTATCCTGGACTGTGTGCGTTCAAGCACAGGCACACGGAGGGGGATGTGCTCTGGGCCGGAGTCTGCTGCTAATATCCCTTTGTCAGAGGCCATTTTGAAAACCTCCTCCTGGGTGAATCCTGCCTGTGGCTTTAGTCGCTCTCCTCGGCATCCCCACAGCTCTTTATTTGTGCCATTTTAATAATCTAGATTTTATCATAGTCAGTTGCCTCTGTGATCCTGATTCTAGGCCAGGGGTTGGCAACTTCTTCTGTAAAGGGCTAGAGAGTAAACACTTTAAGGCTGTGGGCCATTTGGTCTCCGTTGTAACTGCTCAGCTTTGCAGTTGCTGGTGCAGAAGTAGCCATAGACATGTCAACAAATAGGGTGGCTGTGTTCCAATAAAACTTTATTCACAAAAACAGGCAGTGGGCCGTGATGCCCAGGCTGTAGTTGGCTGACCTCTGCTTTAGAACTCCTTGAAGACAAAGATTCCTTTGTTCATATACAACCACAAGCACTCTTCCCACCCCCAGTACCCACATTGCGTTGACTCTATTTATACTTTGCGCTTAATAGGAATTCAGTGTTAATTCAATGAATGAATACGTGAATGAGTGAGTTTGCAAGTGAAACCATTACGGAACTGGTTAGATTTCAGTTCAGATCCTCATCTGGAAGCAATATGATATCATTGAGTCTAAGCTCATTGGGGGGAATTTGAAGGCCTGGTTTAAACACCAATTCTGCTACTTTCTAACTTTGAAAACTTAGGCATGTAAATTATTCTTTCTCAGTCTTAGTTCTCAGCTTGCCCATATGAGACATAGGGTGATAACTACGTCAAAGTGTTGTTGTGGGATAAATAGAGAATGAATGGAAAGCTAGGGGCCCAGTGCCGGGCACACAGCGAGCACAGGAGCGTGGTGGCAATTGCTCCTGGAAGGAAGTAGTTTTACTGCTGGAAGCCACTTTGTGTTCAGGGTCAGCTTCCAGATTCGGCCTCAGCATCCTCCTCTGACACATGGAGAGGATATTGTGAGAATAAGTGGAAAGATACCCCTCAGTAGGTCATGTAGACCCAGGCAGTTTTTTTTTGTTTTTTTTCTGGTGTTCTTTATTTCTTCTTGTGGATTCAAGTTACTGCCCATTGTCCTTTCATTTCAGGACCCAGGCAGTTTTGCAGAAGTCTCCCATGTGGCTTTCCAGAAGCATCCCAAACTCGCTGTCCAAAACAGACCTCATCTCTACCTGCCACCTTCCAAGCCACTGTTCCTTCTCCATCTCTCCCGATCCCAAGTCAGAAATCTGAAGGTCATCTGCGGGTGAGGCTGGCTTCCTCCTACCCCAAGGCCAGCAACCACCGAAGCAGCCACATCCCCTCCTCCTCATGCCCCAGCCTCGTCACGGTCTTATATCCTGCAGTTGCAGTAGCTGCTTTCAGTGGCTCCCAACTCCATCCATTCAACCAGTATGCTATTAGGTCTATGCTTCAAAATGCACATCTGGCCCTGTCCTGCACAGCTTCTAAAATCTTCAATGCCTCCCCGTTCATAGTAGGCCAAAGTCCAGTTCCTTAGCCAGAACTGTTCTCCACTGGTCTCTGTCGGTCTCTCCAGCCTCATCCCTTAGCATCCTTTGCTTGCCACCTGTGCATTCTCCTCGCTTGCATTTTTTATGTAGTTACCTTCTCTCTCCTCCTCACACCCCAGAATTCCCATCCTCTTCAGGATGTCACAAATCAGTCATTAAATAGCATCTTGTGGCCCTGGAGATTTAAACACAGTTTTTAAAGGTATTTCACTCAGTTCTAGTTTGGAACTTAGCTCTGGGAAAATCTGTGCCAATGGTGTATTAAAAATATATATATATATATATATATATATATATATATATTTTCAACTAAAAGGGAACTTATATATCAGGTGCTTTCTGTCTAGAAGCTTCCCTGTAACATCCAGAAAAGAAATGTGCTGGCATTGGGCTTATGGATCAACTCTCTAACAGTAAACATGAGGCTTCCAGTCCAGTAGAATAATGGTGTGGCCAGTGTGGATGCCGTTTGATTAAATTGCTCCTCCAGAGTTCTCTGGAGTCACAGAGCAGAGGTCTCCTCCCGGCAGCAGAACCTTCAGTGGAACCTGTCACTGTGACCACTCATTAATCCAACATGACCAGCAGCTGGTACTCCAAGCCTGGCAAGTTTGGAATGAAGGATGAGGCCTCCAGGCTACAGGAATTGGAAGGGTGAAAAATCACATGGCCGTTCTCCTTGCCCTCCTGCTGATGGGTGATAGCAAGTCCCCTTGTCCTTGGAAAGAGCTCCAAGTGCAGACACCTAGGGCCAGTTCAAATTGGTCCTCTCTGGGGGCTTCCCTGGTGGCGCAGTGGTTGAGAGTCCACCTGCCGATGCAGGGGACGCGGGTTCGTGCCCCGGTCCGGGAGGATCCCACATGCCACGGAGCGGCTGGGCCCGTGAGCCATGGCCGCTGAGCCTGTGCGTCCGGAGCCTGTGCTCCGCAATGGGAGAGGCCACAACAGTTAGAGGCCCGCATACTGCAAAAAAAAAAAAAAAAAAAAAAAAAAATATATATATATATATATATATATATACACACACACACACACACATACACAAATTGGTCCTCTAACCTCAACCTCATCTCTGGTCTCACCTGTTGTCCACTCAGGGCTTATTGAAATCCTCCTGCCTCTCTTGCTCCCTTGAGAACAGGGAACCAGGACACAGTACCCCACACAGTATTGATGGGACTTTCATCCCCACATGTTTGCACACCAGAGTTAGGTAGTCTGGTGGCCTTTCCAGAGCCACAAATAATTTTTTCTTTTAAGGAGCAGTGTATAAAGGCATAATTCTTCTCAGACATTAGCCGGGCTGAAAACTTGGGTGAACGCAATGAGATGTTTTTCTTACCAATAAGAAAAAGACATTTGCTTTTGCTTAAAATCTGCTCTTACTAATCTCTATGATGTAAAATTCCCTTTTGGTTTAGAAGTAGTGAAGTGTAATGGACAGAGAATGACATGGAAGAATTTCCCTTGATCAGCTCATCTCTATCGTATAAAATGCTACTTTTTGATTCTAACTCACCTCTACCCTACAGCTGTTAGGAAAAACATTGCTGGGTTGAATTTCTACAGTGCTTTGAATTGTTAGTAAGAGGGAACTGTGAGAGGCATATCTTGGTTTTAGAAACTTGAAATATTGAAACCTCAACTTATTAAACAAACAAACGGCTGGATTTAAGCATGGTAAAATAATCTACACCATTGAAAAGATGGATATCATGATGCATTTAAAATGTGATTAGATTTATGAGGTTTAGCTTCACATTTTAAGTAAACCTTCTATGGCATAAAGCAGTTATAGGACTTTTCAATATTGTGTCGATTAGAATTAGGTTTGGGTTTAAGGAAGGTAGAAGTTTGTTTTCCTCTCATGTAAAAGTTTAGGTGGGTGGTCTGGGGTTGATGTCACCTCCCTAGTAGAAGAGATCCAGACTTATTCATTTATTCATTCATTTAATCAGTCAGTCAGTCAGCAAATATTTGTTTAGCACCAGTTAGGCACTGGCATTATAGAAGTAGGGGAAGGAAAAAAGAGGACAAACAAAAATCTCTGCCATCATGGACTTTACATTTTGTTGTTCTACTGGGCATGGCCTTGACCTCATGGTCCGAGATGGCAACTTCTCTGCATTCTGGGCAGCAGGCTGGAGGAAGGAATGAAGAAGGCAGAGTGCACCTATATAATCTCTTTGGAAAGGTTCTTAGAAGCCATAGGACTCTTTTCCCTACATTCCATGCAGCGATTAGTCAGGTAGTCCCACCTAGCTGCAAGGGAAGCGGAAAATGTAGTCTTAATTCCAGGTGACCACCATGCACCCAGCTTAAAGTCTATTATTTAGGAAGATGGCAAGATGAATAATGGCAGGGGGCAGGGGACTATAGGTACCTCCCACAAACAAAACTTGTAATTAAAAAAATACATTTTATTTAATTTGATATATTCAAAATATTATTTTTCCAACATGCAACAAATGTAAAAATTATTTCCCATTCTTTTGTTTTGTCACTAAGTCTTTGAAATCCAGTGTCTATTTTATACTTACATCACTTACATTCTCTCATTCACTCACCTCACATTTCAATTCAGATCAGTACATTACAAGTACTCAGCAGCCACACTGGACAATGCGGCCCTGGAGCCTGGAGACCTGAAGTGTGGTCCACGGGCCAGCAGCAGATGGGCAACACTGGGAAGCTTGTTAGAAATGCAGACTCTCAGGCCCCACCCCAGACCTACTAAATTAGAATCTAAGACCCCCAGGTGATTAGTGTGCTTATCAAAGTATGACAGGCACTGTTCTATAATGCTTCTTCAGAGGACAGTTTCCAATAGAACCTCATAAAAAGTCTCGGGAAAAAAGAAGCTACCTTCAGTGAACTCTCTGGAATCAAGTGTGGAAACCTGTCAGACACCGTCTTTCCTTTTCTCGATCCTATTAGACTTTAATTAGACCTTCCAAGAAGGGGCAATTTTAAAAATGTTACATTTAAATAAATCAATTAATTTTGGTTAATTGACCAAGGGAGAGACTTTAAACACCAAACAACATAGAATTGTTGGGCTGTGAGTGGATTTAATTTTCAAGGCTGTCCTCCAATGCATCAGATTTCTCTTAAACTTGTTGCCTGATTTTATTTTTTACAGCTTTATTGAGATACAATTCACATGCCGTACAATTCACTGATTTCAATTGCACAATGCAAGGTTTTTTGTATATTCACAGAGTTGTGCAACCATCACCAAAGTCAACTTCAGAGCATTTTCATCACCCTTAAAAGAAATCCTATACCTCTTGGCAGTTACTCCCCATTTCCTGCTAGCCCTGGGCAACCAGTAGTTCGGTTTATATCACGATAGAGCTGGCTAGTCTGAACATTTCATATAAAGGAAGGATACCATCTATGCTCTTTGGTAACTAGCTTCTTTCACTTCGCCTAATGTTGTCAAGGTTCATCTGTATTGTAGACATATTGGTACTTTATTCCTTTTTATGGCTGAGTAATATTCCATGGTATAGATATATCACCTTTTGTTTATCCATTCACAGATTTGTAAAGCATTAATACAAAAGCCAGCAAGAAGGGGGAAAACAGTAAGTAGGAACTCAAGGAAATAACATCTCCTTTGAGGTTCAGAGTCACAGAGAATCAGAATGAAAAAGAACCTTAAAAATCACTCAGTCCTTTTTTTTCCATGTGGAGAACCCAAGACCCAGGGTAGGAAAGCCATCTTCCCAGGGTCCCTCAGCATCAGGGTTTGAGCTGGGAGGAGGCCCAGCTTGTCCTGACTCCAAGTCCTGTGCTGTTCCCTGCTGCCACCCACATCCAGGGCCTCAG
The DNA here is from genome assembly GCF_039906515.1 of Pseudorca crassidens. Classification (NCBI taxonomy): domain Eukaryota; kingdom Metazoa; phylum Chordata; class Mammalia; order Artiodactyla; family Delphinidae; genus Pseudorca; species Pseudorca crassidens. The sequence goes on along the minus strand of NC_090300.1, from coordinate 75,451,591 downwards.
GGCTCCTCTCCAAGGTGGAAACGGTAATCCCTGGTGACAGCAGGGAGAGGCACAAGTTTTTTTTTATCTCAGTCTTGGTCTCAATTTTAGAGAATCATTCTGAGTTCAGAGCCTCAAGGTGGGTTTAGAGTTACTTCTGGAGAACTGTTCAGAAGCACCGGTAGTAGGAAGTTTGATTCTGGACCTCTCTCCCCCGCACCTTCAGCCACGTCTCTTATCATCAGAAAGAATGTATGAAAAACTCAGGAATCGAGTACATCACAGCTGGGATGGACCTCACGCCATTGGCTCAGGCATGAGCCTGTGGTGCGGGGGGGGGGGGTGGAAGTCTGTTCCCTTTCAGCCTCCGTCAGGGGGGGCAGGGCCCTGGCTTTCACCTATTTTGGGATTCTTCTAAATTGGGAAGACAGTTTGCATACTGGGTAGTCAAAAACAACAGGTGTCCACGACAGTTATAAATCTAGTGTTCTCAGGCGAGGAATAAACGGGAAGCCCTGTCCCAGCAAACAATGCCAGTCTTGGGCACTGACTCAGGGGGCAGCAGGCAGGTATTTGAAAAAAGACTGAGAAACTTGCCGAGAGCCTGTGTCCCCTTCTGACTGCCTCTCAGAGAAACAGAGGCAAGTTGAGTGGAGGACCAGCGTCCAATGGAGGATGAGCCTGTGACGGGCCGAGGTTCAAGTTCATGTGAGAAACAGCGGAAGTAACAGGGGCCATTTAACCCTGAGAAGAGCCAGGCTGTGGAGAACTAGGAGAGTGTATTCCCCTGTCTTCGAATATTGGAGCAGTCAAGGGGGTGAGATAGTCCGGGGGGCATGGCTAGAATTGAGAAGCGGGAAATTATAAGGAGGCAGATTTCAGTTTGATGTGAAGATGTTTCTAGCAACCAGAGGTGCCCACCAAGTAACTAGAGTGATTCCAAAGGTGGGGACCTGTCCTCCACTGGAAGTCTTCAAGCCAGGACATGGGAGGTCAGTTGGTTAGCCTCTAAGACTGTACCGTCCAACACAGGAGCCACTAGCCACATGTGGCTTTTGAGCACATATAGAAATGATGATCTTTTGGATACATTGGCCCAGCCCAGAAAGCTGCCCCCTGCAGGCACGGGTTCTTCTCCCAAACTTACCGATTAGATGAAACCTCCTCCTCTGGGGAGAAGGGAGGTGAGGGTGTGTTTCTCCCGTTGCTAGGAATGCCCAGTCAGGGGGTGTGTGGGGATAGAGGTGAGGTTCACCTGGGCTTACACCTCCAGCGTAAGCCAGTGTCCAGCGTGCTGAGATGGAGAGAGACAGGGCGTTACGGATTGGACACCTGGTGGACCAACCTGTGTAAGCTGCATCTCCCCACCGGTGCTGGCCATGCCCACATGGGCACGAACCGTGGCCATGCACGGAAAGGCACATCGCCTTGCTCAGTGCAGAGCAGCTATTGTCTGAGTCCTTGATCCCACACTCGGTGTGTCTCCTATGACATCAAGCACTGGTTTTCGGGGCTGGGATTTTGCCTGTCTCTTACCAACTGGTGTTGTGTCTGAATTCTAGAATTGTGGGATTTCAGAGCCGTTAGAGCTCCCAGATACCATCTGGGCGTGTTGCAGATGAGGTAAGTGGTCTGTGAGAGGGGAAATGAGGCGGCAGCGAGGAAGAGGGCTGTGTGGGTGTTGTCCGGGACACGTGTAGCTTCTCCACCCCACCCCCACCCTGTCACCACCGCTTCCTAGACCTAGTAATTCAGGAAGGCAGTCTGTCTGACCAAACGGCAGGAAGTCCACGGCCCACTCCCATCCCGCTGGGGGCTGGTTCTATTCTTGGGCCATCAGAGACCACACGCCCTTCGGGGCATGTGATACGAGCCCAGACTGCTCACTTTAGTTCTGGGATCTGCCACATTCAGTCTCTTTCTTAGTTGTTTATGTTTTCCTTGCATTTTTATATATCCATGACAACCACAGGTCCTCTCAGGTTCTAACGGAGATCTTAGACCCAGCATCTGGGTAGAGATAAGACGTTTTTGCGATTTGTTTTTTTCATACTTTTTCCCATTTACTTTATTGTTCATTAAGTGCAACATATTAAGTTTAATATATTAATGCAAATCTATTTCAAACTCCAAGTATGTGATAAGAAAAGAACTTATTTTTACCTTTAAAAACAAATCATTCGGGACTTCCCTGGTGGCGCAGTGGTTAAGAATCCGCCTGCTAATGCAGGGGACATGGGTTCGAGCCCTGGTCCAGGAAGATCCCACATGCCGCGGAGCAACTAAGCCCGTGCGCCACAACTACTGAGGCTGCACTCTAGAGCCGCTCGCCACAACTACTGAGCCCACGTGCCGCAACTGCTGAAGCCCGCAGGCCTAAAAGCCCAAGCTCCGCAACAAGAGAAACCAGTGCAATGAGAAGCCCACGCACCACAAGGAAGAGTAGCCCCCGCTCGACGCAACTAGAGAAAGCCCACGTGCAGCAACGAAGACCCAACGCAACCCAAAAAATAAATACAAATAAAAATTAAAAAGATAAATCAAACCAAGTCAAATCCAATCCGTTCCTCCTAAAATAAAATAAAAAAAAGCAAATAATCCGTGATGTAGTCAATAGAGTATATATTACAAAGTCAATTTTTATCATAACCTAAATTTATTTGAGCCCAGGTTTCACTAGCTGTGAACCAGAAGTGTGATATACTTACTTGATTGGATCCATGTCTCTGTATATTGGCATTTCTCTCCTATCCTTTTTGTATATGCAAAATGCATTCTAATCACTGATTCTAGATAAATCTGTTTCTTGGAGAGTAACAGACATGACAAGAAGATGGTTTTCATATGAAGAGAAGTACAGGCAGATGAGGCTGAGTTTGCTCCGAGTTCACGCTCGCAGCACAGCCGAGGAGCAGCTTCAGAGCTGGAGCCAGATTCCCGAGTTCCTGCCTCAGCGGTGCTGCCGTTGAGCTGGAGATCTCGGGCAAGGCCCTCCCTCTCGGCTACCCTTCTCCAACGTTAGGGATCAGCTGAGCTGAGGGGGCCACGCCGCTAACGATGGCCCTGAGATTACGGGAGGGGCTCTGGCCCAGGTGCCCCGTGCTGCGGTGAGTTTCCTAGGAGGCTCAGACCACAGCATCGGCGCAGGTCGCCCCCATCATGTGCGGGTAGCGTGCTATTAAACAGCCTCCCGCTGCTGACCGTCCCAACCTCTGTCCTGTAGTGCAGTTGGGTGAGATCTCTCCCAGATGGTGAGCTTCCGACACTTTTTAGCAGGAAAAAAATTCGAATCGAATCACTCCAGGCTGGCCTTGCACATCGTCTTATTTGCTGAGGAAACAGCCTTTCTCGGGCATAACCTCTTGAAACTTACCTCTTCAGAGGAGGCTCATCTTAAGGGGATAAGCTTTAGCATTGAAAATTCTCTTTCCATCTTTGGTTGGCTGTTTATTCTCCTTTATTCCAGGCCCTAAACTTCAGCCCTATTTGTGCTGTCTGAGTATTTGTGTTAAACAGTCAGCCTGGACTTCATCAGAATGACAGCATTTTAGGGAACCCAGCTGTAGGGCTAGTGTCTGGGATTTCAAAGAGCGGACGCTTTAAGCCTCTGACCTGTGCTCCAGAAGGGTAAAGGTTGGCACTAAAAGCTGCCATCTTTACGGGGGATATTAAGCAAATGGGACTTTCTCCTAATGCAGCCAAAGGGACCGGCAGCTCCGATTCAATTCAAAGAGAGCTCAGGGCCCACAGGAGGCCCAGAGCTGCATTCACCGTGGCGAGTCTCCCGCTGTCTGCTGAGCAGCCATGGGCTCCCAGGAGAGTGTTTCTTGAGCACCTACTGTCTGCCCAGCTCTGTGCTGAGTGCTACGGAGCAGACCTAACACGAGTGTTACCACGTGAGTACTGCTGGCTCCTTCCCAGCTTCCTCCAGAGGGTTCGGGCAGCCGGCTCTGACCTGTCCACCGGCAGAAGGGGGCTGGCCTTTGTGTTGCAACCACAATCCCGGTATCTGAAGCACCTGGACGAAGCTGATGTCTTACCTTTAGTCCGCCCGTTCCCCTCTAGGGCCAGAACTTTATCCGAAACTCCACTCTTCTGAGCTGGGGCTCAGGCAGCTGGCTAATCTCTTGACACCTTCTCAGATGCTACCTGTGTCTTCAGCTGGGGTTCTACTCCAGTCTGGATCGTCACCAGCTCTCACCGCGCAGCCCAGCTTCGATGCTGGGTATTGCCACTGTCCCATTGCCCCTGCAAACAGGCAAGACGGAAGCAGACTCCTCAACCCGCTTCCATTTGTGTGACCCCCTCTGACAGGGAAGGGCTCCTCCTCTACTCAGCACCCAGCTAGAAACCTGACCATCAGCTTAGATCCTTCCCTCCCCATCCCATCATCCAATTAAAGTTGATTCTCGCTCTCTCAAAGCTATTGATTTCTCTCCGTTCCCACCCTTAACAACCTTGGTTCAACCACCTGTGTCTGTCTTGCTCGCCATTGCAGCTTCAGCTCCCGGCATAGGACCTGTCAAGTGGTTGCTCACAATATCTGTTGAATCAATGAGTGAAAGTGAGTGAGCCAGTGGAGACCGTCCATGGTGATCTGTCTAGTCTCATCTCTCCCCTCACCCCTGGCACCCATCCTGAACTCCTTTTGGTTCCCTGCCCATCCACCTCTTCTGGAAGCCTTCTCTTATCCTCCCGTGTGAATGAGTTGACTTCTCTGTGCCTCAGAGCACCGCACACCCAGCCCATTCCTATAGAGCACGTGTCCCACGGCACTGGCATTGCCTGTCTGTGTATCAGTTGTTCTCACTTGACACTTAGTTCCGTGAAGCAGCATCTGTGTTCTACTAGTCATTGCATTCCCAGCACTCAGCACACGGGAGGTGCTCCTCACATATTTGTTGACTAAATGAAGATCTAGAAATTCCTGCTTCCCACCTAACCCCTTGCCACTCTCGTGTCTCCCCCTCACCCCGTCCATCCGGGTTTTGGCACTGGTCACTCTGATGTGCGTCCGAGAACCTCGGGACCAGCTCCACTGGGAGTTTGTATCTGGGCGCTCACATCACCCATCCTGGTTCTTGCCCTGTATTGGGGTGCTTTGTTCAGTGTCCTGACCTGCACAGTCAGACGTGCTTTGCTGGCTCTTACATCCGAGTCTATCCAGAGCTCGTGCCCTGTTCTGGTGTTTTCTGACTGGGTCTCCTATGGTGTTTTGTGCTAGGCTGATCCCCTCACTGGGCCGTGAATCCCCAGGCAGAGGTGACATCTAAGTCCTATCTGGGTGGGACCAGATAGGTGGGACCACTCTCCCCCATCCCCACAGCGCTCAGAACAAGGGCTTGGTGGTGCATAGTAGGTTCCCAGGAAAGGTCAGATGCTTCCCTTGGATTGATCAGAAGCTGGCGGGGCTCAAGGAGGAGCAGGGCTCTGGGAGTTAGGATGACTGGAGGGAAGCCCCTAAGGTGAGGGAGGGCGAGGGGAAAAGGGAGATATTTGTCACCAAGAGTGTGGGTGGAAGAGGACATGCCCTGACAGGAACAGCAGGGAAGCAAGAGGTGGAGGGAGGGAGGGAGGGAGGTGCAGAGCAGAGTTGCCGGCCTCAATGCCCTGTTAGACATGCCCCAGGCACCCGGGGGGCAGCCAGCTGGCTGGGCCCCGTGCCCACACAGCTGTGACCATGGGAGCTCTCTGCACGTGCCTGTCCTCGGCCACAGGGGCCCTTGCTCTCCCCATGCGATGGAAAGGGCCTCACACCCCTTTTATTGAGAGAGGAATCAAGTCAGCAAAGTGCTTTATGTCTCCTCTAGAAAGGATGTGAAGCAAATGTTAGTTATCTTCACGGCCACCACCACCGTCATCCCCTCACTATTCCTCACATCTGTTTCCCTGGGTGTTCACCTTTATTATCTCATTTCGATCATCACAACTGCCGTTATTTACACTTCATAGTTGAAGACACAGAAGTTCAGAGAGGTTGAAGGGCTAACCCAAGGTCACACAGCTAGCCTTGCGGGGTGGTGATGTGGACTGAGATACCTGCTCTGGAAATCCTCTTAGAAAGTGTGGGCAGGGACACAGCCCAAGTCTGTGTGTGTGTGCACGTGTAAGTGTGCCTGTCCCGATTTTCTCCGTGTGCACCTGTGTCTGTCCACGCCTCTGCATGTCGAGGGGTGCGTGTACGGTTCAGGGTGGACCTTGGCAGGTGTTTACGTGTGGAACCGCACAGAGGGCAGCCTCGGGGTCGCGGGCGCGTGTGAACGTGGTCTGGGCTCATACACGCGCGTGCACGCAGGCACTCACCCCCTTCTCAGATGACTTGGCTGACTGAGGGTTTGACAACTGAAACCCAGCTGCGTTCTGGCCGGGAAACATCCGCTGTGGAAACCTAGGAGGAGCTGACAGTCCCTAAAGAGGGGCTCCACACGCTGCCAGCAAGCGCTCCTGGCCCGCCGCCTAATTCCCTGCAAATGCTCTTTAAATCTGTTTCTAATTTGGACTCTGCCTTCCCCTGTCCCCACCCAGCCCTCCCCACTCTCCCAACTTGCCTCAAACCAGTCGAATTATGCTGAATAATGGCTGTGGAGGGGGGAGAGTGCTAAAGGTCACCAGTGGGCTGTTGGAGGGTGTAATAATGTCACATTTTAATTTACGCAGGGAATGGTGAGGGGATCAAAACCAATAAATTCGGGCTGTACTCGCAACTCCGGCCAACGGTAACTCCTGCAGGTCATGCCACTTCCAGAGAAGAAATCACTAACTGTCACACCCCACAGTCCACTGTGTTGGAGAAAACCCATGTGTGTATGGACAGATGCAAAACACAACCTTTTCTGTTTGCAAGAGGACTTGGATTTGGGGATTTGCAGCATCAGCAAGAATCTCTCCAGTTGTCGGAGTATCACCCAGATGGTCTGGGTATTAAGATTCTAAAAATATGTCTTCCGTGTATTTTGCAGTCCTGTGAAATATTCAACACCAGGATGACCCAGATCCATGGGAAAGTGTACCCAAAGCACAGCAAGAGGGGTCAGGAGCAGAGCTGTGTGTATACATTGATGGCAGCTCTGAAAGCTTGTTTACATGCGAGAAAGGTGGGGAGGGGGCTGCTGGGAGACATCTGTCGGAACTGTGTTTGTGTTGAGAGGTTGGGGATATCATTTGAGGTGCAGTTGTCTTAATCATTAATATGGACTTAAAGCATGAATTCTTTTGGAAGGCAGAGGGTTTGCTCTACTGACCCCTTATGCCCCCTTGCGGAACAATGGAGTCCAGAGATCTGGAGGTCTAGAGATGATTCTCACCTGTGCTGTGTGGCCAGGTAGCTGGGGAAGAAGCCAGGAGCGAGAGGAAGCCATGCGTTGTCGGGTGTCTGGAGGCCTTTGCTAGGGAGGCTGTGGTCATGGTGATCTGGTGAGAGCCCCGCCTCTTCCCTCCAGCATCCTGAGAGTCTGCAACTGGCGTGTGCTCCAGGGGCTGCAGAGGGGGCCTGGCGTGCTGCCCATCCCTCAGCTGGCTCTGCAACTGCGGGAAGGTAGAATTTGCAGTCCTGGGGGCCACCACCGGGAAGCCGTGAGGCTGTCAGGACTCTGGAGCACACGCTGCTCCATCTGGCTGGGAAGGAAGTGGGAGGGGGAGAAGCTGCTCTGGGCTGAACGACACCCTGAGGACTTGTGCTCCCCATTCCCCGCCACACACCAGACAGAGGCCACCAGGATGCCTTGGGAAGAAAGAGGAGGATGGGGCCACACGTCTGCCATGCCCAGGGCCTGTCTCTGATTCCATCCCTCAAGACACTTCACTTTCATATCTTTTTCCTTTTTAAATGGTTGCCATTTATTTAGCTGTCTGTGATGCTTAAGACTTTGCATATGTCAAAAGCCTCATTTAATCCTCAGAACACACCTGCAAGGTAAGTGTGGCAGAGATGGCTAACCTTCAACCAGAAGTCCCTACTTCCCTTTCTTTAGGGTTGAGCTCTTGCTGGGATGTAGCTGCTCATTCGTGGACCACACTTTCCAGCCCCCTTCACAGCTAGTTGCAGCCAGAGGACTGGGTTCTGACCAATGGTTTGTGAGCAGAAGTGAGTTGCTCCACTACAGAGCCTCGCCCATGAAAACCTCCCAGGAAGCCCTCTCTAAACTTTACCCGCTTCTGCCTGGATGGAATAGGGACAACCCCTGGGATGACCTTGGAAGCCACAGATTTAAAATGACAGAACATCTGTCAGCCTGGGGGTCTGAGTGCCTGTGTGAAGAAAGACTGCTGAGCCAGTATGTTCCCTGCCCAGTCCTGAGCAAGATGGAAACTTGTATCCTACTGTTTCCAAGCCATTATACTATTGGGGGTCTGTTTGTTATAGCAGCGAACCCACCCTAAGTAATTAATCAGGAATTCTCACTTCCATTTTACAGATGAAACTGAGACTCAGAGAGGAAAATAAATTGCCCAAGGTCACATATTCAGTACTAGCAGGGTCACGATGCAAGTCTAGGCCTCTCTGGTTTCATGCTCTAATCTTATGAGTTTCCCCAAGTATGTTCCATGGAACACTATTAACACAACAATGACACCCCAAAACTGTGCTTGAATAAGTTTGGGAAATGCCAACTTAAGCAAAGTCAACAGGCTTCTTTCTGCAGCTCTTTTAAGGATGTTTGCATGCTAATGACCTCTGAGATTCACCACCAGGGCATCTAGCAGGCAGGGAGCAGAGTTTTCCCAATGTTTGAGACCACAGGAACCTTTTCTCTACAGAGCATCTTTGAGAAGAGCACACCAGGAACACACTTTGGGAAAGGTTGAACTTCAGTATGCTGCCCATTATGGGTTGAATTGTGGCTCCCCACCAACCCCCCAAAAAGAAACACTGAAGTCTTAACACGCAGTACCTCAGAATGCGACCTTATTTGGAAATGGGGTCTTTGCAGATATAACAAAGTTAAGGTGAGGTCTTTGGGTGGGCCCTAATTCAATATAACTGGTGTCCTTGTAAAAAGGGAAATTTGGACGCACACAGACAGGCACAGAGGGAAGAGGCTATGAAGACACAGAGACATGCAAGGAGAATGCCGTGTAAGGGCAGAGATGGGAAAGATGCATCTCTAAGCCAGGGAGCACGAAGGATTGCCAGCAGACGCCGGGAGCTAGCAGAGACAGGAAGGATTCTCCTCTAGAGGTGTCGGAGGGAGCGTGGCCCTGCCCACACCTTCATCTCAGACTTCTAGACTCCAAGACTGAGAGAGAATAAATTTCCACTGTTTTTAGGTGCCCCGTTTGTGGCACTTGGTCCTGGGAAATGAATACACTGCCTCAAGCTCCTTTCAGGACTGAAGTTTCTTGGCATTGGTACCTTACAGATAACCGTCCACATGACTAACCAAGGTGGCTTCAGTTTACCAAAGCACAGATGGAGGAAAAGAGAGGCATCGGCTTCGGTGCCGGGCTCTGCATCCCCTTTTGACTTCCTGACCTCTCTGTGCAGTTTGATCGTTTGTAAGGTGCGGATAGCAAGGCTCACGCTCACTTCAGAGGCTAAGGGGAGGGTTTAATGAATTAACATAGCTGAAATATCTAGACTAGTACCTGACAGAAAGCTAGTGCCCATTCCTTTAAAATTATCTAGGCAGGATGGCATGGTAACTGGGGCAGGGGGCGGGGGGGGCAGGCCGACCTGCGTTTGAATCCAAACTCTGCTCTTCACCAATGGTGTTACCTGGAGCAGTTTGCTAACCTTTCCAAGTCTCAATCTCCCCATCTCTACAATAGAGAAAAGTCATGCCTGTTGCTACCAGAGGGTCTTCAAAGAAAGTGAAATCACAACCCTCAGGTAACAAATGAACACGTGTGAATTATTTTATTTAATCTATTGTTAATGAGTGAACTAGAGAGATGTTACAGTTGGTTCAAGGGAGAATCCTAAAAAAGTCACGCGTAGATCAGAAATCTTGAAATGCATTTTCAAATGGACACAGTGAACTGGCTTTTGCACAGGGAATAGGGGCTGCCCAGCTCATTTGTGTGTCCACAGTCAAGAATCCCTGTGTGTCCTCAGTTCCCTACAACTTATAGAGCTGCAGAAAGAGCTCAGAAGCTGGAATCAGAGCTAGGAAGGGTGTGTTCTAAACAATACGTACCTTTAGAGATACCCAGTAATAATTTTTGCTTATTTTGCAGATTTCCTTATGGTCTTGTCACCGAATTGGTCAACTGGACCCACGCTGGGGTCCTAGTCCGGGCCGAGACCCCCTGTCCTGGCCAGGGAGTTTCTTTTTCCTATCGTATTCACGTAGTCAGTAACAACAAAACCAATGCTGAGACTGGAACAACACAAGCTTTATTCAACGGGCAAAGAATGGAGAATCCGGAATGTAAGTTCACAAAGCAACTTCTCAACCCAATTCTGGCAGAGATGCTAAATATATAGGACGGTCGAGGTAAAAGGGAGGGAATTAAAAAGAGTGGGCGGAATATTCATGAATTATCCGAGAACCGGGGTGTGGTTTGGACCCAGAACTGTTGCAGCTCTCCTTTTCAGCCCTTCTATGGGCTTTTCCTGTTGCTGTCATGGCAACTGTCAACTGTCATGGTGCTGCTGGGTGTGTCATTTGGTTGCTAATGTATTCCAGTGAGCGTGTAATGAGGCTCAAGGTCTACTGGAAGTCAAATCCTCCACCATCTTGGGCCTAGTCGGTTCTGACCTGTTCTTGTTTTTTACTTCTTGCAACTTCCTCCCAAAACTTAGATAAGAATAATTGGTTTCTATCTGAGGGAGGGTCAGGGGTGTGATTCTGGGGCAACAGCCTCTCACATATTCATATGTACGGGATTAGAAAAAGATAGATGAATGTGTGAAACAAGCAAGTTGCTGAATAAGGTACGATCCTATCTTCATAAAAACAAGCTGTGTGTGTGCGCGCGTGTGCGCGCACGCGCGCGCCTGTACGCACACGAGTGGGTGTGTATATATAACACTGATTAAATTCATACTGGTGTCTGGGAGAATACACAGGCTGCACACAATGCCCGCCTCTGGAGGGCAGGATCCAGACTGGGATGTGGATGGAGACTTCCATGGCTCACTTCCTAAACTTCTGTGTCATTTGAATACAAACCAATACCTGCTTCACAGTGTCCTGTGACCGAGGATTGCCTGAATGAGAAATATGTCTGTCGTGCTTGACGCAGTGCCTAGCTTTCAAAACATGGTAGGTTTTGTGAATATTATTAATGTACATTCGAAGAGCCCGGAGCCCCCAGGCCTGTTCTCAGGAAGAAATGACCAAGAGGAACAAGCACACTGCTGCCCAAGGGCCTCTCCCTCTGAGAGAAGCTAGTTTTGAAATCCTGGGCTTGGATTTGGGGACCCACCTGTGTGCCCCTCACCCCCCTGAGGGCTGGAGGGCACCTCCTGCCTGAGTTATGGCCTGGGGGCGGCTTCAGCCCTGCTGGCAGCCACATGTTCAGGCCCACCCCATGTTTAGCTGTGACAAGCTCCTGGGCCACAGGAGGAAGGCCTGGCTGGGCCAAACTCTAGACAGAAGGGCTGTCTGTACCCAGTGCCCGCCTCCTGCCTAAGCTGGGGCCTTGGCCTCCATATGAGTCCAGTTAGCGTCCCCCAGCCAGGGGAAGGGGGTGCTGGTCACAAAATGCAAAGAGACAAAATCGAGTTTTTGAGGATCTAATTTTAGCCTCTGACTCATCCCTAAAGGACAGCCTTGGTACCCGGGAGAGGTCTTGGGAAGGGGTCAGAACACCTGACCCTGGTGCAGGTTTGGCCACTAACTGGCTTCATCACGACGGACTGAGCCTTAGTTTTCCCATCTGCCCAATGGGAATAAGACTAGTATTTATCTCCAAGGGCTATTGTGAAGCTCAAATGAGGTGGTGTCTGTGAAGGTGCTTTGTGAGCTGTGAAGTTCTATAGAGATTTAGTTTTGGTTGATGCAGTGAGGTACTGCAGGAAGCTAACTATGCTGTAATAATAGCAAATGTTGTACGGTACTTACCCCATGACAGGCCCTGTTGTAATTGCTTTACCTCTATCTAGTCATTCAATATCCACAGCAGCCCCACGAGGAGTGTGCAATCATCCAATCCCCACTTGACAGATGAGAAAACCGAGGCAAAGAGAGATAAGTAGCTCCTCAAACCTTCCCATGACGACAGGCCACCTGGACAGAGTCCTTCCTCAGGGAAGCATCTCATCACCAAACCCACACATGCAACTGGGTTTTCTTTTCCTTTCTTTTGTAGAATATTTCAACATATACAAAGTAAAAAGAATATCAGAAAAAAATCACATGAGTTCTCATTACCCAGCTTTATTAATTACCAATTCATGGCCAGTTTGCTTCATCTTCATCCCCTCCTCTCGCTGATTTGTTCGGAAACAAATCCCAGATATGTTGTGTATGTGTATTTCATTTTGTGTTTCCACAAGATAGAGATTCTTCCAAAAACTTAACCTTAAAACCATTGTCACCTAAAAATTTTCAATAGTCATATCATCAACTACTCAGAAAATTTATTTGAATTAGGATACAAATAAGGTTCATATATTGTAATTGGGTGATAGGTCCCTCGAGATTTTTAAAATCTATACGTTTCCATCTCCATTTTTTTTCCTTACGTTTTGTTCGTTCATTATCGTTGTTTGAAGAAACCAGGTCACTTGCCCTATAGAGTTCACCACAGTATGGATTTTGCTGAACGCACCCCTGTGGTTTGTTTATGGTTAAGGTCCTTCTGTCCCCTAGATTTTCTGTAAATTGGTTGTTTTGTCTAGAGGGCTGCCCAGATTCAGTTTCATGGGTTTTTTGTGTTTTGTTTGTTGGTTTTTCCAGCAAGGGCACTTCATGAGTAGTATCCTTTTCCTCCTTCCAGCCCCTCAACTATTGGTCTCTCTTCTTCCCAGTATCCGGGATGCCATCTTGAAAGAATGTGTCCTAGGAGTAGGGACACTGGGATCTAATGGGGGCAAAACTGAGAAGGAAATGGCTCAAGACAACATCTAGAAAACTCAAGGTCTTTACCTGTATCCACTGTTTAGTTAGAAGGTTCCCCTTCATCGTAATAGTAACACTTCTTGAGTGTTTACAATACACCAGGCACTGTTTTGATTGCTTTTAATGTAAAACCGACTTTATTCTTCTCAACAATGCTGTGCAGTCAGTACTAAAAGTATTATCACTTAGAAAAGGGGAACCAGGCCCAGAGAGATTAAGTCACCTGCCCCAAATCTCACCATGGTGTTTGCCAGAGAGAACTGTCCTGTCTCCAGGAGTGCTTGACTTAGGGACTTTCCAGGCCTGTATCATCAACACATGGCGAAACGCTGCATTCTCACTCGGATTGACCCTTTGTGATCTCAGAATAGTGTGTCAACTACAAATTCTTCTTTTATCTTTTAGGGAGCTTGCCTCTGGGACAGCTGCTCACGTCCAGATTCCTCGTCTCAAGGTCCCCTTATAGATATAAGAATTATGCTCTCTTGTTAGGCAGTACTTTGCAGGCTAGATTAGGGGACATGGCCCATCTGCCTGGAGCCCTTGCCTTTCTCTTGATGCTAGAGGACTACAGTGATTCTTTCCTGTAAAGACGATCTGTTCGGCACTGGTATTTTTTTGACCACTTTACAAAATACCCATCCCTCACCCCACCTGATAAAACCCATTCGGTCCTGGAGTTGGAGCTCTTCCTACCTAGCCCTGGGGTTGTGCCTAAACTGAGAGTCTTTCTGTTTCACCTGCAGAACCAGGGTAATGATCTTTGTATCTTTCAGGGAGGCCTCTTGTTGAAGGCTCCTCACCGGAAAAGGGAACCAATGATATATCATGTGACAGCTTCAAGAGCCAGACCTCAGAGTTCTGCCGGGAGCCAAACCTCTCTGTTCCAGAGACATGGATCGTGGGCCCTCAGCTGGGGTAGTGAGGGGGCCGTGGAGAGGGGCAGCAGCCGGCAGGGGCAGGGCCAGCTACAGGATTTGCAGGGTTCATTGCGAAATCCAAAATGTGGGGTCACTTGTTCAAAAATTATCAAGAATTTCAAGATAGCGACCACAGAGCATTAAACTAAACATGGGGCCCTTCCAAGTCTTCCCTCACTGGTACTTCGGGACCCGTCCAAAACACTTTTATAAATGGCGTGATGTTTGTAAAATGAGACAAGCTAGGCTGGCTTGTGTGTGCTAACTACTTTTCATTGTGCCTCAACTAACTCTGAACTGTGGAATATTCCGGACAGAGGTATGGTGGGAACAGACAGAGAGTATCCAGGGGGAAAGTCTTAGGTGTCTGGCAAAAATGGCCTAGCAGTGATTTCTGCCTCAGAGTGCGTGGGTGAGGGCAAGCAGAGCGTGAAAAAGTACATGTGTTGATTGAGTTATACACAGAAACCACAGAAAGTAAAGCCCCACCTGAGGGGCTATTCAAGATGCAGAGAAGGTTAGGCGAGAAAGCCTGGCACAGTGTTGGGTTAGAGAAGGCTGGGAAACCGTACCTTTGATTCTTTTTGAAAAGCAGCAATGCAAGGAGAAACATTTGTAGATGTTTATGAATACGAAAGAAAGCTGGAAATGTGAAATGACAGATGCCGATGAGGTTTCTTTGAGAAGAGCCCACAGCGGAGTGGAAGCAGGGCACCAGCCTGCCACTTCCCTTGCAGAGGAGAAGTTGGCTACTCTATGGACGGGGCCATACCCAGAAGCTGGGGGGCAGGAATGTCTGGAGTTTGTGCATCAGGCAGTTTTCCCCCAACCACCTCTACAGGATGACAAGACACTTCTCCCAGAAAACCTAGAGAGAAGAATCCACACTGCACAACCCAGGGGCACCCTTCACCTTCTAGCCCAGCAGGGGGCTGTCCTCCAGGGTGTCTTTCCCATGCCCTGCGATGGGACCAGTACCCCACTGGCTGTCTGGTGCGGCTCAGTGTCTCTCTCCTCCAAGGTGGAGGCGTTCTAGCAAACAGTGGCTTTCCCACTGGTGGTCAGTGCGGTCCCCCATCGGACACCATCTTGTCTTCCCTGCATGGCTAACCGAAGAGGGACAACTTGTGTCTTTGTCTCTTTTCTGCTTCACCCTACAGCATGCCACTGAGTTCCTACTAGCGGATGAAACCGACTTGGAGTAAGATCACCCTGAGTCCAGCAAAACTTGGTCTTCCTGAAAAAGTACTTAATTTAGTTCTAATGCTCACTTAATCCTTTAGTCTGGCTACCCTTTTTCCTGGGCGAGTGGTAAGTTACTATGACTCTCATTGAAAGGCTGAGAGTTGCAGCGATTAAGAGCATAGAACCTACACCCAGACTGCTGGAGGTCAAATCCCACCTCCACCAATAACAACTGTGGAAACTTCAGCAAGTCAATGAAACTCTCTGTGCCTCAGTTTCCTCATCTACAAAATGGGGATACTGTGGGCTGTAAGGAGAGTTATATGAGTTAATACAAGAGAAGTCCTGTCGTGGAATAAATGTCACTATTATTATTAAATGAGAAATATGATTGATTAAATAAAATATGTACAATTACTATTAAATAAAAAGATGACTTTACCAGTTTCTCTGTGGCACCAGTAATTACATGGGGTCATTGCTTGGCCTGTGACTGAAATACTGAGTATTACTACCTAAAAGCAGCTTCCTAAATTGGCTCAAAAGTCAGTATCCCTGTGTCCAGATGAGCAGATTCTTTCTTGCTTCGAAAGAAAAATGAAAAGGAAAGAAGTGATTTCTTCTGTGGGGTTGGATGCCGTCCAGAACCGTATGGCCATACTTTAAATTGATGAATGGCTGAATTGCCGGCAGAGACCCTGACAGGCGGGGACTGCTGGGATGTTAAAATAAAATGATAGAAAATGAAGACAATTCAGCTGAGTTTCCACAGGGGCATTTGATCCGACCAGACTTCTTGCCAGAGCAAATGAGACCAGAGTGAGCGAACACCTGTAACAACATCGTTGTTGTCACTGCCTGAAGGGCAGCCACTGCGAGATGGAAAAGGAAATAAATAGTGGGGGGAGGGCAGACAAAGGAAAGATGCAGGCCTGGGGACCTGAGCGCTCATGCCGCTTTCGAAATGACAATGGGGTTCTAAAAACTGAGCACTGCTTAAAACAAGAAAAGAAGAAGGCTTCCAGCCTGTAAAGATGCTGCCTGGCCCCGGCCCTGGCCCCGGGTCAGCCAGGTCTGGACTCATCCTTGTCAGCGCTGTGTGTCACCCACTGGGTCCTCTGGGCTTGTCTCCCTGGGACAGGCTGCACTCTGCTCTCTTCCTGGAAACTGAAACTCTGACACTGTAACTAACTACTACAGTTATGGGATTTTTAATATATATTTTTATTATAAAAAAGATGTGATATTTAAAGAAAGCTTAGGAAATACAGAAAAGTAGAAACAAGAAGAATAAAATTTTCAAATCTCAGTACCTAGAGCCAACATTTGTTAAAAGTTTGGGGTTTTCATCCAGACTTAAAAAAAAAAGTCAGAGTGATATGATTAAAAATATATATAATAGTTTGATTATAGCCTACTTAATATTATTTCATAATCATTCTATATAGTATCATAAAATTTTATAGATATAATTGAATGAGTGTACAATATTCTGTCAAATAGATTCATTATAACAAGTTTTTTTATAAAATGACATTTTGAATATTTCCTTTTTACTAGTATAAACAATAATATAATGAACACTTTTTAAATAACTGCTCTATTGAGATAAAATTCACCTACCATCAAATTCACTTTCTAAAGTATACGATTCAGTAGTTTTTAGTATATTCACAGTTATACAACTATCACTGCTATTTAATTCTAGAGCATTTTCATTAACCCCCAAATAAATCCTGTACCCAATCCTCCTAGCCTCTAGCCCCTGGCAACCACTAATCTACTTTCTATTTCTATGGCTTTACCTATTCTGAACACTTCACGTAAATGGAATCATACAATATATGGTCTTTTTTTTTTTTTTTGCGGTATGCGGGCCTCTCACTGTTGTGGCCTCTCCCGTTGCAGAGCACAGGCTCCGGACACACAGGCTCCACGGCCATGGCTCACGGGCCCAGCCGCTCCGCGGCACGTGGGATCTTCCCAGACCGGGGCACGAACCCGTGTCCCCTGTATCGGCAGGCGGACTCTCAACCCCTGCGCCACCAGGGAAGCCCCAATATATGGTCTTTTGTGTCTGGCTTCACTTAGCATATTTTCAAGGTTTATCCATATTGTAGCATGTAGCAGTACTTCATTCCTTTTTATGGCCAAGTCATATTCTACTGTATAGATGTACCACATTTCGTTTATCCATTCATCAGTTGATGAACATTTTGGCTATTTCCACTATTTTTTGCTATTATGAATAATGTTGCTATGAATGCTCATGTACAAGTTTTTGCGTGGACATATATTTTCAGTAATCTTGGAGATATACCTAGGAGCGGAATTGCTGGGTCGTATGGTAACTCTGCTTAACTTTTTGAGCAACTGCCATTTTACATTCCCACCATCAATGTATGAGGTTCCCAGTTTCTTTATATCTTTGCAATCTCTTATTAATTTCTGTTTGTTTGCTTTTCACTAGCCATCCTAGTAAGTGTTAAGCATCTTTTCATGTGCTAATTGGTCCTCTGTATATTTTCTTTGAAGAAATGTCTTTTCAAATTCTTTGCCTCTTTTAAAATTATGTAATTTTTATTATTAAACTTAAAAGTTGTTTTTATATTCTGGATGAAATTTCTTATCAGATATATGCAGAAAATTCAAATATTTTCTCCTGTTCTGTGAGTTGTCTTTTCACTTTCTTGATAGTGTCCTTTGATGCACAAAAGTTTTAAATTTTGATGGAGTCCAATTTATCTTTTTCCTTTAGTTATTTATTCTTTTTTTTTTTTTTGGTTATTTATTCTTTTGGTATCATATCTAAGACTCCATTGCCTAGGCCAAGGTTGCAAAGATCTACACCTATTTTTTTCTTCTAAAACTTTTATAAGTTATTTATTATAGGGAATTTGCTCATGAGATTATGGAGGCTGGAAAGTCCCAAGGCCTGCAGTCAGCAAGTTGGAAACCCACAGAACTGATGGGGTAGTTCCAGTCTGAGTCTGAAGGCCTAAGGACCAGGAGAGCTGGTGACGTGAGTTCCTTCCTGAAAGCTGGCAGGTTACAAATCCAAGAAGAGCCAATGTTTCAGTTCGAGTCCAAAGGTGAAAAAAGACAGATATCCCAGCTTAAGCAGTCAGGTGGGAGGAAATTCCCTCTTATCCAGTGGAGGTCAGCCTTTTCATTCTATTCGGACCTTCAAGCAATTGGATGAGGGCCACCCACATTGGGGAGGGCATTCTGCTTCACTTGTCCCACCCATTCAAATGTGAATCTCATCCAAAAATACCCTCACAGAAACATCCAGGATAATGTTTGACCAAATATCTGGGCACCCTGTAGCATAGTCAAGTACACAAGTACAATGAACCATCACACCTAGGGTTGGTGAAGGCCTAGTGGTGACGTTTGAACTAAGAGTGGGAATAATGGGGGAAGAGATTTTGAGGTAGAGGGGATAAGTTCTGAAGTAAGAATAATCCACAATATTCCAGGAATTGTAGAAGGACCAGTGTGGTTGGAAGGAGATGTGCAAGGAGGAAAGGAATCTGGAGACGGGGCCAGGGCTACGTTGTGTGTGGTTTGTAGACAGCGATTAGAAGTTTAGATTTTATTCTAAGTAAAGTGGGAAGGTATTGGAGTGATACAAAAAAGATCAAGGTGATGAAATGAAAAGGGTGTATGTGTGTGTATGTGTTTATGTGCGTGTGTGTGTTGGGGCAGGGAGACCGATTGCAAGGTCAAGACGATGGCAGCTTGAATTAGGGTGGTGGCTGTAAAGGTGATGGTCAGAGGTTGGATGTATTTTGGAAGTAGAGCTTGAAGGACTTGTTAGTGGATTGCATGTGAGACGTGAAGATAATAGATGAATCAAATATTACTTCTAGATTTTTGCCTGAGTAACTAGATGGTTTGGTACCATTTATCAAGATGGGGGAATGTTTGCTGGGAGTTGGAGTGAGGAGTTGAGTTTTGGAGAAAATCAGAAGTTCTCTTTTGGCCTCATTAAGTTTGAGTTTGTTGCCTCTGACTAGAATTTAGGCCTTCTAACCACGACAGGTGTTTTTCCTACAATGCCACACTATTCATCTGTTGGCTGAAAAAAGATGCACAACATGAGAGCTGTGGGTTAAGTTTTATTTGGGGCAAAATGAGGGCCATAGCCCCGGAGACAGCGTCTCAGATAGCTCTGAGGAACTGCTCCAAAGGGGTGGGGGTGGGATCGGTATAGATGTGATTTTGGTGAAGGGGGAGACGTGCAGTCAAGCACATATGTTGGCACAGGGTCGTTGCTAATTTTGAGAAGCAGATGTTAATGATTTTAGTGCTTTTCTAGATATGAGAAAATGCAAGAAATTGGGCTCATAAAATCTTCCCCTGAAAATATCTAACTATCTGAAGGCCTGCTCTGCCAGTTTTTCTCAGAGCACAGAGTGCCTCATTCCTGATCTCTGCCCTGAACTCCTTTCAGGGTGTGTTGAAGGTTAACAACTGCAGCGACTAGTGACTTCATTCTTATAGAAGCAGATGGCGAGCGACAATTTTTAGTCCGCATATCCATTCAAAACATATGTATTGAGCACCTGTGTGCAAATTTCTGTTCTAGATGTTGAGGAAAGAGCCCTCAGCAAGTCAGACACAGCAGAACTAGCTGCTGTTTCTTGAGTCTCTGCTGTGTGCTGGGCATTGTGCAGAATACGAAATGAATCAGACAGATCTCCACCTCACCAAATGCTTTCAACTTAATTGGGTCGTTTAGGCAGAGAGACAAATAAATAACAGTTGAAAGTCATAAATACATTTATCGAGTACCGGTTATATTCCAGGCACTCTGCCAGCCATGCCACATGCTGGGAGTATAAAGATGAATTAAGATGCAGGCCTGTTCCCCAAACACTTACACTCCAGTGGAAGAGACAGACACCTTCGAGCGGAGGAATGACTAAATGATTCTAATCCAGTGTGGTCAATGACAGGGCACTGTGAACGCACAAATGTACTGAGCAGAGGCCATCATCCTGCATGACGGTGGCCGCCTAGAGGAGATAAAAATTCAGGTGAGTCTTAAAGGATGAGTCAGACCAAGAAAGGTTGAAGGCACTCCCCGCTAAGGGACAGCACAAGAACAGAGCGGCGAGCTGCCGGGGTTTTCAGCAGAGACGCGAGTGGCTGGGCTTGCATTTTGTAGCTACGCATATGTAGGTCAGTGGCGCTTGAAACGGGGGCGGGGGGAGGGGGAGGCCCCTTGAAACGGGGGCGGGGGGAGGGAAGGACTGGAGGCAGCAGTGTCAGCCAGGAGGATGTGGCTAAGGGTAACAACTAAGAGAGGAAAGATGGGAGCCGGAATGAGTGACAGGCGGTGTTCAGCATGGCCAGGGTTCTGCCCTCCTGCAGACCTGGAGAGTCAGCGCGGCTTTCACCAGTGAGGGGCACTGAGAAGGGCTGAAAGGAGGACTTGCGGGACTCAGCCCTAAAGTAGATCAAGAGGCTGGCAGAGAAGTTTCAAGTGGAGGTGATAACAACCAACAGGGACTTCCCTTCCCTGATTAGCATTTCACGACGTCATGTAATCCTCAGGGTGCTGTTAGGCACACACCCCATTTCAAACGCAAGGAAATGAAGGGTCAGAGGGGTTGAGTGACAGGCCTGAGGTCAGACACTGCACAGTGGTGGGGTTTTTATTTTGTCTCCCCTGCTGTAATGGGTCAGAACCAGGACACCACCACACTGAGAGAGATCCTTGGCTTTATACCCCAAGACCCCAAGGAGCGAAGAACGAGCGTGAGGCTGGGCAGAGCCTGCGGAGTTCCTGCTGGGCACTCACGCTTCTTCCAGCCCAGCGGTCCCGCCCTCACTCTCCAGAGACGTGTCTCTCGCCTTCTCTGACCCCGGCAGGCCTGACAGCCGTCAAGCTCATCACCTCTGAGATCAGAAAGACTGGGAAGTAGACATTAGTGGCTGTGAGCTGAGGAAACACACAGAAGAGCAATTAAAGTGGCGCATGGGGGGAAGCTTGCCTTTAATGGTTTGCAGCTGCAGAAAGCATTCGCCTCCCCCTTCGGGCTCTGCCCTGCTGCTGCGGCTGCCTGTCTGTATTTCGCATCCTGACCAATTAGATCCCCATGTGTGCTGCAGGCGTGAAAAAATAGAAAGTGAATAATCCTTCATTCTCTGCATAGCGAGCAGCTTTGATCCTCTGGTGTGGGGGCCCTGTTCCATCAGAAAGTGCACCTCTTCTCAGTTTTCTTTTTTTTTTTTTAAACTCAGTTTCCTTGTTTCAAAATGACATTAACCTCCACCCAGAGACCTGTGAAATGACCACAATTCATCTTTAGACCCCTGTGATCAAAGCTGGGTTGGGGTTTTTCTTCATCTCTTTTTTAAACTCTTGCTACACAGCCCTTCTTTCCTCACATTGGTTTGCTGCCAATGTTTCCAGGCTGAAATCAAAAGGAATAGTCTATTAATATCAGGCTCATGCAACAAGGGCACCATTGTCTGCTTCATTTCAGAGTACCTATGGTCCTCTGGTGAGAGAGAGAGAGAGAGAGATGGTGAGTGTGTGTGTGTGTGTGTGTGTGTGTGTGTTCAGATAAGCAGTTTCAAAATAAGCAGGAAGAGAGGGAGTTAATCCTGGTTTATTTCAAATGTGAGATGAATCTCAGTGACTCTGGCTATAGATTCAAATACTGATCGCCTGTTCGACTTTGAAGGCATTAAGATCTCAGAAGCATATTTGGTAGGAGACCTATTTTAATGCTATAAATAAGGTTGTGGTGAAGCTGCTTGTGGTGGTGTAGGGGTACAGGCAATAAAGGAGGTGGTGGTGAGGAGGAAGGGGAGCGGAAGGTGGTAGGGATGGTACTGGTGTTGGTGTGAAGAGATGCAGGTAGAGTAGGCGGAGGGGGTGCAGGAGCTGGGTGGTCACAGTGATGATGGTGTCAAAGAAATGGAGGATGAAGTGGCTATAGAGGTAGTGAAGGAGAAAGTAGAGGAGGTGGTTTGGTGGTGAAGGTGAGAGAGGTAATGGAGGGAGTGGAGGAGGAGGTGAAGGATATGGTCATGGTGGGAGTAGAGGCAGTGGTGGTGAAGGACATGGAGGAGGGGGTGCAGGGTATGGTGATGGTGCTGGTGGTGGTGGAGGTGGTGGTGGTGGAGGTGGTGGTGGTGGAGGTGGTGATGGTTATGATGGTGGTGGTGGTGGTGGAGGTGGTGATGGTTATGATGGTGGTGGGGGGGTGGAGGTGGTGGGGGGTGGCGGTGGTGGTGATGGTGGTGGTGGAGGTGGTGATGGTGGTGGAGGTGATGGTGGTGGTGGTGGTGGTGGTGGTGGAGGTGATGGTGGAGGTGGTGGAGGTGGTGGTGATGGTGGTGGAGGTGGTGGAGGTGATGGTGGCAGTGGTGGTGATGGTGGTGGTGGAGGTGGTGGAGGTGGTAATGGTGGTGGTGGTGGAGGTGATGGTGGTGGTGATGGTGGTGGTGGAGGTGGTGATGGTGGTGGAGGTGGTAATGGTGGTGGTGGTGATGGTGGTGGTGGAGGTGGTGGAGGTGGTAATGGTGGTGGTGGTGGAGGTGATGGTGGTGGTGATGGTGGTGGTGGAGGTGGTGATGGTGGTGGAGGTGGTAATGGTGGTGGTGGTGGTGGTGGTGGTGGTGGAGGTGATGGTGGTGGTGGTGGTGATGGTGGTGGTGGTTATGGTTATGATGGTGATGGTGGTGGTGGTGGTGGAAGTGGTGGTGATGGTGTATATAAAGGAAGTGGAAAAGGAAGTAAAGAGGTGGTGTGGGAGGTGATGGTGGTGGAGGAGGCAGTGAGGGATGAGCAGAGTTACTGAAAACAAGAATCAGCTGCTGTCTGTACTTCCATCATCCTGTCTCAGCAGATCCCACAAGCTGGGAAGACTCAAAAGCTTATCCCATGAATCTTCAGTTTCACCCAGGTGTGTGTAAATCTTTTCCTCCTGCTTCACTGGGCAGGTTTTGTGTGGTGGTCACTCCCAGCTGAGGGCTGCTTGGATAGCCCTTGTTGGAAACAGCTCTCCCTGGATCAGTATCTCACAGACGTAGGTCCACATCCTCCAAGTCCATGACATGCATCCACTGCAGTGTAAACCTTCTGGGAGTGGCAGGTAGAGGTAGGGAAGCGGTGGGGTAGAGGTCAGCTGGGTCACCCAGATCGACTATGCTTAGGGCTCTTGAGTGAACTGCATGATTCAGTAAGAAAAAATAACTGGGAGTCCTGGGGCCCGGGGCCTAGCCCTGCCTCTGACAGCTGTATGGCCTCCAAGGGGCCACTTTCCGCTCCATTCCCCAGTCTCCCACTGTGTGAAATGAGATCATTGTATCAGAAGAGTTCTGCCAACCCTGACCCTTGTCTTCTCTTTTGGAGAAATTACGGCAAATATTAGAGCTTTGCTTGAGTTCCATCCTGACTTTCTGAGGATGGAGTTTTATTTCCCATTTCTTCAGTTTATGTCCTTTTCTGAAGGCAGAACAGAGTGGCCCTTAATTTACCTGTGTCAGCCTTGGGTAAGTGGGTGGGTTACATGACCCAGTGCCCATTACCCTAAAGCCATCACCAGAACCAGGTTCAGATCAAAGTCAGACTGATTCTTCCCATACCTGCCTTAGAGGAAAGGTCACAAGTTCTGGTGAGAGGGTTCCAAAGTGGCCTGTTATCACCTGTCATTGCACATTGCCAGAGATGAGACATGCAAGTCGGAGCCTAGAATAAAGCCGGACTCTTTCAGACCAGAGAGTAAGCAATTGACCTTGGTCTAAGAAAGCTGGCAGAACCGGAGCAAGGGAGGGCATGGGGCAGGAAGGGCAGTCTAGGGGGCAGATTCTTTGCTGCTGATCAAGAGTCAGGACAGTTGCTGGTAGTGAACTTTTCCACCAAAGGACAAAATTGCCCTTGTCAGGATGTGGCGGTGTGGCAGGAGCAGTGGATTTGTGTGTGTGTGTGTAACTTCTTTTTTTTTTTTCTTTTTTTTTTAACATCTTTATTGAGGTATAATTGCTTTACAATGGTGTGTTAGTTTCTGCTTTATAACAAAGTGAATCAGTTATGCATATGTTCCCATATCTCTTCCCTCTTGCGTCTCCCTCCCTCCCACCCTCCCTATCCCACCCCTCCAGGCTGTCACAAAGCACCGAGCCAATATCCCTGTGCCATGCGGCTGCTTCCCACTAGCTATCTACCTTACTACGTTTGTTAGTGTGTATATGTCCACGACTCTCTCTCGCCCTGTCACAGCTCACCCTTCCCCCTCCCCATAACCTCAAGTCCGTTCTCTAGGAGGTCTGCGTCTTTATTCCTGTCTTACCCCTAGGTTCTTCATGACATTTTTTTTCTTAAATTCCATATATATGTGTTAGCATACGGTATTTGTCTTTTTCTTTCTGACTTACTTCACTCTGTATGACAGACTCTAGGTCTATCCACCTCATTACAAATAGCTCAATTTCGTTTCTTTTTATGGCTGAGTAATATTCCATTGTATATATGTGCCACATCTTCTTTATCCATTCATCAGATGATGGGCACTTAGGTTGTTTCCATCTCCGGGCTATTGTAAATAGAGCTGCAATGAACAATTTGGTACATGACTCTTTTTGAATTTTGGTTTTCTCAGGGTATATGCCCAGTAGTGGGATTGCTGGGTCATATGGTAGTTCTATTTCTAGTTTTTTAAGGAACCTCCATACTGTTCTCCATAGTGGCTGAACCAATTCACATTCCCACCAGCAGTGCAGGAGGGTTCCCTTTTCTCCACACCCTCTCCAGCATTTACTGTTTCTAGATTTTTTGATGATGGCCATTCTGACTGGTGTGAGATGATAGCTCATTGTAGTTTTGATTGAGCAGTGGATTTTTAGTCAAAGACTTGGCATTGCAGCTTCTGAGACTTTAAATACATCGCTTCCCTTTTCTAGACCTCAATTTCCTCCTTCCCATTGTAATGGGACAATAATAACGCCAGCACCAATGTTGCCCTGAGGGTAAGATCACATGGCAAACTGCTCAATATCTGATAAGTGTTGAAGGATTTTTATTCCTATAGCTCCCCTTGACTTTGGAATTGACTTGATGGGGTAGCTAGGAGGAAAGGTGAGCCAGATGGGAGCTGTTCTGACACACCTGAGCAGCCTGCGGCCATTGCTGATTTAATTACAAATTTCCAGTTGAGAAGGCACCACTTAGGCACCTGTAATTGAAATGTTCTCAGAGAGGCACTGGCTGTAACCCCATTTAAATGCCTCAAAAGATATAATTAGCCAACTGAAGAGCCAGGCCTTGAAAAGAAGGGACACAACATTTCCTGAGTATCGACTACAAGTCAGGCTGGGTGCCTTTCACGGATAATCGAGGCTAATTCTTATAAGGTAGAAATTATGATCTTTACTTTATAGATGAGGAAACTGAGGCTTGGAGAGATTAAGTGACGTACCCAAAGCCATAGTGCTGAATCTAAATTCAAACCCAGGTCTGTCTGTCTACATCGCCATCATGCCATGGTGACGTCTTACCAAAACAAGTTGAAATCTTTCTCGGATTGATTTTTAAATAAGTCTATCGTGGCTTGCCTGACTCTGGGTCCCCGGAGTCGACACTGGTTTCTGAAGGCCGGCTCCCCTGACCAGGATCAGCTACCAGGGACGGTAGGAGAAACAGTATGAAGGAAACCTTGAGAGCTATTTCCCAGAATTCATCTCACTCCCCTCAGAAGGGGAATCTAAATGCCTCCGAAAAAAAGCAAAGGAAAAAAAAAAAAGCCTTCCTGGACAAACTCCAAGGGGAAGGAACTTTATTGTTCTTGGTTTTATTTGCTCCAGGGCTAGAACAGGATTGCTTAAAAGCTTTGTGAGTGACACACAGGTGATGGGGTCTGGCTTGCCGCTGCTGGTGGCACTCAGGATAGGGCAACCACGGGATGCTTAGTGAAGGGGCTCAAACATCCCTTCCATCTCCTGGGTCCTAAGATCATTCAGGTTCAGAGCGGCGACACTAAGTCAGAAGGAAGAGGATATGTGATGTGCAGGACCTTCCGTTTAGATGGAGATGGAAGCACGCAGCACTTTGCTTGTTCCCCCCTGTTGAAAGGCTCCACTGCCCTCTTTTCCACATCTGGATCCTTCTCATCCTTTGGGTCTTAGTTTAAATGTCGCCTCCTCAGAGACGCCTTCTCAGATGATCAGATCCGAAGGCTGTCTTCTCCTAGCTCACCTTCCTTTCCCAGCAGAGGTGCACTGGTCACAATTTGTAATGATACGTTTAGTCATTTACCTGAGTGAAGTCTGTCTCCGCACCAGACTCTTAGACCCACGAAGACAGGCACCACCAGGACGGTCTATTTCTTCACCATGTTTTACTGAGTGCCCAGTACATGGCAGGATGAATGGATAAGTGGAGTGGTTAGAACAAAGGAGTTCTTATGCGTGAAGGGGTGAGCTGCGTGGGAAACCTAAGTATATGGAAGGAAGGGAAGGGAAGACCCAATTCTAAGCAGTTTTAAGAATGAGAACATTTTTTGCAGCATGTAACGAGGAGCCTCACAACAGGCGCTTCCAGAACTGGCCCCACAGTTGCAGGCTGTCCTTGTAGACAGTGGGATTAAGAAAGAACATACATTTTCACTAATTAAAGAAAAGTTTTGAATTGCAGTTGTTCCCCAGTTCATTGACGTAACGGTAAACCTTCATAGTTCAGAAATGCTAAGCCATTTATTAGAGATCTGCTGTGAAATTAACCCCCAATCCCTGCAGCTGAGACATTAGACCTGGGCCCTTTTCCTGGAAGAGACTAAGTTAAAGAGGTTCGTGTATGGAAACCACTGGGGAGCGTCACCTATAAATGGCTGGGTGGTGAGACTTAAGAAGAACTAGGATTCTCTCCTTTCCCATTCCCTACCCCCAGCCTTGGCCCAAGTCTTCCTGTTAGATTTCAGAAATTCCTTGATTATTGTATATTCCTTGGACTGTACACCTGGTTGCTTAATTGGCATCTCCGTAGGCTGTCTAATAAACCCCTTGAACTTACAGCATTTAAAATCAATTCTTGGTTACCTCCACCCCTATGAATTTGCTTCTTACCCAATCTTCTCCAAATTGGGAACTGTACCACCATTCACCTCTTCTCAAGCCAAAATTTACGAGTCATGTTTATTTCATCTCTTTCCTTCACAGCCCACATCCAATCCAGCAGTAACTCATGTCAGCTCTGTCTCCAAATTACATCCCAAGTCCAGTCACTTCTCACAGTTTCCACTGCTATCGGCCTAGTCCTTGAACCCTCCTCTCTTAGTTGGACCACTGCAGTAGCCTTTAAGTTTGTCTCCCTTTTGCTGTTCTACTTGGCAGCCGAGTCTTTCTGGTCATCTGAAATGTGAAAAGATCATAACACTCCCCAACTTAAAAACCTCTAATGGCTTCCTGATGCCAAAGAATAAAATTCAGTCTTCCTCCGTGGCCTGTGAGACTCTATGGGATCTGCCCTTTGCCCGCCTCACGGACTTCTTGCAAGCTTTGTTCACTCTGCTCGGCGTCTGACTGGGTCCTCAGGACCATCACAGTAGTCAAGTCCGAAATACCTTCCCCAAGAACTCTGCAGGCTGACTTTTTCTTATTATTCAGGTTTAACTTAAATATGTCCTTCTCACAGAAGTCTTCTCTAACTCTTGGTCAAAAATAGCCCACCCCTCCATTCTCTAAGTCCTTACCATGTTTATTTTCTTCATAGCACTTTTCACTACTGGAAATTCTTTTACTCATTCGTTTACCTTTATTATCTGTCTTCACAGCAGAATGTATGCGTCATGAAGGCTTATGTTGCTTATTGCTGCAGCCCCTACTCTAGAACAGGGTCCATGTTTATAGGTATGCAGTGAATATCTGTTGAATAAGGACAAGTCTTAAGCCTTGAATCTCATATTAAAAACCAAAACTCTTTGCAAGAAGGAAGGTCAACTTTCTCAGGTCTTGGGAAGACCGAGACACTGTAGGGACAGAGGGCATCCAAAATATAGGTAGGTGAAGCCTAAGGTAATATTGTAATGGGTGAGCTTAGAGCATAATGGAAGGTCGAGGATGGGTGACTGGACAGGTGGTCCAGGATTTGGTCTTGGTTCAACCGTGATAAATTTAGAGACTGAAGATCCTAGAGTCAAAAAAGAAGAAAGTCACTCAAAGGTCTGCCCGGAGTCCTTGGAATTTTTTCAACCAAGTTTGAAATCTCAGGCAAGTGCCTCAACCCCTCTGGGCCTTAGCCTCTCAGAGCCTTGGGCTAGATGATCACTGAGGTTTTGGCCACCTGTCATTGCTCCACGTTCATTCAGGAAGTAATAGCCGAGTACCTACTGAGCTCCCCAAACTGTATTACATGCTAGGAATACAGCAAAGGACAAGGCACAGTCCTTCTCCTCGTGGAACTTCTAACATAGAAGACAGAGATTAGACAAATAGTTCCACAGATAAGCATGTCATACACATTATGTTGGGAAGGGGAAGTAAAAGATGCAATGAGAGCTGATAAATGAGCACCTCGTGGGGATTGTAAGGTCAGATGGACCTACTCCCCCCAAAGAGATATTTTCTTAATATTGAAAATATTCAAGCTTTAGGGGAGGGGACAAGGTGGCTTGGGGGAGAGTTTCTGGCTGAGTCCCTGATCGTGGGCTGTGTATCTGGGCAGATGCTTTCTCCATTGCAGTGATGGATCCCACAGTTCCTGGTACATGGCACGCGGGGTCCTCCTGGAGCCAGGAGGGTGTGCTCAGTGGGCCATCTCTGGGCCGAGGGTGGCTAGGGAGAAGTTCTCTGCAGTGTGAAGACTGGTTTTCCTCTAATGCCACAGATGAAGGTGACACTTGGCGTTTTCAACTATTTATGGCAGTCCCCTGACCCCACCTGGCCAAGTCCCCACAGGCAGCAAATAGAAGTTGGAGGTGGAGGGACTGCCCATTCCTCCCCTACTCAGTGTGTGATTTTGTGGTGGGTGTGGATCTCGGTATGTAAATTTATTTGTGCAAGAGATATTACTTTATTTTGTTTAAAATGATCTTAAATCTTTCTCTATGCCCCCATCCTTTCAGGTGGAGGAACTCAATCCCAGTCATTACTGGGCTCTCTCCTCCACTCTCCCCAATGGGTCCCAGGGGAGGCTGAGATCCCCCAGCCCTGCCAGGCTTGGCCTTTCTGGGGCACCATGGACCCATCCCGAGGAGCCTTGGCCACCTCTCCGAATGGCTGAGACCACACAGGACTCCAGGGACCTCTCTCCAAGGCTGGAGAAAGTTCTCATCTCTCTTCTCTCCTAGGCTGCTTTCAAAGGTCCCTCCAGGACACCTGGCATCTCTCTGTGCTTTGACTTCTGCAAAAGACAGCAAGAGACTCAATTTTCAGTCTTTGTTGCTTACTGCCTGCAGAAATCTCCGAAGCAGGTCTGTCTCTCTGCTTGGAGAGCTTGTGGAAACTCAGGGAAAATGCATATAAATTTATACTTTAAAAATTGTCCTGCCATAAGACTGAGGCTCTGCAACCAGGGAAAATCTGCATCTGTCTGAGTCTTGACTTTACCTGGGCAAATCGCCACCGCTTTAAGCCTTATTCCTCATCTGTAAAGTAGGGAAAATTGTAGTAGAGACCCCTTCATGGATATGTATGCAATATATTTAATATATGCAAATATATTTGCATGCAAAATACTTAGCACAGTGTCTGACACATGGCAGATGCTCAATAAATATTAGCTATGATTTTAATAATATATGATGTTAGTTATAGTTACAAAATATACTGTTAATTATGATCCCCTAGCTTAGTGATCATATAGGTTTTATGGAAGGTGGTCTTTCCAGTGCTGCTAAGCCTTTTCCACCCACCCTGGCCTATGAACGGGGCTTGGCGAGGCCAGCAGTGTTTTCATGCTCCCCGCAGAGCAGGTGCAAGTCCAGTCACGACTTCTCCCGTCAACCTTGTCAAATCATAAAGAATGATAATCTGTCCTTGGAGGTTCCTACTTTCCTTGTGGCAGCTTCTGAATTATACCTCTCTTGTTCAGACAGATTTTTTTTTTCTTCCCTCTACCCTCTCTCTTCCCCTCCAAAATACTGCAAGTAAATATCATTTATATTGATTTTTTTTTCAACCTACCCTCTGGGGAGCCCATTTCCACCCCCTGAAAGTCTGGGAGGCCAGCCTCTGATTATAATTTTTCCTAATGCTAAGTCAAATTTTTGTTTGTTGTGGCAATCTTAAATCTTTTTGAAAAACAGGCTCAAGTCTTTGGGACAGACTCTGACACAGGCTGTGTGCACACGCTGATGACAGAAGGGTGGAGCCAGGAGGAGAGCAAGGCTTCCATTTGTGAGCTTGGGCAAAGGATGAACCTCAGAGAGAAGGAAAGGAGGGGAGAAGGGGAGGACCCCCGGGCCTGAGGAGAGAGAGACAGAGAGAGATCCACCGGATGAGGACCTGGGGAAAATGACACAAGGCCAGACTGCCTGTGTACTTTTCCGACTAAACTAAGAACATATTTGACACGAGTAAAAAAAGCGTGTGTAAGGAAAATGGCCTTAATGGATGAGTGAGTTGCATCTTTCCAAATTGAAAGCCAGACCCAGGGAATTTCATTCAGGAATTAAATGCATAGTAAGGCTGATTGCCTTCTGATTTTAAGTCGTTCTGTAAATTGGAATAGATCATCTCTGCATGTATTTTCTATACTTTAAAGGAACAAGAAAAAACATTGACTTTAAGGGTTCTGCTGATAATATGTTTGAGGACTAGCTTTTATTTACTGCCTGATATGTGTTAAATATTTAGTAGAGGTTTTATAAATGTGTCTGAATCAACCCTAAAAATAATACTGTGTGGGAGACGTTATCTTTGTTTCTTCCTTTCTTTCTCCCTTCCTTTCCTTCCTTCCTTCCTTTCTTTCTTTCTTTTTTTCTTTCTCTCTCTCTCTTCCATCCCTTCCTTCCTTCCTTCCTTCCTTTCTCTTTTCTTTCTTTCATTCTTCCTTTCTTTGTGCTTGAACTGAAGTAGTAGAAAGGCAAGCATGCTTACTTGGTTTGTAGTTAACACTAAGTTGAAAAGGGTTGCTAATATTTTAAACGAGGAGAATTCAAAGTGACTGATAAATAGATGGTCAAAGGATGTTTAATAAGAATAATTTAAAAACTGTATAGCTAGGGAAAACAAAAGCAACTCTAGCAATGTAGTGTATTAGCTGGAACATAGGCAGTATTTAAAAGAATGTTTCTAGAATGAACATGAATATGACACTTCTGTTCCTATTGTTTAACTGGAAACCTAAAGCCTGCTGGGGGTTCTTAGACCAACAACAAGTTTTTGGGGAGGGAGGGGGACTCTTTTTCTCTGTTCTAGATGTAGAAAATGAGGATCAGAGACGTTAAGTAGCTTGTTCAAAGTCATGTGACCTGTAAGTACAGAAGCTGGGATTTAAACTGGGCCTGGCTCAGGCCAACCGTCCTGTCCAGTCCCCCTCACCAGACGGCCTGAGGATTCTCTCTACAATGTTCTACCTCTTTCTTCTGCTTCCAAACTTCCACCGTTCATGGAACCCATCCCTCAGGACGCCTCCCCTTTCTCATTGGCTGTAAACTTCCTGCTCTTTTTCCTCATCTCTCAGCAGCCCAGCAGGGCCAGAGTATCCCAGGTACACAACAAATATTTCTTCACCTGAAAGTCTCCCAAGGATGTTGTTAACCCCTAGACAACAATGCGAAGTCTATTTTTCAAATTACATCAGTCAATGACTTTTTAGTTTTTGTATTTATCAAAGTTTTACATGCACATAATGTGGGGAGTCAGATCATTCTATGAGAGTTGCCTTTAATATGCCTGTGTTTCTCTTCTGATTTTCCAGTTTTAAGCACTGACTCTGGAATGCCCACTAGGAAAGATGAGTTTTGCTCTTTCATTCTCTGCCCTAGCCAGGACACTACCCCCCCTTACATGCACACTCGTCTTACATTCCACATCCTCCCAAGATTGTTAAATACTAATGTAGTTTATTGAGAATTCTGTGTTTACATTGTTAAAAACAACATTCAACCCAGTAAATGTTAAAGAGCTTGCTGGATCTATTCAATGATTCACGAATCAGCCAGCACCCAGTCTAGCAGATAGAAAGGAGCTCTGAGAGGTTGTATAAAATGAAAGACTTTTACAGGCAGAAAGGAGCAGAAACAGGAAGTTACACTAGGTAAGTTCCTTTTAGGGATGGCAGGGGCTATCAGGTAAATGACCTGTCTAGTACTACTCAGCTGATTCCTGATGGACTGGTTTAAGATTCCATTTCTGGGAGAACCGAAACTGTAATTAAGTCTTGGTTTGGTGACATGGAACTTAGCATACGTGACTCCATTTTGGGCCTGTTGTCTTGCTTTAACAACATTATGAAAATTTATATTTATAATGGAGCCCTTTGGTAAACTGTGATTATTTTTCCTTTCCTGGAGTTAGTAACTATCTTCTTTTTTCATCTGCTTTGTTTCCTTTGTATTAAGCAATAATTAAAGTTCAAACTCTGCCAAAGATCTAAATCCCCTCCACAGTTATTTGAAGGATCAGGTCTCCTATCAAACTCATCTCCGTGTGAAGCCCCTCCCAGAGTTCTGCCCTGCAGCGCTGGGGGTGGGGCCTCCACGCCTGGTGTTCCTCCTGCAGCACGCTGGGGTTCCTTTCTTTCCCAGTTGGAGCTCCTGCTTCCTGCATCCATGTCTTCCTCTTTCTTGGTTTACTCTTGAATTTGTGACGAGCTCATTTCCCAGTAACTTGATGAGAAAGGGGGCCTGCCGCCATGCGTTTTTTTTTTTTTTTTTTTTTCTTTTCTTTTGCGGTACGCGGGCCTCTCACTGCTGGGGCCCCTCCCGTTGCGGAGCACAGGCTCCAGACGCGCAGGCTCAGCGGCCATGGCTCACGGGCCCAGCCGCTCCGCGGCATGTGGGATCTTCCCGGACCGGGGCACGAACCCGTGTCCCCTGCATCGGCAGGCGGACTCTCAACCACTGCACCACCAGGGAAGCCCCGCCATGCGTTTTTAATCTCAGCATTACCAGCACTTGGCATCATAGGTGCTCAATAAATGTTTGTTAAGTTGATGAAAGGATAAAGGAAGAAAGGAAGACAGGGAAACATCAACAGAGAAGAAGTTATCACACGTCTAAGAGATGAAAGGGAAACAATAAATGCTGACAACCTGATGTTAAATGACTGACCTAAACTTTTAATTTACATAAGTAATAATGAAAGTTCACAAGAACCCCTGGATTTAGGAAACTCTTCTCATCTTTCCCAAAGGCAGTCTGGCACAGGGGAAAGAATATAGGCTGTGAATGAATTACCTAACCTTTCCGTGTCTCTGGTTTTCCATCCATAAAAAGTAGGGATGATAATACTTATCTAGGAAAACTCTGGTGTTGAGTGACAGCTAATAGTTGCTGAGCACTTTCACCTGTCATCCCATCAAAATGACATTTAAATTAAATTCAATTCAATTAAACCATTTGCATGCAAAATACCTAGCTGGGTGCCTAGCCTGTTGTAGCACTTGGTGAATGAAAATGACTGCCCTTCTTTCTCAAGGGCTCAGGGCTCTCTGAATTGCCAAACACAGCAGTATCAACTGTGTTGAAAATGGTTTAAAAGCGTAGATTTGGATTCTGAAGCATGGTGAGATGCCCATTCTAATCTTGGCTTTCCATGTGACTCGCTGTGTGCCCTTCGCAAGTCCCTCCCCCTCTCTGAGCCTCAGTGCTTTCTTCAGTAAAATGTGGGGTTACATGGATGGTGACTCAGGTCCCTCCCCCACCCCAACTCTGTCATGCTAGAATCTGGTTCTGTGAAATGTCCTTCCCAGAACTGACTGCACCTAGCTGCTGTGAGCATAGTTTGCCTACAGATAGATGCTATCTCTGGCCCTGGCACCCGCTCCTACAAGACTGGGGCTGTGGTAGGTGTACGGAGGTTGACTGGGGAGAAGCGGGTACATTCTTCTGCAGCGTAATGCAAAACAGATCTGGCCTTGGCCGTAGCCAGCACCAAGGAAGTGGACTTCATTGTAAAAGCCACCTTGTCAGCGTCAGGTCGGAGTGATTAATGACTCTTTAATCCCACAGCAGAATACCTGACAAAGTACGCCTGGGCCAAAAAGGCAGAACAAACCTAATTAGCCTGGTTGATCCACTCACAAGGTGTGGGTTGCTAAGGATCCCAACAGCTTGGAAAGGAAGCCTCTCCCTTTAGGTCTGTGAAAGCATCAAGTGGCCACAATGGGGAAGGGACTCCATTAAAAGGAGGGGGCCGGCCAATGAATAAACATGCAGGTTACCGTGTTGATATTTCACTGAATGCCGTTCTGAAGTGGGGTGCTTGGGGCCTCCGAGGCCGGCGCCCCTGGTATTGTGCTGGGGGAGGGACTGGCCATTTGAAGTCAAGGTGAGGACATACTGGGGGCAGATGGAACCTGCTTTGTTTGTGAAAGAGTTTTTCTGCTATTTATGCTAATGAGTGGGAAACACTTCTCAAGCATTTCAGATGATTCTGTAATGAGGCCGGGCAGAATGTGCTAACATTGTTGGCCCAGGACGATTTTAAACTCCCACTCGCCACATTAGCAGCCCCTTTTCTTTACACGAAGGCCCTTGGAGGGTAAAAGGGGACAATGACGGGAGAGGGAAAACATCACAAAGAGAGGCTTTTGTTTCGCGTTCCTTTGAACCCTCTCAAAAGCCGGGTTTCAAGGGGTGTGTTGGGCCTGCCTTTCAACGTTACTGAACCCAGAATCCCCTGTTGTTTAGCAACATAGAAAGCTGACCTTAATTGACTCCACTTCTGAGAAGGCTTTGTAAATCACTCTGCCCCAGAGTGAAATTTCCTGATGGGGTCTGTATGTGATATATACCATTATACACTGGATACCAATGCGCCTTCCCACGTACACAGTGATTTCCAGCTTACACTCCACTTTATGGCCATTGTCTAGATTAATTCTCACAGGCACCTACCGTTGGATGAGGAATCGTTGCTCTCAGTTTACAACTAAGAGAACTGAGCTGCAGAGAAGTTAGGTGGCCTGCCCAGAATCATATGGCAAGAAAGAGTCAGAGCTGTGACCCAGAACTTGGATCTCTCTGGCTTTCTCCACTCTATCACAGATGTTCCTGGGATTGGAGATCATGTAGATGTGTGTGCCAGAGAGATAGCTTCACTGATGAGTTGCTTAAACACATTATTTTTTGGAGAAAGAAGGGCACCACAAGATTATGGTGACATTTTGGATTTCCCCCTTAATTTCTGGGCATGATAGCATTTCTTGGACAAGACTTCTCCTTTCACTGTACCTTAGCTGTGCCCAGCTGATTTGTACCCCCCCTTCTTTCCTCACCCCCAAGTCACCCAGCTACAGGCACATGGCTGTTCAGTGGAGCAGTACTGGGTGTCTCATCTTCCCTATGGGATGGTGCTTCTCTGGGCCTCACCAGTGGGGTGTGTTGTGAGGAAGTGGTTCCACCCTGGAACTCGTCCAGAAGTTGGGCTACAGTTCAGGCCTGAGAGACATATCTATACCCTAAAAGCCTCTAGACTAGTAATAATCGAAGATGCCTTTGACTTCTGACCAGCTTCACGGGCATTTGACCTGTGCAGTTGTGCAGGACTCCGTACTCAGAAGGGCCCTGTGCTTGGTTTCATGCCCTGCTGTCATTGTGTTGACATGCTTAATGATTTCATCTCTGAACTTTCGTTTTGTAAAATGAAGTCCAATGAAATGATGGAGCAAGGGAGAAGCATGCGATGTGCCTGTCCATTGCAATTCCTTGCTTGCCGTTCGTGGCCCAGGAGAACAGAGTCCCTGTGGGCCCGCAGTCAAGGGAGCTTAGTGACACTCAAAGCAAGGTAGGTGCA
Source organism: Pseudorca crassidens (assembly GCF_039906515.1). Classification (NCBI taxonomy): domain Eukaryota; kingdom Metazoa; phylum Chordata; class Mammalia; order Artiodactyla; family Delphinidae; genus Pseudorca; species Pseudorca crassidens. The sequence continues at coordinate 75,415,584 of NC_090300.1, read as the reverse complement.
CTATGTCTACAACTGAGTCACTGGTGGCTCCAAGACCATGCTTTCTGTTCAAACCAGAATGGAAGAATGCAGAAAGAATGCAGTGGTTTTCTAAGAAACATGACTGACCAAAGAACCCCATCATATCCTTTTTTACTCATGGGACTTCCCCATATTGACCAATCATTTACACTGAAAATGACGACGGAAGGAAATGGAGAGAGAGGAGGGTGCGGAGTTGCTTGTCCTTTTCAGCAGCCTCCTCAGTAAACCAAAGGCAGAGTGCACTCGGGGAACAGGTGTTATGAAGTGAAATAAAAACAGTTGAGTTAGTTTTGAGTGACATTTCTGCTGTTCTGGTAAGAACAAAAAAACATGTACATATAGGATACGAAATCAAAGTCCTGTAATTTGGGTGATTCTGCGTAGGAGTTAAATGCTCTTCTATTTGCATTCAAAACTGGCATTGTACAATCTAAAGATGAACAGTAAAGCTCATGCTAATCATTTAAAAAATTCGTTTTGCTTTACTTAGAATGACAGTAAATAGCAAACCAAAACCGCCATGAGCCTATTTGACCCGCCTCCTAGAGAAACGGAAATGAAAACAAAAATAAACAAATGGGACCTAATGAAACTTAAAAGCTTTTGCACAGCAAAGGAAACCATAAACAAGACCAAAAGACAACCCTCAGAATGGGAGAAAATATTTGAAAACGAAGCAACTGACAAAGGATTAATCTCCAAAATATACAAGCAGCTCATGCAGCTCAATATCAAAAAAACAACCCAATCCAAAAATGGGCGGAAGACCTAAATAGACATTTCTCCAAAGAAGATATACAGATTACCAACAAATACATGAAAGGATGCTCAACATCACTAATCCTTAGAGTAATGCAAATCAAAACTACAATGAGGAATCACCTCACACCGGTCAGAATGGCCATTATCAAAAAATCTACAAACAATAAATGCTGGAGAGGGTGTGGAGAAAAGGGAACACTCTTGCACTGTTGGTGGGAATGTAAATTGATACAACCGCTATGGAGGTTCCTTAAAAAACTAAAAATAGAACTACCATATGACCCAGCAATCCCACTACTGGGCATATACCCTGAAAAAACCATAATTCAAAAAGAGACATGTACCACAATGTTTATTGCAGCACTATTTACAATAGCCAGGACATGGAAGCAACCTAAGTGTCCATCGACAGATGAATGGATAAAGAAGATGTGGCACATATATACAATGGAATATTACTCAGCCATGAAAAGAAACGAAACTGAGTTATTTGTAGTGAGGTGGATGGACCTAGAGTCTGTCACAGAGTGAAGTAAGTCAGAAAGAGAAAAACAAATATTGTATGCTAAGACATATATATGGAATCTAAAAAAAAAAAAGGTTCTGAAGAAGCTAGGGGCAGGACAGGAATAAAGATGCAGATGTAGAGAACGGACTTGAGGACACGGGGAGTGGGAAGGGTAAGCTGGGACGAAGTGAGAGAGTGGCATGGACATATATACACTACCAAATGTAAAATAGATTGCTAGTGGGAAGCAGCCACATAGCACAGGGGGATCAGCTCGGTGCTTTGTGACCACCTAGTGGGGTGGGATAGGGAGGGTGGGAGGGAGGCGCAAGAGGGAGGGGATATGGGGATGTATGTATACATGTAGCTGATTCACTTTGTTATACAGCAGAAACTAACACAACACAGTAATGCAATTATACTCCAATAAAGATGTTAAAAAACGAAACAAAAAAAAACACCCTGACAAGTTGAGAATGAGACTACAGAAGAAAGGAAAAAACTTTATATTTTAGGACTTTTAATGGCGCCTTCTTCCTTTCGAACAAGGGGCTCTCTACTTTCATTTTGCACTGGGTCCTCCAGATTACCTAGGCAGTTCTGTTTCTGACAGAAGACACATAGAAAGTGAATACTAGTTGTTTTAAAAAAAAAGTTCCACGATCACAGATCTCACGATTCACTCAAGAAGAACTGCTCTATGAATGCTGCAGAGCCTCGTGTTTTATTCGGGTGCTGTGTGGGGCTGGGCGTGTGCTGTGATGCTCTGTGGGTGGAGGGTGGTGTTGTGGAGGCCACGTGGATGTATTTCCTACATGAACGTGGATAAGTGGCTTATCCCAGGATGTCTTCTTTTCTATTTTATTTATTTATTTATTTATTTTTATTGAGGTGTAGTTGATTTACCATGTTGTGTTAGTTTCAAGTGTACAGCAAAGTGATTCAGTTATACACACACACACACACACACACACACACACACATTCTTTTTCAGATCCTTTTCCATTATAGGTTATTATGAGATACTGAGGCTGTTTTCTTAATCTGCAGAATGGCAATAACACATGCTTTGCCCATTGGTCAGGGGTTCCAGTAAAAGAATGGATATAAAGATATTTTGAAAACTGTAACGTGTAGTGCGTGGATAAAGTACTTTATAATTTTTGGTATTATTTAAAAACCACAAAGCAAGAATCATGAACACTGCTGTCTTTGTCCCCTCCGATCTGCAAATTAATTTTGAACGAATTCCTGCCAAGTTTGCATAAATCCAAATTCATTTCTTTTTTTCTTTGACACAAATCTGTTAATAGCTGGAAGAGAGTATGGAACTGCCATATATTCACAACCTTTTGTCCCCCTTTGTAGACGTGCGATACACATCGATGTTTATAAAGGCAAGAGTGGTTTGGCAGAAGTTAGAAAAGTTTTACCCTATAGAAAAAAAGGAAAAAAAGCAAAATATAAAGTAGTTTATACAGTATTCTGTGATTACACAGCTGTCAAACCTGTGTATAGACAAATGACAAGGAAATAAACCAAAAGCCCGACAATTAGATAAACAACTTGGTACAGAGGACACATGAGCCCTAATCACATAGGGTTCTATCATAACATGGTCTATTTTTTTTATCACACAGTTTGGATAACTTCTGGATTCAAACATGTTTCTCTAAATGTAACAACTGCTCACAGGCCAAGTCTGATTGATCAACCCGCTGAGACCACAGCAAATGTCCTAATCATATCCCTCCAATACCAGCATTATAAATAGTTCTCTGTCATAGAGTGAGGACTTTGTCATAAATGGTAGACTGATACTGTAGAATAATGGCTGTACTGGGAGGGAAAACATTTCTGCCCATGACCTTGGGGAAGGAACTTCTCTTAGCATGGACCTTGGGGAAGGAGCTTCTCTTAGCATGGACCTCAGTTTCTCCATTTGTCCTTGGAATGGAGTGGACCATGAACTCTAAAGGGCCATCCAGCACCAACATTCTGTGTTTTGATGGCTTTGATGTGAATTTCAAAGCTTCATTGTCAATGTCACTTTCAGGACCACCTGAAAGAGGAGATGCATAGACATGGGGACACTCAGCATAGACGGGTTCCATGTGCCAAGGTGACACAGCAGATCCGGGCTCTCAATACCTGTTCCAGGTTCACACCAGCACAGCAGCTGACCTGTGAATGTCTGTTGAACACCGAATTATGGTTTCATAGTTTACACCTCATTTAATCCTCCTTTTAGACTGCAAGCACTATAAAGAGAGGCTCATCAAATTCGTCTCTCCCTTCCCATAGCCCCTAGCACAGCCACAGGGCCTGGCACATGGTAGGAGCTCAGTAGATGAGAATTCCAACATTTTGAGATGACTTAAATGATCGCCAACACCAACTTTGTTGAGATAGATATTCTCACTCATGAAGGACCCCAGCTTGCCCAGATCAGTCCTGGTGGATGTCTGCTGCCCACCAGTGGGAGGAACAGGGGTGCAACTTGTGCTTTCCGGGGAAGATGTGCAAACCGGAAACTGGCAAGTCCCAGAAACTCTTCCTTGTCTTGATTAAGACCATACCTTACGGCTTCAGGCTTTTCCTTGCTTTGCAGTCCTATCTGAAATGGCATTTGGAATATACCCTTTGAGCCAGCAATGAAAAATTGTGAGAGGCCGTTAGTAGCAGGCGCATTAAGAATAGCCTCAGGCTTCCCTGGTGGCGCAGTGGTTGAGAGTCCGCCCGCCGATGCAGGGGACGCGGGTTCGTGCCCCAGTCCGGGAGGATCCCACATGCCGCGGAGCGGCTGGGCCCGTGAGCCATGGACACTGGGCCTGCGCGTCCAGAGCCTGTGCTCCGCAACAGGAGAGGCCACAGCAGTGAGAGGCCTGCGTACCGCAAAAAAAAAAAAAAAGAATAGCCTCAAACTGGAAACACCCCAATGTCCATCAGCAGGAGAATGGGCAAACAAAATATGCTGTGTCCTTACTGGACAAACTACGAGGCAATAAAAAGGAGCAAACTATATGGACGAATCTTAAAAGCACATAAAGTGAAAGAAGCCAGACACAGAAGAGTCCATACTGAATGATTCCATTTAAATGCAGTTCCAAAACAGACAAAATGGATCTAGAGTGAGAGAAATCAGAACAGTCATTGCCAGGGCAGGGGTGGGGTGGGGCAGTTTGACTGGAAAGGGTACAAAGGGAACCTCTCTCTGGTGTGATGGTTATGTTTTCTATCTTGACTGGGCTGGTAGTTACTTAGGTTCCATTTGTCAAAACTCATTGAACTGTACACTTAAAACATCTGTCCATTGTATTGTTTGCGAAATTAAGCCTCAATTCACCTCCTCTCCCCCCAGTACTTGGAGCTGAAGTTTTCTCAGCCTTTCAATGGTTGGCCGTCTCCCGGCTCGGATACTGAGAGGGGAAGCTGTGATTTCCGCAGCTGTGACCACACTGCAGCTTTCCTCACGTCCGCCTGGGGTGGCTGCAGCACGTGGCCCATTTCTCATCCAGGCACTTTGCTGGCTCTCTGGGAACACCTGTCTCTCCCTGGGCTCTCCTGGGGCCCATGCAAGACGCTCATCCTTCTTCCATTCAGCACTTCTTCAGATCTCAAGTTCTCTCTGTGTTTTCTCTTCTGCAGGCTAATCCTCAGTTTCTTCCATTCGTGCTTCACTGAACATGGTTTCCAAATCCTTCCTCCTCGGAGTGTCCCTCCCCTGGATCCGATCCAGCTGCCCGGGGCCCATTTAAGTGATTCTCTGAACGCTTGGGCTGACAACTCGACTTCTGCTTCCCAAGTGATTGCAGCAGGAGGAGACAGGCTACAAGCCTTTGTCTGCACAACCCAACAGGTTAAACTTTTTTTGTTTTTTAAGGGAAAAGACAAATGAAAGCATGTTGGGTATTCCACAAAGGCTCCTGTGAATGATTGACATACATTTAAGCAGACGGCATATTTGTGCGATGCCAGGGGGCTGATACATTAATAGATATAATTTGTAGGCTCCCAAGGAGAGGTTAAAGAGGGGAACACAGATTCCTTTGAGCTGACTTGGTGCTCCCATGTCATCTGTCCCAGCCTTAATCAAGTTATCATATCAACCCAGTGTGTCCTGGACCCCAGCTCTCTGTCTGAATGAGGAAAAAATTTGCAGACAAATTTCTAACAGCAGGAAGTTGGTGCTCTCCTGTGAGGCTAGATAAAAAGTACCTGTAACCTCTCCAGGCCTCCCTCCTGCTCCTGCTGGGAGCTCAGTTCAAGTGCCTCCCTTATTTGATTACGCCTCTCAGGCCTTCTCTGGTGTAGGTATCCAATTCGCTGCTGTGCCCACCGGCTCCCTACGAAGCAGAAAACATTAGAGTCACTCTTTTGCGAAATTATGGGGAAGCTGAGGGGGCCAAGCGCTTGTGGTGTGTGTGTGTGTGTGTGTGTGTGTTAGACACACAGATGTGGATAAAGAGAGGAATGCTGTTTGCTAGCAAATGTGGCATTGATTTATACTTCTTTCCTTTAGTCACAGAGTAACTGAGTGGCATCTCCAAATTCTCACGATAAAAAAAAAGAGGTAGCAGAAAAAAAAAAAAAAGACTCCTGCTAAGTGCTATAGATCATTACCTTTTTCTTAGTGTTTGCAAAAGATTTAGCACATGCATAATTTACAATCAATGGACCAAATTCTCCTCTTGGATTTAATTCTCCTATGGATTTATTTGCTTCATGACTATATAATTCAAATTAGAGCGCTGTATATTATTTTATAATGAATGTATGAATTATGATGGTGTTTGAAACTGTTTTCATTCGAGGGTATTATTGGAAGGATGCTGATGGGTTGGTGGATTATAGCGTCCATCTCTCCTACACATTAATTTATGAGTGGACAAAAAAAGTGGAGGTGATATATGTTGTAGGGATGGGCTTACTCTACATTACCTTTTCTCTTTTTTTTTTAAATTGCTGGCAGATTATTATTTTTTTTAATTTATTTATTTTATTTATTTTTGGCTGCATCGGGTCTTCCGTTGCTGCGCGGGGGCTTTCTCTAGTTGCAGAGAGCGGGGTCTCCTCTTCGCTGTGGTGCGCGGGCTTCTCATTGCGGTGGCTTCTCTTGTTGCGGAGCACGGGCCCCAGGCACGTGGGCTTCCGTAGTTGTAGGTAGCTCGCTGGCTCAATAGTTGTGGCTCGTGGGCTCTAGAGTCAGTAGTTGTGGCGCACGGGCTTAGTTGCTCTGCGGCATGTGGGATCTTCCCGGACCAGGGCTCGAACCTGTGTCCCCTGCATTGGCAGGTGGATTCTTAACCACTGCGCCACCAGGGAAGCCCTACGTTACTTTTAAAAAACTGGTTTTCTTTCAAAGAAAAACATGTATTTTCCCACACAATCACCAAAAAACAACCAAAAACCACACTCCCCCACCCCACTGCCGCCAAAACTTGGTAAGGCAAGGAAGTATTTTGTATTCATTTCTGGAAATCTCAACCTAATCAAGGAAAATAATGGTACCATTTTTCATCTTCAGGTGCCCAAGACACCTGAGAATCCGGCCGAAGAGAAGCATTTTAAGATCAGCCTGTGGCTTCGGGCAGACGGGCACTGGCCAGGAGCTGGTAAGAGGGAACGCTCAGAGGGTGAAACTGGACTTGCCCGCGGGCTGAGGACGGTGCTGGGCTGGTGAGACATGGAGTTAACGTCCATCCATGCATTCCTAAGCGGGGGGGAAAAGGAAACACACCATCCGAACTCAAGATGCCTATTGATTTATCCCTGTTAGCAGGCAGGACCCTTGAGAAGCCCATGCCTTGGGGCTCGTTAGCATCTTTACTGAGAGAAGACTGCGCAGCGGCGAGTTCCCACGGGGGCCGGGAGTCAGTGGGGCGCTGGGCGCGGGCCGGGAGGCGGCGGCTTTTCTTAAAGGCCTCCACAGACTTGGCTGGAATCGCAACGGTTAAAGAGACCTCGCCGCACAAAGGGGCGCCCCGGCGGTAATCGGGAAATAAATTTGATTTTCTGAATTCTTTGGCAGCTGGTGACAAAGGGCCAGGTACGGCGCGCGGCGGGGTTGATCCGTGCAGAGGCGGCCGCCCGGCGGGGCGCACGGGCTTGGGGCGCACAAAAGCGGCCGCCGGCGCACAAAGGCCGGCCCGGGGCTCTGGGCTGTCCGCCCGCCCCGCTGCTGGGCCGACTGCAGAGGGGCTGAGTCCCAGGACACCAACTGTCTTCATCCTGGAACTCCAAGGGCCTTCTGCTGGGGCCACAAGCAGCAGGGGACTTATAAAGTTTCCATAAGTTCACCAAGAAATGTCCACAACCCTTCGCCTAATTCAGCCTTTTGCTATGGTTTGGGAGGGGTCACCAGAAATTTCCCCAGATTCCTCCCGACTCAATGGACTGGGCCTCCCTTGTCTTTATTTATCGGATTCTCTTGGGTCATTTGGGAGTCATGTCCTGTCTGTAAGTTTCTTGAAGGGACGTGGTGGACCTTATTCTATCCTTGGTGACAAAGCTGAAGTGCTAGAGGAAACCCTGGGGAAATGTAGCTGCTATAGGCCTCTAAGGGCAGGAATTAATGCTTTGTTCATTCATTCACTCATTCAAAAATATTTCCCAAGTGCTGCTCACTGAACCCCCAGCCCTGTGCTGATCTCAGGATGTTTTCACCTCCTCTGGCTCCTGTCACATCTTGCTGCTAAGTCAGCTACAGTAGCAGCACCTCCCAAACGCTACAGTGTCTGGTTCCCCCACCAGCCTAGAAAGCCCTGCTGTTAAAAGCACAGATTTGCTTCTCCTCAAACTTGAAGATGTGTGTGGGCCAGATTTCCTCAGCACCACTCTGGAACGTTCCGACAGCCAGTACCTCAGACACTAGCCAAACTTCCATCTCGTTTCGTTCATGTCCAAAATGAGGCCGTCCATAACGTTGATTTTAGAGTATTTGTAGAGGATGTCAGGATTCCAGAAAAGCAAACTCTCAGAAAGGAACAAAATGTGTTAACTAACACACTTACTAAGGCTATTTCCACACTCTCTTTGAGCAAATCTGTAACCTAAAAAGAAGTCCCATGTCTTTAGCTGCTATTAAAATACAAGTGGCCATTTTTTTTTTAATTTGTATTTATTTGTTTTTGGCTGTGTTGGGTCTTCGTTTCTGTGCGAGGTCTTTCTCCAGTTGCGGCGAGCGGAGGCCACTCTTCATCGAGGTGCGCGGGCCTCTCACTGTCGCGGCCTCTCTTGTTGCGGAGCACAAGCTCCAGAAGCGCAGGCTCAGTAGTTGTGGCTCACGGGCTTAGTTGCTCCGCGGCATGTGGGATCTTCCCAGACCAGGGCTCGAACCCTTGTCTCCTGCATTGGCAGGCAGATTCTCAACCACTGCGCCACCAAGGAAGCCCCACAAGTGGCCATTTTTTAAAGAAATTATAGATATGGGGTTCCCCTGCTAGATTAATTCTTCTTCTGGCTTAATTCTTTTGGGCAGGTTCTTTTTTTTTTTCAATTTTTATTTTATATTGGAGTATAGTTGATTTACAATGTTGAGTTCGTTTCAGGGGTACAGCAAAGTGATTTAATTATAAATATATCTATTGTTCTTCAGATTCTTTTCCCATATAGGTCATTACAGAGTATTGAGTAGAGTTCCCTGTGCTGTACAGTAGGTCCTTGTTGACTGTCTACTTTATATATGGCGAGTGTTACAGTCTTGTATGGTGTCATCATGGGAGTGACATCCCATCATCTTTGCCGTATTCTGTTGGTCAGGAACAAGCCACAGCCCCGTCCACACTTGAAGGGAGGGGATTACACAAGAGTGTGGATACCAGAAGGTGTGAACCATGGGGGTCTCCTTAGAGTCTGTCCACCACATTCATTTCACCCACAAATAAACTGAGGCCCTAAGATGGGGATGTGCCCTGGTCACAGTCTCAGTGAGCTAGTCTAGTGGCTAGATGCTCATCTTGCTAGGATTTCTAGTCTGTCTTGTGCTCTTTCCTAAATGGCATGCCTCCAAGATACAGGTTTAACACCTGTGAAGCCCCTGGTTCTGGAAAGCAGGCATGGTCTCTACACAGCACTCTTGGACTGCTGCCAGGTTAACACTCCCTGCCTGGTCATCACTGTGGTCCCCCACTGAGGAACTCAAGGAACCATAATTCCCCTGCCTCCACAAAATATCCCTAAACCAAAATGGTGGAAAGAATCCCATTTCCATATCAATTAAATGGGAACATTTTGAGTATATCAGGATTTTCCTAGTCCCCTACTTCCACCCTGCCCCAACTCCTTTCAACAGATGAGAAAACTGAAGCTTAGGAAGGAGAAGTAATTTATTCAAGCCCCATGGACACAGCCCAGTTCTCTTTCTTTTTGATGCATATAAAGTATCAGAGAGAAGGTATTGGCTTGAGCAGGCAACCATAGGAGGGGGTGGCCCACAGGACAACTGGAACCAGGACTCAAAGGCCTCAGGGGCAGTCCTGTCCCATCCCTCCACTGCAGCCCCACCCAGGCCCCGAGACCAAAAGGAAAACCATCAAATAAACAACAGTCCTCATCCCATCAGGCTGTGTTGCCTTTTGAGGGGATAAAACAAAACAAAACACCGCTCAGATCATAAATTCTGGACATGCAGAGGCTGCTTAAACAGCTAGTTCCCCAGGGACCACGTATCACTGACAGTGCACAGTGTAATAGGACCCTAGCTTTGCCTCTCTAATTTCAGTAGGACTACAATTCCCACCACAAGAAGTGGAAGTTATGTCTAATTTGACATGAAGAGAGAGAGAGAGATTGAGATTCTTTCTTCTGGGTCGAAGTCTTTGTCTCACCTCCTCTCTGCACTGGAGAGAAAAAGTAGTATTTTCTGATCTCCAGTCACTGCGTTTGGCCAAACAGCCTCCCAGGAAGCCATTAACAAAATCTCCTCCTCTACCTGTGCTCTTATCAAAGCGGCCTCTGGCTGCATTCTCCTTCCATGGTCCTCAGAGGGTAACTGGAGGAACAGGTGAATCAGGGTATAATGAGTTCTGTGCCTGTCCATCTTGAGTTTAGAAGCCCTAAGTTGTCTCCTTGCTGGCTTTGAAGAGCTGAAATCACTCCATTTGTTGGAAAAGTTCAGGGAATATGAAGAATTTGTGCCTTGGACCAGCTCACTAAGTAGTGCTAATGCTGGGCTGCCTTTGAGTTTTATTTCCTGGGTCCAAATGGACTTTCTTTTGTTTTAATCTTAAAATTATTTTTAAAAATTGAAGTATAGTTGATGTACAGTGATTCAGGTGTACAGCAGTTTATATATATATATATATATGTATATGTATATATATATTCTTTTCCATTATAGGTTATTACAAGACATTGAATACAGTTTCCTGTGCTATACAGTAGGTCCTTACTGGTTATCTATTTTATATACAGAAGTGTATCTGTTAATCCTGAATTCCGAATTTATCCCTCCCGCCCTTTCCCCTTTGGTAACCGTAACTTTGTTTTCTATGTCTGGGAGTCTATTTCTGTTTTGTAAATAAGTTCAACCAAATAGACTTCCTGAAGGCACCTGTTGTCCGACAGAAATCAGAAATAGACTTCAGAAAAATAACCATCAAATCATTTGGGAAGAAATAGAGAAGGTACACTTATTTTAGCAATAAGATGGTCTCTCCTGGGATGCATAACTGATTTGGTGGAAATGTTTCTGCTTTAAATAAAGTCCACTTGAGTATTAGAATAACAGGGATTGATTTTCAGGGCCTTTTAGACTTTGGGACCTCACTGTCTTCTGAATGTGGACTGTCATGACTCCATCCCTTTGCACACGCTGTTGTTTATACCTGGAGTGGCTTCCACCTTCCTCTTTCCGACAAACTTCCTACCCACCTGGTAGGGTGCAGCTCCCTCCTCGGTGAAGCCTGTGGACGTTCCTGACGCCCCCACTCCCCTTGCTATGCACAGAGTCGGTTGCCTTCCATTCTGGGTACTCACAGCCCTTCTTTGTATCCCTAACTGCATATTGACAACTTCTGCCCTGGGGAGACTGATACAGCAGGAGAGCAGGGGTTTTGTCTTGTTCATTTCATTTTCCTTTTTGTAGGCCTTACACAGCTCATAGTGGCACAAGTTTGATGGGTGGATGAATTGGTAAATTGCTTTAAGGAATATGTCTTTGACGTGGTTGTTTTGAATTTTTGTTAACGAATTGCCTACTAGCATTCCTGGGCATACGCAGTCAGCATTGAAATGATATAGGGCTGCTATGTGCAGATATGAACTTTGAAGAAGACAAAGACTTCCAGGTGGAAATATAGCGCAAATGAGTCAGAGCGCCCTCGGAGATCAAAAGGAGATTGCAGCCCTGTTATCCCATGTTCTTAGTCATTCCCTGTATTTACTGAGCACTCAGTGTGTCTACACAGCATGCTAGGGGCTTTACAGAGACTACCGCAAAATCCCTTTAAGGTCCTATTATGGTCATTTTACAGATGAGAAAACTGAGGCACAGAGATCAAGTAAGTTGCCCCAGGTCACCTACCTGGTGATGGAGGCAAGTGTTAGCCTGAGCTGGCTGACTCCAGAGCCCAGCTCACCACCTCTAAAGGGTCACAGAAGCTTTGTCCCAGGTGTGCATTGGCTGTAACTGAGGGTCTGTGGCACACTAGTTCTTGCCCCCAGTGCTTCCAGTGCATGAAGGAAAGCGATCGGGTCTCCATCCTCGAAGTTCTGTAGGGAGGGGTGGAGGTGGGAGCCAGACAAGCACACAAGTTACTATAATGCAGGATGAAACAACAGTGTCATCAAGAAGCAGGACATGCTATGGAGGATGGTTCAGGAAGGCATCTTATAGAAGATGAGTCTTGAAGGATGGGGAGGATATCAAGAGATCATTGGAGAGGGATCCAGATAGAGGCTAGAACCAGTGGGGAGAAGGAGGGCAGGTACCAGCCAAGGGAAAGGAGGCTGGGAGGTGAGGCGGGGCCAACTCATGGAGGGTCCAGCTATCTGCCTGGAGGATGCAGCCAACCTGGTAAGCACTGATAGGGGCTAGTTTAAATGATCAAGAAGAACCTGCAGTCCAGGTGGTTGGATCTGAGCCTAGTGGGGCTCTAACTACTAGCTTCATGTCTCTGTTAACTGAGTTCCAAACTTGTCCCTCCTTCCTGAGGTTTCTGTCTTCACTGTCGGTTTCTAACAATCCTCTGCTCCGCCTCCCACCTCCCCTACTCACCCCCCCCCCCGCCCCATTATCTCCTAATTTTGATTTGCGAGTTCTCAGTACTCTTCATAGATTTGCAGATGGTTACTAACTTGCTGGGAACCTCCCTGTCCCAGCTCTGCGATCACCCTCTCATTCGCCCTAGCTGCTCCTCTGCGCCCCCAGTAGCACTCAGCCAAGGAGCTCCACATTTTAAATATCACACAGATGGTCCTTCTGGCCTCTCAGCCTATGTAAACATTATTAAAATCCCATTGTCTATAAACTGAGTAGACTCACTCATGCGAATCCACTTAATGTCTTTAGAATGAAGCACTGTTCGAAAGTTCAACCTACAAGGTGATCGTGGGAAGGGGCTCAAGTCTACCATTCCTGTGGCAGGTCACCCTCCACCTCTGCCCAAATGTGTCCAGTGGTCATGTTCACCGTCTTTGGCACCTTTCTTCCTTCCCAGTGTCACTAGCTGGGACGGGTTCAAACCCACTGGAGAAGCTGAGGCCACACCTCAGGAATTCGGTACCCCTGCTTCTCCTCTCGGTCCTGTGGCTTCTGCTCACTCATGCCTTCCACTCCCTGTGGTTTAGGGAGATTGTACAACAATCCAAACATTCTTTGAAGGGGGTGACTTGCTTATTCATCTTTGAATCCACTCAGCGTGGTACCCGACACACAGGAGTTATTCAGTAAGTGTTTATTGACTTGCTTCTTTCCAGTCCACCAGATTTCATGCCCTTGACTCCATGCCCCTGAACTCCTCTGCTTGTCTGACCCACAGGAGTGGACTCGGGCATCCTGGCTCCCATCACTTGGCTTTGTAGGACTTGTTTCCCAACGTAATCATTAGCTTAGCTCCATTCTGAACCTCCTCCCACTTTTCATGCCCCTCTAAAGCTTAAAGCCTACAACTTGATTTTCAGTATAGAGACAGTGGGCTTTAAAATACTTTTTGAACTCCAAAGTGCTGTGCAAATGTAGAGAATACAATCAAAATGATGAGATTTCTATGAAGGACCGTAATGGTTAAGCGTAGAGGTAGGATGCTGGGATAAAGGAACAACTTTAAAACAAACAGACAAGGTAAATGACCATGAATTGAGTTTAGTAATCTTGGGGGAGTAATTCTCTTCTGGCTTAACAAATATTGATGAGATGCATCTTGTATATTTTTAGTTGGAAAGCAAAGTGAATTTCTTTCAGCAGTATATTTATGATTTCATTTCATCTACTTTCAAAAACTATTTGAGAAACATACAATAAGTTAACAGACAGGAAAGGAGAAAGAATTTATCTATTGGCTCCAGCTTTAAAACTCTGTGACCACTTTTCCTCTTTGTCTCTCCATTTATAAAATGGGCGGGGAGGGGAGGGTTGGAACAGATAACCTGTAAAGTCCTTCCTGGCACTGATAATCTATGGCTTATTGAGAAAACCTAGCCATTCTTTGGTTCCTTACAGGGCTGAGTTCACTTTCCGTGCGAACTCTCTCCCTGGCACACATCTCATTATTTGCCATTCTTTGTTAAGTGTAGTTTTCTCTGACTAGACCATGAGCCGTCCCAGGTCAGCACTGTGTCTTGTCCAGTTTCGTGCCATCCTGACTCAGGGCCTGGCACATAACAGACGCTCAATGAATGTTGTCAAATGAAGAGGTCCGAGGTGCTGACGACATCTCTGTCCTCAGGTGATTGACAGGCTGGGCTGATGAATGAAACTGAACACTCATATACGTAGAAAGGACTTCTACCGGGAGAAAAAGATTTCAAACAGTCTGTCTGAAAACGTTCTTCAGGTGTACTTTCCCATGTCATCTGAGGCTGGTGAATAAGGTAAAGCTAAAAGGGTGGTACATCTCCATTGGACACAGTATTTTCAGTTTGTATTAGTTTTCTGACTTCTCAATTTAGCTGGTGTCTGGCCATCTCTGATCCCTGACAGAATTTTAACATCATAAGCATCTTCACAGGCTGATGGAGAAGAACCTACCATGTACTCCTAGCCACTCGTTCAGGAGTGCCTGGGGTGTTGTTGGGTGCTTCATTATCTCATCTGAGCTCAGGTGATGTCAAGACATCATTTCTTAAGTGGAAAACTCAGTCATTCACCCAGATGTTTTGTCTTTGAGGGGTAGAAACGCTGACCTTTGGTAACATAAAGTCCTTATCATGGAGTCCATTAATTTGAAGGTATCAAAGAATATATAAAATGATGAGACTGTACAAAGACTGCTGAGCTAGAGGACTGGATTGAATGATTTCTTTCCCATCAGAACGGCTGCCATGGTCTTAGCTTGGTCACTGTTTGTTTGTTTTGTTTTGTTTAGGACAGCTTACATTACTGTTAGATTTACTTTCCCTTGTGAAAAATTATTTTCATTAATAGGATCATTCAAATGGGAAACATTGAGAGAGGATGCTGCCGTTGGGCAACAGTTAGCATGACAGCTCATGCATCGGAGTCCTGGGTCTCATCTCCTTCGGGCCTGGAAAGGATCCTCGACAGCACAGGGTCCAAGATGTGTTGGCTGCTGGAGTCCTCGCCAAGGAAGTTCAATTCCTGAACAGAGTCAGTGGGCAGAACGTTCTCTGTAAACCTAAGTCAAGAGTCTGGAAAATGGCCGGACAAGTACTATGTCTTGCTTGACTGAGCAGATAGAATGAGAAGAAAAAATAAATAAAGAGAAGATGAGGATTGAAGCAATTCGAAAAGTAAAATTCAGAGGTAGAGAAATAGAAAGAGGGGAAATATTTTACTGGTCTAAAATTGAAGAAATGTAGACTTGAGTATATAGGGACTTGTGCCAATGAGTTCAGTCCTCTGGTTATATCAACAGGGGAGCTGAGGCTCAGAGAAGGGTCAGGACTGCCCGAGATCACACAGCTAGTTAAAGACGTACCTGAAATTGGAATCCAGGTCTCCTGGCTCCAGGGCTGGTAACAGGACACCGTAAAGTTAGCCAAAACTTATTTTATTAAGATCATCTATATTTATTTAATAAAGACAGAGAGTCAGGGAAGACAAAACAATTTAATTAGTTATGATTCACCAATTGGCCTTCAATTCCTTCTCCCCCCTTTTTTTTTCTGAAGAGTGTTTATTAAGGTTCAACTGGCCTCCCATTCTCTCTGAAACTTTGAGTCTTGCAAGAGGAAGAAACTCTAATCTTCTACTTTGTCTCAAGAGGAACCTATAAAAACACCTACTTGAGGTCTCACCACAGCAGCTCCTCAGAGAGTAAGATCTTATCCAAATCTGCTTTTCTTTTGAAGCCTTTTTTTCCAGTCTTTAAACATAAGACAATTCAAACATTCCTTGGGTAGCATATGCCTCTTTAATTGACTGGGTGGCGGATAATATTTTTGAAGAATTGACTGCTATATTCTTATTCCCCTCCCATCTCCATCTCCAGCAGACGTATGAACAGCTGAGATTTCCTTCTGCCCCAGGCCCTTCCTCTCTGGTCCAAACAGCTGGGGCCTAATCCCATCACTCACTGCTTTCAGGAAGGGTGTCTCAGACAAATGCAGAGAGCCACGCATCAATTCCTGCATGTCACTAGGGAAAAGCAAGGGACAAAAATGGAAGAGTAACCAGGGTCAGCTTATGAGGACTTTAAATGCTGAATGAAAGACTTTTTTCTTGATCCTATAGGACTGGGATGGCCAGAGGAAGTCTTTAAAGTGGGAACACCATGATCAGATTTGGTGTTTAGAATAGACTGTGGTTGCACAGTAGATAGGGGTAGCAGACAGAGTTAGCAGTAGGGAGGCCAATACCAATCTGTTGTAGAGGTAATTGCAGAGGGAGAGGTGCTGATGGCTTGACCTGGGGCAGTTCCAATGAGGATAAAAGGGAGATGGATTCAATAGGAAAAAAAATAGAAGGGAGGACTGGAAGGACCTGGCTGTGCTGAGTGTAGAGAGTGCAGGCAACTGTGAGACTGGGGAGAGGAAATGAGGGAGAGAAGTTGAGGAAAATGAGAATTCTGGCCTGGGGGCTACAGCATATCCAGGGGAATATGGGGGGCAGAGGGATGTGGCAGGATGTGGTGCAGAGGTTGGGGGTAGGGTGAGAAGGAATGGCAAGTTCAGCTGTGGCGCATTTAAGGAGTTTGTGGGACATGCAGGTGGACAAGCCCTGTGGGGAGTTGGAAACCCAGGTCTGGGGTCAGGAGGGCCCACAGCCAAACATGTGGACTCGCAAACCAGATGGTGATGGAAGCTGAGGGCAGGAGGTGCCGATGACTTTATGCCTAAATGAACATCCAACGCCTTAACCATAGGGTCTGTGTCCTATGTGCTGTCACTGTATTAATCTTTCTAAAGCACCACTCAGACCCTATTACCCTACCTCTACTTGCAAATACTCCTACATTTCTTATAAATTCAACTGTCCTTTTTTTTTTTTTTTTGCGGTACGCGGGCCTCTCACTGTTGTGGCCTCTCCCGTTGCAGAGCACAGGCTCCGGACACGCAGGCTCAGCGGCCATGGCTCACGGGCCCAGCCGCTCCGTGGCATGTGGGATCTTCCCGGACCGGGGCACGAACCCGTGTCCCCTGCATCGGCAGGCGGACTCTCAACCACTGCGCCACCAGGGAAGCCCCCATTGTCTTTTAACTGAGATCACACACCTGGTCTCAGGACTTCATGAAGCTCAGGTTCTTTATGTCTCATCACAGCAAGAATTCAGTGAGAGACAAAATGATAGGTAAGAAGTGGATTTATTTAGAGAGATAACACATTCCATAGACAGAATGTTGTCCATCTCAAAAGGCGAGAACGGCTCTGGGAGAAACACACTCCACAGACAGAGTGTGGGCCATCTCAGAAGGCGAGAGGCCCAGAATACGGGGTGGTTAGTTTTTATGGGCTGAGTAATTTCATAGACTAATGAGTGGGAGGATTATTCCAACTATTTTGGAGAAGGGGTGGGGATTTCCAGGAATTGGGCCACCACCCACTTTTTGGCCTTTTATGGTTGGCTTCAGAACTGTCATGGCACCTCTGGGTGTGTCACTTAACATATGCTAATATATTACAATCTGTGTATAATGAGGCTCCAGGTCTACTGGAAGTTGAATCTTCCACAGTCTTGGACCTAGTTGGTTCTAACCAGTTTCTGTCACGTCCTCAAGGGCTATGTCATTCTTTAAAGGTTGTGCCCTGCCCCCTTCCCTCCTGTTTCAAAGGGATTTGGGGTGAGAGAACCAGGCCTGGAGGGACCACTGAGACAGAAGAGGAATCAGCCTCCAGGGATTAGGCAGTATCTGCTCTGGTGGGCACGGGCGCTGGCAGCCAGAGCGGTTCTGCAGACCACCCCGTCCCCATCCCAGCCAGTCTCCATCCCACCACATTGTGGGTGTCGAGGGGCCCCAGCCGCTGTCCTTCCTGTTGGACCACTGCCATGGACGGCCAGGAAGCACTCCTGTCAATGCCCAGAGGGTCTGCATAGTCCTATCTGGCTTGCCTATGTGGACAACTCCCTTTCCAACTGCGCCAGGATGAAGGGTGGCATCTCAGGTATCCAGAGGACTGCTGGTGAACTTCTCTTCGCCATATCTACACTTCTGTGAGATTACATGGAAATAGCTCAAAATTTCCCTCTTGCAGAAAGAGATATACTCCTGTTACAGATACTTTTCTACTGGCATCCGATGGTGATCGCCCTTGTGTTGTAGATATTCCTTACTGCTGGATGTCTTCTGTTTGCCTCTCCAGATACACTCTCTGCTCTTGTCCACTCTGCTCTCTTCCCCAGAGGCTGGTCAGTGTGGGCTGTAGGGCTTTGGACTTCCTGTTGGGTTCAGCCAGTGGGGAGCCTGGCAGGAGATTAGAAGGATGGGAAGAATGAGGTCAGGGCATTTATTCCCCCAGCTGTGCTTTCAAGGGAGCCCTTCCTGAACTCTTCTCTCCTGAGTTCCTGCAACCTCTCCTTCTTCTTGTTCTTTCCAGTAGGCGTGGGTAACAATTTCTCTGTTACCAGGCACCTCAGGATATCACACTTATTTCTTGTTTCCCTATGCCCTGCCTATATCTTCATAACTAGTGCCTTCGTTAAGCTTCCTTGAATTATCCTAATTTGGTTGTGACATCTGTTTTCTGCTGGAGCACTCCTGCAGATTATGTTTTCCAAAGATGGTTAAAACATCTCCCATTCCGCATGTTCTTCTTATCTTATAATATGACTTTGACAACTCTCCCTTGAGAGGAAATGACACTGTGACTTCTGAACTACTCGTAAAAGACGATACAGCTTCTGCCTGAGTCTCTTGGGAAACTTACCTTTGGAGCCGAGAGCTGTCATGTAAACAGTTTATCCTAAGGCTGCCATGCTGTGAGGAAGCCCAAGCTGGCCCACTCAGAGAGCTAACATGGAGAGGCCCTGAAACTATATGAAAAGAGATGCCTGGCCAGCCCCCAGCTGCTTCAGCAAACCCTATCTGGCTGCAACTACAGGAGACACCCCTTCCAGAATCGCCCAGCTGAGCCCTTCCTGAATTCCTGCCCCATACATACTACAAAAGATACTAACATGATTGTTGTTTTAAGCTGCTAAAATTGGAGTGAGTTATTAATGCAACAATTGATTACTAGAGCAGACCCTGACGGATATGGTATACAAACAGCGCTCCCTTCTGAGCTGTGAGTTTCCTGTGGTGAAGGGATCATGCCTTATTATCTTCCCTAGAGCCGCTATCACACAACAGTCCATTCATGAATATTAGTGAATGGGGCCAAAAGATGTGACCGATTTGAGTTTTGGTCCTCAAGGGAGATTTGCGCATTCTGCTCACTTGGGAAATAAGAAATGGAGACTGTTGCATTGTTGACCTCATAAAGGCAGACTGTGGGTTCTGCTTCTTTTGCTTACAAATAGGCCTCTTTGAACCCCAGTGACCAGGAGCAGATATACCTCAGATTTAAGATGTACTTTGAAAATAATATTTGCCTTAAGAAGTAGAACACTAATTGTGCCAAAATGAGATCGTGGACTTTCCCAAAGACTTATCTAAGGCCCCACACTAAGGGTGGCCTCCCTGTTTTCTCTCCTTTGTGTGTATGTGTGTATTTTGTCAGTTCAAGGCCAGAAAGCAAACGGTCCTAAACTGGGAAATGGAGTTAAATGTGGGGAAAGAGGCCACTGCTTGGATAACATTCCTGAGATGATGGGTTTGAAAAGTGGGAGTGCCAGAAATTTCCTGGAAAGTTTATTTTTGCTGAGTTTTAAGCCTGACTTCAGACCATTAGAGCTCTTGGATAATGCCAGTTTGTTGAAACATGCAGAAAGCCAACCGTCCCTAGAAATGAGGTTCTCTCCTGCCAGCTAGAGTTTTGTGGTCTGGCTCGCCTCTATGCTTGAGTTAAGCCAGACCTTAACTTTCAAAGCAAATTGTCAGGAAAGGTCAGAGGGATGCTGTACTGCCAGTAGGGCTGATAGGAGTGCATCTAGACCACTGCTTCTCCCAGGGAGCTTGTGAAAACACAGATCCAGACTCAGGTGGTCTGCCTCTCCACCGACTAGGTTTTGAGAAGCAGCTTTGTAGAGGGCGTGGCTGACTACAGGAGGGCCCCATCTGACCCACCTCCATCGGGCAGTCCTTCCACTGGGGTTCAAAGTTATTTTTTATTTCAAGAATCTTCTAGTAAAACGAAAATGCCCTTGGGTTGGGATGGGGTGCAGAAAGGGTCTCCACCTGAATCTGGGCAGGAAATATGTCATTGCTATTTAAAATAAAATTCATCATAACAACAACTCAATTTATTGAAATTTACCCTTTGCTGGGCTCTGTGCTGAGGGCTTTGTGTGTTGTGTTGACTCACTTAATCCTTGTGATCCCCTGGTGAGGGGGGTCCTAGTGTGCCCTTCTTACACGTGAGGAAACTGAGGCACAGAAAAATTAAGTTCCTTGTCCAATTTTCAAACAGGTGGTGTGGAGAACACTGAGATGGGCCATCAGACCTCAGAGTCCCAGGTCCTGGGCAGGAGGACACGGGAGGCTCCTGTGCATAGCAGAAGGGTCAGATCCTGGAGGAGGATAGGGGAGAGTGGGATGGGTCAGCCTTGCTAACCTCTTAGTATTTCCAGGGACAGCATGGCTACATATTTGCCTGAAAGTGGTATTGTTTTGTCCTCATTAAACCATTCCTCCATATCTTTATTTAGCATTTGCTGAACATGCAATGATGTGTTAGGCCTTGCACTAGGCATTAGGGTAACACGCTGAATGAGCCACATCCCTGCCTTCCACAAGTGCAGAGTTTCCTCGAGGAGGGTGACCTGCAGCAGTGCCAGGATGACAGAAACAGAAACACACGCAACCACAGGCTGCTAATCTCACGGCCATTTTCATGACCCTGGAGCAAACTCTTTCAAATGCTGAAGTTACAAAGTCTCTGCCCCCAAACACTTAACCCCCTCAAGGATTTAGCTGGTGCACTGGTGGCATCTCAGTTGACACCCTTTGCATATGCCCGCCTCTCTGTCTTTGTTTATGCTGCATCCTCCTTCTAAAGAACCTTTTGACCCCTTCCCCCTTGTCTAAATCCTACCCAAGGGACAGGCCACTTCCTCCATGAAAACTGGACAGATCCCCCCAGCAACACACGTCATGCGGGCCTACACTCATCTAGGGTGACCAGTTGTCCCAGTTTGCCTGGGGGTGTCGGGGCATGGCGGGGATGGGGAACTAAAGCATTTCCTGGTGGATTGCGTTTCTATTGCCACGTAACAAATGACCACAAACTTAGCTGCTTAGAACAACACCCATATTGGCTTACAGCTCCATGGGTAGAAGCCCAGGCGTGGCATGGCACGGCTGGGTCCTCTGCTCAGAGTCTCAAAGGCTGAAATTCAGGTGTCCACCAGGCTGAGTTCTCATCTGGAGGCTCTGGGTAAAAATCCATTTTCAAAGCTCATGCAGATTGCTGGAAGAACTCAGTTTCTTGCAGCGCAGGGCTGAGATCACCACTTCCTTGCCAGTCGTCCACTGGAGGCCACTCAGCTCCTAGAGGTTATTCATATTCCTTGCCATGGGATCCCCTCCGTCTTCAAAGCCTCATTGGATCCTCTTGTAATTCAGATCTTTCTGAATTCATCTCTGACCTCCAGACCTGGATTTAAAGGGCTCCTTTGATAAGGTCAGGCCCACCCAGCTAATCTCCCTATCTTAAAGTCAATTTATTTACACCTGCAAAATCCCCTCATAGCAATACCTAAATTTAATGTTTGATTGAATAACTGGGTGAGGCTGTGTGTACAGCAGGGGCTTGGAATTTGGGGAGTCCTCCTAGAATTCTGCCTATTACATCTGGGATGAAAGCCTGGGACGGCTGGTCACTCTGTTAGCAAATTGAGCAAGGGCCAGGCATTGGTTATTCATCTCTCTACCTCACTTCTGACCCTACGCCACTGCTCTGTACATGACAGGTTCTTTCTTGGTAAGATGCGCTGCTCTGGATGACAAGGCAGCTGACCTCAGTGACATGTAGCATTAGGACAACAGGGCCTAATGGCTGAGACCGTGAGCACCGAGTCAGACAAACCTGGATTCAAATTCTACCTTACCAGCTTTTGTGATCTTTCACTAGACACCCAAACTCTGAGTCTCATATATTTTTTTCTTCTATAAAATAGATATTGCTACTATACAGTCCTAATAACGTTGCTATGAGGATTAAATGAAATCTTGTACATTAAGCATTGGACTCAAGGCCTGGTGTATAGTAAGTGCTCAATGAAATCAGTTATTATTGGTATTACCATACCAGAGCCAGTTAAATGCTAGCAACCAGATATTGCTTGTGGTGTCTCTGGGCAAGATGCAGAGGGAAGGGCTGACCGTTCACAGTTCTCCAGTGCTTAGAAAAATATTAGAAGGAAAACCCAATAGAAAGGTTTTCCTGCAGTGATGTCCTGGCCAGCCTAGGTAACTGAGCTCTACTCTGAACATTCCTCTGGGAACTTAGTGCAAGAAACACATCTTCCTTCAATTTAAAACTTTTGGGTGGTACAGCAGTACAGATGTTAAATATTTGGTGTGTATGGCTCCAGAGGGTAGGGGGGTGGGTCGGTAATTCTGAATCCTTTGAACATCTTAGCGGCCTCTCTGGATGAAAGGTGCATATGTTGAATGTGGCAGTATATGAAATTAAAAGAAAATAATTTTCTGCTCAAACAGCTGTGGGGTCTCTGCAGACCAGAGGGATGTCTCAAAGCAGTTAGTGGACCCTAGGGCACAGGGCCCTTTGGAAAACATCTGGAAACGACACATCTAACTGCAACACAGCCTATCAAGGATAAAGTTGTTTACGGAGGAATTCCTCAGTTTCAGGGCAATTCCTTGCAAAAAAGAAGGCCTTCTAGTGCAAACTTGTGCCACGAAGAAGAGTGTGCTAAAGGGGATTTATTGTTTTAATTAAACTAACTTCAGCTTTGAATGATTCTTTACAAAACAACACACAGACACAAACAAAAGACACGCAGACGTTCCCTTCCCCTCTCCCTACTCCTAAAGCACACAGCTAGGGCTTTAAAGGGGGACTTACTTCCTTTGTCCTGGAGCCAGCAAACCAGGTGGTCACACAATCAGCAAACGAATAACAATGACAGACATTACAATTTTCTACTTCGCTGCCATAAACAAACACTGAGCAATGGGGCAGAGAAGGCCTGGGCCATCAGCAATGCCGATAGAAAAGGAAGACAAACAGTGTTGGGTCCCAAGATTTAGATGAGGCCTCAGGCATCTCCAGAGCTAAAAAAAAAAAAGAAAGAAAGAAAAAAGCCTCCTCCCTTCTTCCTACACAAATGTTCCAAGGAAGGATCCCTTAATACCTAAGCTTAGTGGAGCTTAGCGAACTGTAACAGGCCCAAACAGGGGCCGCTGTGACCTCCGCAATAAATCACTTTCAAGATAGAGGTTTGCCTCCCTCTTTGACCCTCCTACACAGCCATAGATTAGATTTAAGGAGTTGAAGTTGAAGGGAACTGTTTTTTAAAAATTGCCTTTTCCACTGTTTATTTATGTGGATTGGATTTCCCATGATGAGCATTCTTTTTTTTAATCTTCTTAAATCTGTGAGCTGTCCTGTCCTCTTTTTCCATACCCTTTGAAAGGAAGTTCCATCCCCAATGACTTTGATGTCATTTACTGTAGCCTTTTTCAGTGGTTGTCTCTGGACCGGAAGGGACGCAGAGATCATTTGAGTCCAGCGATTACCTAACACAGCCCGGTGGCTCCAGGACCTGTGCAATCAGACTTAGGGGGTTGGCCCCGAAGGTGCGTTTAAGGGCCCCCGCCCCTTATCCCACCTTTGGTGAATCTGATATGGCTGCTTGGTGGATATATATCTGGGAACCACAGGACGTGGGAATCTACTCCCACATCATCCCCCTCAATGTGTAGATGTAAAACTGAATTCCCGAAAGAGGTCATGGTCTGTTCAAGGTCATCTGATAAGTTAGGCGGGGTGGGGGGGGTGGGGGGGGTGGGGGGGTGTCTCCTGAGTCCAAGACAAAGACTGGGACCTTTCGCCCGCAGCTGTATGTGTGCGATTCTGACTGCAGGGCTGAGGAATGGCCCCGCAGTGACAGGGAGTGGCAGCACACTGGTATTACAGGGAAGCCGCCTCTTACGGCAGCCGCATTCACGTCACCAAAACCTCACTTGGAAGAAACTCAGTTCCTTGGCCAACTTGCTCCATCTGGCTCAGCGTCCTCCAGCTCATTTCTCTTGTCTGGTGTGTTTGTCCAAGATTGGTCGTTATAGCTAAATTTGAGATTCACAGTAGCAATGATGTCATTACTGGTGAACTCGTTCTTTCCCCTTCCTCGTTCCCCCCCTTGCCTTCCTTCCTCCCTTCCTCTCTCTCTCTCTTTTTCAAAGAAGAGAAAGCAGTTATTTTTTTTAGTCACTAATCCTTAGAATATTTGTCCCCACTAGGACTTCATGAGCATCTATAGAATTTAGCTGAGGCGTTGCGAAGCTGAGTGCAAGCACCGCTTCTGTGCCCAGGAGCTGTCTCCCTCCCTGTCCCTCTAGTCAGGGTGCTTGTTGGGAGTACCGGTTGAGGGCAGCTCTGTGCCCTGGATTTAAGAAAAAAGTTTAATCTGGTTCACTCCTCTGTTTGTCACTGTAGTCTGTGGGGCCGGGGGATGCAGTTTTCAGCTCTAACATTCACAGGAAATAGTTTATGTATAATTTAGAAAACCAGTGACCTTAGTATCGTTGCTTCTTTCTCACCTTCTTTTTTTCCCTTCTTCTTTTTCTTTTCTCTCCTTTCTTCCCGTCATCCTGTCTCTTCCCTTCATCCTCCACTGTTGTCACTTTTCTCTCCCTCCTCCTCCTCTTTCTCATCTCCTACCCTAGAGCTGGCAGCAGCAGAAGGAGGGGGGAGGGGAGGGAGAGAGGAGGGGGGAGGGAAGAGGAAAGGAGAAGCAGCAACTGGTGAATGAACGAATACAAGAGTGTCATTGTGATGATCACAGCCCTGGTTAGGACACTGGAGTGAAGGTCTGGGATGGTGTGTTGCACAATTTGAACTTTTGAAGCAATGGGTTCTGCCAGGGAACTTCCTCCCGACGCATTCTGTGTGATGTGGGAAGCAAAGTAAAGGTTACAGTACATTCTGAGAAGAGAGTGAATTTGATGGTCTCCATGCTGAATCGAAACTCTCTTCTCCCTCTTCCACCGCACAGTCTCAGAGATGGCTTTTTCTTCCTACACTGGATGGACCTCAGCTGCAGCTTGAGGGGTCTGAACATACCAGTAACAGCCAAAATGACACCCACTAGCTTCTACTCCAAACCAATTTCTTCTCCACTAACTTTTTAAAAGCACCACAATTTTGTAGACTGGGAGCCCTCCCACCTTCAGTGTGACTGCTCGACCATATTGCAGATGGAAGCAGAAGAAAAAACTCTGTAAGATATCTTGTCTTTATTGAAACTTTTCATATTTTATACCTCATGAATGCTTTGCATTAATTTTTATTTTAAAAATATGGAATAAAAATGGTATTTATCTTGATTACTGAATTTTTTTTGACTCTTCCTTCAATTTTGTGCACTGGTCTCAACTTCGCCTAAACCCCTCCCAACTCTCTGAGGCAATTTAGTTGGTGACCAAGTCCTAAATCCTGCTAATTCCACCTTACAACTTTTTCTGAGGGTCTCTCTGTCTCTGTCTCTCTGTCCCTCTCTCAATTCCGCTGCCACCACTCCATACGAAGTCACCACTGCTTGTCTCCAGGATACATCAACAGCCTCCTAACTTGTCTTCCTGCTTCATCCACCCCCGTTCCTTAACAATCTTTTTTCCCCAGTGACTCCAGGGTGACTTTCTAAAACACAAAGCCTCAACTTGACATTTTCCAGGGTCTCCCTACTGCCAACCAACTAGAACCCGTCCTTAGCTCGACATTGCAAGTCCTCCAGTGTTTGGCCCCAACCTTCCCTCTGTCTTTACTTTTACTAATGTATGAAACCATTGGTTCGCTTTTGCTTGGTTAGGGAGTATGGAAACTAGGTGTAGAGAAAGTATTGGGTTGGCCCAAAAGTTCGTTTGGCTTTTTCCATAACATCTTACAGAAAAACCTGAACGAACTTTTGGGCCAACCCAATATAACAATAGATCTCTTGAGAGAATAGGTATTTGTGAAAAAGTAGGTCAGTGATCAAGGAAGTTTGGAACTGGTTTCCTATTTCCCCTCTTTGGTGATTCAAAATAATTATTAGCATAATAAAACCTCTGAGTAGGTAAAGAAACTCTTACCATAATGCAACATTCTCCTAATATTTGTCCATTGAATCTCATCTTAAAATTCAGATTAACCTTTTAAGGGATATGTTTTGCAGAACAGTTTGAGAAGCGTCAGTCGAATAGTGAAAGCCTTTTGGACAATCAAGCTAAAAACCAAGGTTCTAGGGTTGCTACTGGTGTTCGTTCACTGATCCCCTTGTTCATGTTACACACGATGCACTCTGAGGAAACCAAATGAATATAACATTAAGTTTTTGTCCCCAGGAGTTCACTGGGAAAATTACAAACCTATATGGTAGGAGAAGTCATAGTGGTAGGGACAAAATAAAGAAATTGTGCTGGGGGACCTTTGAAGAAGAGAGATATTTGAACTGGGTCTTTATTTTGAACTTGTGGACATATTTTATTTCATTTTTAATATCTTTTGGCCATGCCACACAGCATGTGGGATCATAGTTCCCCGACCAGGGATCGAACCCACGCCCCCTGCAGTGGAAGCACTGAGTCTTAACCACTGGACCACCGGGGAAGTCCCCTTGAACTGGGTCTTGAAAGAGTAAGAGTTTACGGCTGGAGAAAGTGAAGAGATACTTTCCTAAGAGAGGGACAGTGTATGTAAAGGGGAACAAAAGGACATTGCATATCTCAGAAATGGTGAACGGGACTTCCCTGGTGGTGCAGTGGTTAAGAATCCGCCTGCCCATGCAGGGGACACAGGTTTGAGCCCTGGTCTGGGAAGATACCACATGCCGCGGAGCAACTAAGCCCATGAGCCACAACTACTGAGCCTGCGTGCCACAACTACTGAAGCCTGCGTGCCTAGAGCCCGTGCTCCACCACAAGAGAAGCCACCGCAATGAGAAGCCCATGCACTGCAGCGAAGAGTAGCCCCTGCTCACTGCAACTAGAGAAAGCCTGCACACAGCAGCGAAGACCCAACGCAGCCAAAAATAAATTAAAAAAAAAAAGAAATGGTGAACAGAGAACATGTGATAGCATGAGGTCAGTGGTGGAGAAGAGTTTCTGGAGAGGACAAGTCCCAACTTTCACAATCAAGAGGGCACTGTGTGATGGTCCCCCCTTGAGTTGTGCAGTGCACAACCTGCCTGCCTGAACGTGGAGGCCCTGGAGCAGATGTTAGAGAGTCAGACAAGGTCATATCCTAGAGGGATGCTAGAGTTGAAACTTTAGTGAAAAGACAGCCATGGCCTAGCCAAGTAATACTGCTTTTTGTTTAACTTTAAATCTATACAATATACGATTATTTAATTTTAAAAATTTGAACAAAATATAAATTTAGAGTTAGAAACAAAAGCCCCGCCCTTCCCTTTCCCCTACCCTAACCACAATCTTACCCTGCTCACTCCACTCCCAGATGACACCTCTATCAATGGTTTGGCTATATCCTTCCAGAATTTACATACATGTATTGGTACATTTATGAATATATTAGTTAGTAACGTTTTTACTTTAAGTGGGATCATACCCTGCATGTTGTTCCACACCTTGATCTTCTCACCTAATGATGTATTATGAAGAGTTTCCAATGTCATTACAAGTAGAGATGCACCTTCTTCTTTTTCATGGCTGCCATGCTAGGTACTGTGGTTGGCCCCGCCCATCCACTCTGCCCCTTCCCCCTTGGGGAGGATCCTCGGCATTTGGGTGGGGTTGACCTCATCCCTAGTTCTAGGGATGAGCCTGGTTGGTATCAGCCTCAGCAGTGAGCTCAGGATCACTCCAATCTCGGGGAGGGGCAAGATGTTCCTGGGTGACCGCAGGAAGAGCAGACCCCTCTGTCCCTCTGTCTGAGCTGCTCCGTGTGCAGATGCCAGTCCCGGGAGGGCTATTGAAGTTTGTCGGCTCTGAGGGAAGCCAGCAGAGGATGAAGGTAATGCATGGAGGAGGGTGAGCTACGAGAATAATAGAAACACGGAATCTGAAACCCTCCCTCCGTGTGGACGTCTCCACTAAATAAGCCAATGAACTGCTGCAGAGTTTAGGACTGTTTGTTGGGGTCTTCATTGAAATAGCTGCACGGTATTCCCTGGATGAACTACTACTTAACCAGGCTTCCGTTGTTGGCCGTTAAGATGATTTCTGTGGTGTTTTTATTTGTTGTTTGTTTGTTATTATAAATCAGACTGCAAGAAACATCTCTGCAGTGTTTTGTATATGTAAAATATGTTGTAGAAAAAAAAAAACTGAAGTGGAATTGCTGGGCCGAAAGGTATGCACACTTTTACTTTGCTAGGAGCTGCCAAACTATATTACACTTTCAAAAGGACAAACCACCACCAACAGAGTTTGGGAGTGCTGGGTGTGGTGGGGGTGATGAGATATTAAACACATTAAATGACATCTGCCAATCAGCCCAGATGCTGGCCATCAGCGTGAAGTGTTGAAGCAGGGTCTTGGGGGTCCCAAGGGAGAGGATGGGGTGCTGGGTGGGCAGGGCACACAGGGGGTTTGGGTCAGTAGCCATTTCCCAGCTGTTATGGAGATGCTTGAGTTCCTGGGTGTCTACCTGTTCCTGCACCATTACAGGAAGATGGTTGAAAATGTCCTAGCTACGTTGTGATGTTGTGGTGTTTGGTGAGATGATAAGCTTTTCGTCATTGTTCTTTTTCAAAATTCTCTTGGCTACTTTCTTACATTGTCCCTCCCAGAGTTTGTGCAAAAAGCTCTGATTTCTAGATGGCCGATTTCATCCTCTGCTGGAGAAGGAATGTCCCATCCTTTCCCGAGGCAGATATTTGACCAGGCCTACCGGCCATTCATTGGGTCATTTTCGGATTTAACTAGTTAGAATCAAAAACAAAATGACAGGGCTTCCCTGGTGGCACAGTGGTTGAGAGTCCACCTGCCGATGCAGGGGACGCGGGTTCGTGCCCCGGTCTGGGAAGATCCCACATGCTGCGGAGCGGCTAGGCCTGTGAGCCATGGCCGGGGAGCCTGTGCGTCTGGAGCCTGTGCTCCGCAATGGTAGAGGCCACAGCAGTGAGAGGCCCGCATACTGCAAAATAAATAAATAAAACGACAGAAAGTGGAATAAAAGTCTCAGAGAATGCAGTCCTAGGGGAAGATGATGAATAGAAGAGAGACCTTTCAGCCTGCTGTGTCCCATTTTATAAACGAGGACCCTTGGATCTGGGGAGGTGAAGTGAGGTAGGGAAGGCCACGCTGAGAGTGGGTGGGGGATGGCGAAATGGCTGTGACCTTCAACCTGGAGCTGCACCCCCCGCCCACCTGCCCCAGGCTGGATGGCCTCTGGGTCCTGGCAGTTTTGTGGATGGGCACAGCCCTCTAGAGCTGCCAGGGCACATCTGTGCTAATGCTGCATGCTCCCTGCCTGCTCACACACCTAGCAGAGATGAGGTCTGAGTCCTTGCTAAATGTACCCAGGCCCTTCTGGAGACATTCTCTAGAGGAAGATCCCCCCCTTACCCTGCTGTATTTTCTTCATGCCTCTATCATCGCCTGGGGTATTATTTATTTATTTCTATTCACCATCTGTCATGCCCTCCCTCCCCCAGAACAGGAGCTCCACGAGGGCAGGGACTTGGTTTTGACCATATCCACATGCCTAGAACAATGCCTGGCACATCGGCTGCTCAGTAAATGTTTGCTGAGCGACTGGACGCTACGAATGACTCTCTTAGTTTGGTCTGGCCACTAAAACAGAACACCACCGACTGGGAGGCTAACAAACAAGTTTAGTTCTCACAGTTCTGGAGGCTGGAAGTTTGAGATCAAGGCACCCCAGATCTGGTGTCTGGTGAGGGCTTGCTTCCTGGTTCATAGATGGTTGTTTTCTTACTGTATCCTCACATGGAGGAAGAGGCAAGGGCACACTCCCAGGTCCCTTTTATCAAGGCACTAATCCCATTCATGAGGGCTCCACCCTCATGACCTAATCACCTCCCAAAGGCCCCACCTCCTCATACCATCGCATTGGGCGTTAGGGATTCAACATGTGCATTTTGGAGGGACACAAACATTCAGAACATATCAGACACCGAGGAAGCTCTCGTAGGTTTGCAGCCTGTTTCTCCAGGGAGACGAGGGAGCTGACACCAGTCAGTGCCACGGCCCTGTTGGAGGTGTGAATCAGGCTGGGCATGTGGAGACAGATAGAGATTGAGGACACAGTCTCAGGTGTCTTGGTACCAGGGCACAAAGACCTCAACCAAATAACCTTAGGGAGTTTAACAATTCTTTTTATCATTCGCTGGATTTCTTTTCAAAACCTTCAAATGCTGAGGAGGAACAAAAATAGGGAGATTGTTTATGATCTTTGGTCTTTTGTTTTTTTTAACCTTGAAGCTGAATGAACAAAAACAATGGAGCTCACCCCAGAAGAATGTTGAAAGCCTTGGTGTTTCACCCAAGTTCATTCGCTGTTTAGCGGGGAAGGAGGAAATATATCATGGAGTGGTATTGACAGGTGTGGGTTTACTGAGAGTTCGGCCAAGTTCAGAGGATATTTGACATGCATGGCTTGCCACCCTCTTCTCAGGACCAGGAAAAAAAGAACCACAAATATCTCATCACTTCACTGAGCCTTGGTCTCCTCACCTGTAAAATGGGGTAACAAAGACCCACCTTGCAGTGTTTGAGGATCCAACAAGCTAGTGAGTATGAAGTGCCCTGTAAACCGTCAGATGTTGTACAAGTGCGTTATTGTTTTCATTGCGAAAGGATTGGAATTCTGCATGGTAAAGTTGGCATGCACAAATGGCAGGAAAATTTACTGAGATATCCACTTGGACTTTGTTCTTTACTGTATTTTTCCCCCTCTCATTCTAGGTAGATAATTAAGCCTTTGGGTTTCCTTGTTTCAGGACTCTTTGGGCTGTAGGATTGAAACGAGGAGTTCTTCAAGATCATTCTCTCCCCATTTCTGGCCTGACTTTAGAGAGGATTGTGCTAACGGGAGAAGGAGGCAGCAGGGGAGGCTGGGGAGAAGAAGGGGAGAGAAGGGGACGGGAGGGGAGAGTGGGCTGGATAGGTTCTCCCAGACCTAGAAGAGGAGTGGTTTGGGGTTCTGGGCCCTTATTCTCTTCTCGCCCAGGGCCCCAGGGTAGAGGCAGAGCCTCAGTGAGCCCAGGGTCCCCCATCTTCTGCAGAGGCCACAGCCCAGGAGTAGGTGAGCTGACAGCCTGTAGGGACCTTGGACTGTGAAGACGTCAATCACCAGAGGCCCTTACAGCTGCTCCACTTCCAAACCTTGGGCCCCTTCCATGGCCCCCAGGTGGATGGTCCCAATGCCACTTCCAGGATGAGCCCCATTCACTCATGACCGAATGGGTAAATTTCTCCACCAACCTAATGAACTGGATGCTCCTAATCAGAATTCATTTGTCTTTAGAAAAATCATAAGGCATTTCTTTCATGCCCATGTTTGTGGAATAAAACCTATTACCTGCTCCATATAGAGCACAATAGCTAATAAATGCCCTTGGACAAAAATGTTACATAAATAGCAACACCTGAAAGAGACATATCCTGAAAGAACCAGTAGAAATCAGGAAATCACTGTCTTATTTTTGCCTCTGGCACTAAAAATCTCTGTAAACTTAAGTCACTTTCTCCATCTGTGTCTCTATTTATTGGTTAAATGAAGGAACTGGACTGAATTCCTGGTCCATGTTACTACAAATTTAGAATGGATTTGGGAAACATGAAATAGTCATGAAACCATATTCTTTTTTTTTTTGGCTGTCTTGGGTGTTCGTTGCTGCACGTGGGCTTTCTCTAGTTGTGGTGAGCGGGGGCTACTCTTCGTTGCGGTGCAAAGGCTCTAGGCGCGTGGGCTTCAGTAGTGGCAGCACGCGGGCTTCAGTAGTTGTGGCTCATGGGCTCAGTGGTTGTGGGTTGCGGCCTCTAGAGCTCAGGCTCAGTAGTTGTGGCGCACGGGTTTAGTTGCTCCGCGGCATGTGGGATCTTCCTGGACCAGGGCTCGAACCCGTGTCCCCTGCATTGGCAGGCAGATTCTTAACCACTGCGCCACCAGGGAAGTCCCCCATGCAACCATATTCTTAACTAAAGATATAGTTTAGAAACTGCTCTAGTACTGTACTATAAATTTCCACTTCAAAAATAATTGATTTTTGGAAAAAGAGAGTTTCTGCAGTTGCAGAAGACATGCATAAATGTGACATTACCTGCTTAAGCAACACTTGTTCACGCACTTATGGTGTCTCTGTTAGGACTTTGGTCTTCATGGTAATGTGTACTTGGGATTTTCATTTTAAAAAGAAAAGGGCCTTTGAAAAAAACCAATCCTTCCATAACGGGCTCATCTTTCACCAGGGCTGGAACAGTGTAAACATGACCACATGAGGCTCCGTGTTTATGTTTTCTCAATGATTTCCAGATCAAATTTGCTGTGTTTACAAAATGGAGACACTTTTTCTAACCGCTGGCTTCGCAAATTCAAACAGGGGCTGGGGGGTGGGGGTGGGGGGTGATGGCCCAGCTGGGCCCTGTCTGCTTCCAGTTATCCTGCGTCTCTGACAATGTGTTCACGGATGCCCCGGCAGGATGCGCCTAGCTCAGCAGCTGCCTGTGGACACTGGCTTTCATACTTAAATTGAATCAGGATGCCAGGTTATTATTACTATTACTACTATGACTATTATTATTATTATTATAAACTTTATGGCTCAGGTCCAGAAGTAGGATCCTGACTACAGAATTATTCTTTTCTCTTTTTTTTTCCATGCTTGACAATTGCTTTACTTTTCCCTACACCTCCCTCAGTTCTTACCTCCTCAAGACCTGGTGAATCTCATTTTGAAGTTTCTCTTAATTCCCTTGAATCATGACCAGTGTTAACCTGATGCCCAGAAGCCCCTGGGTGATCATGAGGTTTGCCAGTCATCTGTTGAGGTACCCTTCGTGTTCTGTAAAACTTCAAGCACGAAGTCCTTGAATGCTCTACCTTGAAAAAATACCATATCCCTTTAAAACAACCGATTCACTTAAATCCCCTTGTACTAGATGTTTAATGCTTATAAGACATGGTACTTGGACCATGGAGCTGGTGCCCTAACCGGCTATCCCAGTGTCCTAGTTGGGGCTCTGTCGGTGGGCAGTGAGGTGCCCTGGTTCCTCTGTCACTGTCTGCTGTTTGTTTTTTCACCGAGGCCACAGGGCGGAGAGCAAAGAGTGGACTTGCCTTCAAGAGCCTGATTCACAGCCCGGAGCTGATCCACCAGCAGCTTGACTTGGGTGGAATCTGACTCTTCGAGGCCCAATTTCCTCTTCTGTCCTCTCGCCTCACAGAGATCAGCTCTGGTTCCATGGAACATGCCGGGCATGAAAGAATGTTGTAACTAAAACACCATGGGAGTAAAGCGTTCCGTGACCATCAGGCTCAAGGTTCTTGGGGAGGTGGCTAGGGATCAGGGGTGCTGTCTATTGCTCTGCACCTGGGAATATTTGTAAAAACAAGTCTAAAAATTTTTAGAAAATCATTAACATCCCTGAAACTCAGACATAAGTTTTCTTGGACTCCACCATCACTATAGCAAACTCCCTCCCTCCCTGGGCTTCCAGTTGTCCCTCTGTCAGCTGGAGGGATGGCCTTAGTGGTGTCTAAGGAGCCTTTAGCTCCAAAGTGCTGCAGCTCTGTTCCACGGCTCTCAGGCTGCTGTGTAGGGAGATGTGATGGGATTGGAGGGGAGAAAGGGAGAATCTAGTTATACCTCTATTGAAGATTTCTTGGGAAATAAATAAACAAATGAAAACTTTATTACCAGGGAACTCAGATCTAACTCAATTTTAGTGACCATCTTATTAGAGGTTTTGATTTCACTCAAAATATGTATTCCTTGACCGCCGCCCAAGACCAGACACACACCATACATAAGTGTGTGCGTGATATACACGTTCTTATTTCTGCTTTCTTTCTTTCCTTTCTTCCTTTTTCCTTCCTCCCTCCCTCCCTCTTTCCCCTGCCCCTTCCTTCCTTGTTTAATTGCACGTGCCTTATTGCATTTTTAAATTTTTTGAAAATTGAATAAGTAAAAATATTACATTTTTAAAAGTGAAAAAAATGACATAAAGGAAGTAGACTGTGCGCCTTTGTGTTTTCAGTTCTGGAATCTTGTTCCTGCAACTCACAGCACAGGAAGCTCTGCTGGCTATTAATCAAGTAATGCCTTGACCTGGATCTGGAGGTGTTTTTGTAGTGCTGGCTCTGATGTTGATTGCTGTGTGACCTTGGGACAGTCCCTTCCCCTCTCTGGACCACAGCTGCCTCATTCAGAAAATGAAGGAGTTGGACTAGATAGTCTGTAAGCTACCTTCCGTACTTAAAGCTCTCCATATAGGTGTCTCTCACTTTATAAAACCCAACATCTGAAACAATTAATAAATAAAATCTACCCTCCCCAAGCACCTTTTTACTTATTACACAGGCCAATAAAGGTAAAATGGCTTGCATTATAAAAAAGAATTGTAAAAAATAGCTGCTTCATTTTAGAAATAATTTGATTTACGTGTAGCATTTCAAATTCTCTTATACCCATAACTGATAAAAATTTATCTAGTTGGACATTTCAGAGATGGTCCTTTATCCCTAGCAGCTGACCCTGCCACATCTATCAGACGAATTCCCAAGAAACATGCCTATAATGTTCAGCGGAAATCTCTAATGGGTGTGATCAAATCAGGTTTAATGTTAGCTTTGGTGAACAGTTACTTTGAAAGCCTGTGTTGCTTTCTCATTACCATTTTATTTCTACCATTAGCCACATTTAAATGTATAAATCACTACTAACATCTTTCAGAATGAAGGTTAACCCTCTCACCTCAGAGCTGATCCCCATTGCAAGTGAGGGCATGGGGCATCACGGAAAGAGGAGGGAGCATCGTGGTGTGACCTTGGGTAAGTTGCTTCCCTCTCTGGGCCTCAGTGCACTCATAGGTAAATGCCGGCTTGGTCTAGGTCACTCTGCAGGGCCCTTTGCCACTGATGTGCAAAGATGTTGTCATAATCTCGGCAGTTGCTGCGCTGTTGTAAGAAATGTATCCGTTAAAGCATTTCTGATGGCTGTCCCCCTCGGTTTATGCTGGGGTAGGGTGGACCAACCGACAGCATCCTTCAGCTTTAGAAGAGAAAAATGGTTCCTCAGACCCAAGAAAACCACCGTAAAGGAGAGAAGTAGGGAGTCAGCAAAGCCCCTCTCCCTCGGCTCCCTCCCCACTTCAAGTGTCTCCTGGTTGAATTGCCTGGAGACCGGGTTTTCCTGTTCAGTCCTCCAAAGCCCAGGGGCAAGTCTGTGAGTAGGTACTCTCAGGGCCCCTGGGAGCAGGTGAAAGGGCTCAGCCTCCTTTAGATGCTTTAGGGAGGGGCGCTCAAACTTTTTAAGACACAGCAGTCTTTTTAAAAAATAAAATGTGAGGTGGAACCCAATATATAAAACAAAAGTGGTGTTTCGTTGGTATAAACCTATTTTCTATGTTCAAATGTATGACATTAATTATCAACTCAACAAGAGGCTGTTTGTCCTGACTCACATAAAATCTTGAAATTGGAGAATGGGGTGCCGTTTGCTGTCTTATGAGCCCCTGCATTGATCAATTTCCGTAATTTATTTTGTTACATCATGGCCGGGTTGCAAATGGGAAATTTTTGTGAGGGTGGCTTTGCCGTCAATTGATACTCCTCAAGTATGTAGAGGGAGCAAATTTTATTCTAAAGTCAGCCCTAAAATGAGTTATAGATTTCCGTTAGTGGTCTCCCATGTGTCAATATAGTATAATTCCACGTACTAATATAGTCTAATTCTTTCTTTCATTAAAAATAGTCCTAACTATATTATAAAAAGTATACATTTGACTGTAATCCTTGTAAAACTTCTGAATTACTTAAGTGGAATGTCTTCCGGCAGCAGACATGGAGAATTCTGGAGGCTTAAGGCACCCCTGCTGGGAGATGTGGGTGACATATGTTCTCTGCCACACAGAGGCAGGGAAAAGGGCCCACGGTGACCCGCAAGGTGTTGATGTGTAAAGCCATGTTTTAAAGCCAGATTCTCAAGACTCGCTGGATCTAGTTACCTCCCTCTTGTGGATTTTCTGTTCCCTTCGTGGAGTCTTTTATAATGCTCCTGCCTCCCTCAGCAGCCTCCAGACGTCGCCTAGAAAGATGGTTGAGGCTACAGGTTAGAGGAAGTCCAGCCCTCCCCTGAGACCATCATGGAGGCGAGAGTGGTAGCACTCCAAGGAGAAGGCGAGTCCTATGAGGAATGAGGCTCCCTGGAGCTGCCTTCCCCAGACCCCCATCTTGCTCCCTAGCTAGTCTCCTTCCAGTGCCAGCTCTGCAGGTTCTGGAGCCCACATTTCCTTGCCAAGTTGTATATGAGGCACTGGGGGACACGGAGATGAATAGGCTCAGGCCAGGCCCCCAGCAGCTAACAGTCAACAGAAACGTGAGCTCCTGGGCCGTTTCACCCGAAAGAGAAGCTGGGTTCGTGGTGTGCTTCAAATATTATTTTCAACATCGACTCAGCTTGTCTCAAAGATCTAATGGTACTAATTCATTTTTTAAGTCCCAGTAAGATCTATTTAAATGTTCCCATCCTTCTGCCCGACCCCACTCCCACCTCTGCCGTGTGAGAAAGCAGCTTCAGGACATCTGCTAATGATTGATGGCCCGGTTCTCTCTTTGTCTTTCTTGGCCTGTAGGTTTAGGTCCCAGATTGTTTCAAAATGGCCAGCACCAGTCAGCATGTGGTATCTCTGAAATCTTAGAGACGACAAGCAGATCACACGCTCATAACATCATACAACTGAAGGAATTATTTAAAAAAATAACAGTAGAATTCTCCGATATTTGTTAGTCAAGGCTGAAGACTTTACTTCTTGGGCAGTGAGGAATAGCATCTGGGAAAGCAATTTTGCAGAGGAAAAAAATAATAAGGAAAATAAGGAGTCATGTCATGCCTAAGCCTGTATACCATTTCTCCTCTTCCGGGGGTCTCCAACAGTGGAAGGGGCTGGGAGGCACACTTTCCGTGTCCTGGCAAAGATATCCACTGCACAGCCCCACTGAAAATCAAACTGTCTCTTAAGTGAGGGGATGGGACTTAGCAAGTGATTCTCTGTCTCTGAGCCCACAGACGTCTGGGATGAAGGTGTTAATGGCGGGGAAGATGAGAAGAGGTCTGTGAACAATTTTAAGCATCTCAAGAGCTTGCCGGGAATGCCGCATTTGCCTGGATAGGGGTTGTACTGTCCACGGGATGCCCCCTTCCTTTGCTCTTGGCCGTGTGGGTGCACCGGGGACTGCTTCCTGCAACCGGAGGCTCTGCTGGGCCAAACAGAATTGTGATGAATCACCTGGGCTTTGACGGGAAGACAGGTCCGGGGTCACGCCGTGCTCATCCACTTCCTGAGCGGATGACTTTGATGGAGTGCCTTGATCTCTCTGAACCTCAGTGTCCTTGCCTGTGAAATAAGGCCGATAGTCGCATCCACCTCACAGCGTTGTTAGGGGTGGTCCATAGTGTGCCCTTGATTAAAGGCAGCTGTTATTGTTAGTAGCTTTAATTAACGAAAAATGAGAAATCCAATTATGATTTAATGAAAGTAGCACACTGACAGGCAAAAGTCTTTCCAAACTTGTAGCTCAGAGGGGTTTGACGCAAGTTTGAGATCCTTTATACCAGGAGACTGTAAGGTTCTGGACTTTCAGTGGGGCAGTGGCATTGACAGGTGTGTGTTTAAAATTTAATTGAGAGACTTTGATTTCTTTCCTTTGGGCTGACTGTGCATATCTTCTGGTGTCATAAAACAAGCCCAGGACCATAGTGCAGGCCACATGCCCCGTGGTGACCTCTTTCTACCCCTCTGTCCTCTGGAAAACCATTGATTGAAAAGGGCAGAACAATACCCTCTGTCACGATGGCTGCAGATCACATTCAATCAGGACAGCATTCTGTTCATTCAAAAGAAACACACACACACAGACACACACAGACACACACACAAACACACGTCCCAGCTGGTGACATCAGTGACCTGAGGACAGTGGGGGAGATTTGAGGACAGTTTACCTGGGAATGAAGGTTTCAATCATACTACCACCCAGTGGTGGGTAGAAGTAACTTAGATCGATGAAGCCTGTTCTAGGATTTGGCTTAATTCTCAATAATCTTACTGCTACTCTTTGTTTTTAGAGGTCTTTCTTGGCAATATGTAGAGACCCATGGTTTTTCTTCTTTAAAAAAAAATATTCTGAACTTAAAGTGCTCTAAGAAATAAAGACTAATTAAAAAAAAGTGTGTGAATTCACTGGCAGTCCAGTGGTTAGGACTCTGCACTTTCACTACCAAGGGCCGGGATCAGTCCCTGGTCAGGTAACTAACACCTTGCAAGCCCATGGCGCGGCCAAAAAGAAAGTGTGTGTGTGTGTGTGTGTGTGTGTGTGTGCGCGCGCGCGCGCGTGCACATGCTGTGTTGAAAACAGTATCATGAAACATAAAATTTGGTTCCCAACTTTTCATGTAATGTTACATGACTTGAAGGCTAGAGCTTTGTACCTAATATTATGATTTCCCTGTCTATTGGGCCCATGTGGAAATTTCCTGCTGAATGCCAACCCTCCTCCCCTCTCTGCCAACACACAGCCCTCCCACCCACTCACTTTGCAGTGGATTCTCTTTGGAAGATCTTTTAGGTTTTCTTTTTCATCACACAAGGACGTTGCCATATGTAACAAGGTCTTTCTTCCTACAGATGAAGACCTCAGCTTTATGACGAATGGCAGAAGTTCATTTTCTTTGCCTAAGACATTTGAAATGTAATAGTTCATTGAAGAGGGAGGGGGGAAACCCATTTAGTTTTTGTCTTGACTAAAATGAAAGGAATGGAGATTAACAATTCAAAAACAGAGCTTGCTAATTACAATTAACTACAATTACCCAACTTGCCGTGCAGCTCACTGGGAATCATTTCTCTTCTGCTTGATTATGATGATGAAAACTTATCTTTTACTGGATAAAATGAAGACATCTTGATCAGAGAGAAAAATTGTTTCTTAAGACTGGCTGTAGAAGTGTTTGTTTTTATAGAATTTTTAAAAAAACACCTAAGTAATACATTAAAAGAAGTTATTCTCCAGACCTAACTTTGTATTAACATGTGTTTAAATATGGGGAGAAATTTCTCACATAATGAATCCAAACTTAATAAACCAAATGCATTTAGATTTCTACAGTTGGGGACCTTCAGGGTTGCAAATACCTGAATAGGTACACAATTTCTAAATAATTCTGATATTACTGAAGCCATACTCCAAATGCACTGTGCCTGAATCACATGATTTATCGGATACGGTGATTACCGTGTTCTAGAATTCTCCTCTCCCCAGTGGAGAAGAATTTATTCTTACGCGATTACTGCTACACAGTCATGTCGGTCTGATTCTGTTACTAACCATGACATCACCTTTTAAGAAGATCCCCCAGAGAAATAAAGTGATTCTAAAAGAAGCAGAGGAGTGAGGGGAAATAGAACTATGAGCTTTAATCTCTGGAATAATTCCAACT
Organism: Pseudorca crassidens; assembly: GCF_039906515.1. Lineage (NCBI taxonomy): Eukaryota > Metazoa > Chordata > Mammalia > Artiodactyla > Delphinidae > Pseudorca > Pseudorca crassidens. The sequence continues at coordinate 75,375,765 of NC_090300.1, read as the reverse complement.
CTGCAACAGGAGAGAGCAAGTCTACCCCAAGAAAAAAATTCCACTGGCTCAAGTGATGATGAGGACCCTCTCCAATGGGGAAGACATCTGCCCCTGTCACACCCTGATTTGCCCACCACTGGCCTTAGGACAACCTGTTAGTAAGAGAATGAAAGGTCCTTTTATGTTTTAACCTCACCGCCTCTGAAACTGCCCTTCAGAAACCCTACCTTTCTCGTTCTCTCTTTTCTTGGCAACACTCAAAGTCCTTTGTAAACATCCTCCCGGGAAGTCTCTGTAGATCTGTCTGATAAACTTTGAAAGGGAGAGAGTTTAAACTCCTGTCTGAGAACAGATTGGATGGAGAGCTTAAAAGATTATTCCCTTCAGAGAAGTAGCCGAAATCACCAAGCTTGAAAAGGTGTCAAGGAGAAATAGAAATGACACAGCCCTGGTCTTTCTGTACCGAGCTTTTTTCTCTCCCCAGACCCAGCGTTCTTATGAGCCTTGCTGAGCAGGAGAAAGGCAAGCCCAGGCTCTTGATTCTAAATGCACAAAATTGGGAAAGGCCAAGACAATGAAACATTAAGAGATGTGCTCAAAATTCTTTGGAGCTAACTAACGTATAAACCCTCCAACCAAACGGAAATAGCCCATTGGGTCAGAAATGCAAACTGTTTTCCTTTTTAAAAGAATTTGTTGGCAACTCAAGTCTCATTTTTCAGATTCATCTATCTCCCTTTCTCCCCATCCCTCTTCCATCACAGGGCAACGGAAATGTATTTGTCTATCGAAAAGATGTTGATTTCCTCCCAAAGTTAAGATTCCTAAGGAACCACATTGAAAGAAAGGATAGGGATCCTGATGCGTTTCAGGATCAAGAGGACAGCTCTCTCACTTCCTCTTGTCCTCCTCCGGTCTCTTCCTGTTGGAATGTAGCTCCTTGCATCCTATTCACGAATAGTGGAGGTTTCCATCCTGGAAGATATTGTCAGAGGGGAGATGATGGTTATTCCAAAGTGGAGGGGATTCCCACATGGGATGGAGGTGGGACCAGAAGACCCCAAAATCCCCTTTCAGTTCTAAGGCCCTGGGGACCAGTCCTTCAATCTTATCCCAGGGGTCCACTTGTGGTTCAGAAGCATTTGGTGCAAGTCTCAAGAAATCAGACTTAGATATTTACCCCTCCTCCCACCCAGATGATCCAGTAGCCGGTATGGAAGCTTTGTGGGAACAGCAGTCCATTGTAAGTTTGTTGGACCAGATTGTGGAGGATGCTGGACTCGATGCGGTTAAAACAAAGTAGACAAACAAACGAAAACTCTTCTCTTCTTCTAGTGGTGTCTCTTCAGGGAGACCATGACTCTGAGCTCCTAGGTTTTAGAAGTATGTCTATTTTTGAAAATTAAGCTTTATTGAGGGATTCTTGACATAAAATAAACTCATATTAAAAGTGTACAATTTGGTTCATATCAGTACTATTTACAATAGCCAAGACATGGAAACAACTTAAATGTCCATCAACAGATGAATGGATAAAGAAGATGTGGTACATAAAAAAGAGTGAGATAATGCCATTTGCAACAACAGGGATGGACCTAGAGATTATCACACTAAGTGAAGTAAGTCAGACAGAGAAAGACAAATATCATATGATATCACTTATATGTGGCATCTAAAATGTGACACAAATGAACTTATCTATGAAACAGAAACAGACTCACAGACATAGAAAACAAACTTATGGTTACCAAAGGGGAAGGTGGGGGAGGGGTAAGTTAGGAGTTTGGGATTCACAGATACACACTACTATATATAAAATAGATAACCAACAAGGACCTACTGTATAGCACAGGGAATTATACTTAATATCTTCTAATAACCTCTAGTGGAAAAGAATATGAAAAAGAACATATATATATGTTTCCTATCATATAATCACTTTGCTATACACTTGAAACTAACATGACGTTGTAAATTAACTATACTTCAATTTTAAAAATGTATGTAAAAAAGTGTACAATTTGGTAAGCTCTGACACATGTGTACACTCAGGAAACCATCACCACAATCAAGATAGTGAATATATCCATCACCCTCAAAAGTTTCCCCTTCTCCCTTTGTGATCCCTCTCTGTCCTCTCCAGCACCCTCTCTGCCCCTCTCCCCCAGTCTCTAGGCAGTTATTGATTTGCCTATGTCCCTATAGATTAGTTTGCATTTTGTAGATTTTATATAAGTGGAATCATAGAGGATGTACTCTTCTTTTTCTGACTTCTCTCACTCAGCATAACTATTCTGGGTCAACACGTTTTCCCATTTTCTTGCTGAGCAGTAGTCTATTGTATGGATATATTACAATTTGTTTATCCGTTCACCTATCGATAGACATTTGTATTGTTTTCAGTTTTCGGTTGCTACAAATAAAGCTGCCTTGAATATTTATGGATAAGTCTTTGTAAGGACATATGCTTTCCTATCTCTTGGTAAATACCTAGAAGTGGAACGGCTGGATCATATGTCAGGCATAGGTTTAAGTTTTTAAAAACCTGTTTTCCAAAGTGGTTGTACCATTTTACATTCTCTCCTGTGGTGTGTGCGTTCTGGTTACTCCACATCCTTTCCAACACCTAATACAGTCAGCCTTTTTAGTTTTTGACTGGTTTTAGTGGGTGTGTCATGGAGGCATATCTCACTGTGATTTTAATTAGCATTTCCCTGATGACTAAGAATGTACATCTTTTCATGTGCTTGTTTGCCATCCATATTCTTTTTGGATGAAGAATCTAACTCTTTTACCCATTTTGTAATGGTTTGTTTGTTCTTATTATTGAGTTTTGAAAGTTCTTTATATAATCTGGATACAGTTCTCTTATCAAATCTGTGATTTGCAAATATTTTCTCCAAATTCTTTTTTCTCTTTTTCACCAGTGTTTTTCTTTTTTAATTTCTCAAAACAATGTCTTTTGAAGAGACATTCTTAATTTTGGTGAAGTCTAATTTATTAATTTTTTGCAATGTACTATGCTTTTTTGTGTTGTATCTAAGAGATCTTTGCCTAACCCTGGGCCACAAGGATTTTCTCCTATATTTCTTGTAGAAAGTTTATAGTTTCAGGTTTTATATTTAGACTAAGATCTGTTTTGGGTTCTTTCTTCAATGTGACGTGACGTATAGATCAAAGGTCTTTTTTTTGTTTGTTTTTTGCGTTGTTCATCCAAATGTTCCAGCACAATTTGTTGAATAGATCAACATTTCCTCATTAAATTGTTTTCGCCTGTCTGTCAAAAATCAGTTGACTATATATGTGGGGTCTACTTCTGGATTCTCTGTTCCATTGACCTATTTGCTCATTGCAACACAAATATCATATTGTCTTGATTACCGCAGCATTCAAATAAGTCTCGAAATCAGATACTATAATTCTCCAACTTTGTTCTTTTTCAAAAGTCTCTGGCTAATTCTAGTTCCTTTGCATCTTCAAACTGGACATAAATAGCCTACTGTGGGACACACAGAAGCGAATCTAAACTTCTTTAAACCGCACTTGTTGTCAGTTCCTTAGGAAAGAGGATTCAGAGATAGATACCAGCACTCATTAATTATACCTTTATTTAGAAGTATAGTATATACGTATCTTGAAAGATAAGTGTTTAAGTAACTTGAAAGAAAAGAAGAGAGGGAGGAGGAAAGACAAGCTTCATGGAAGAGATGAAATTTAATGATATAATTTTGATAAGTAGGGTGTAGATAACTTGAGTTAGCACCTGGAGAGAATAATATGAAGTGTGCCCATCACAAAGCCCAATTAGATTGTAAGAAAAGGTGCATGAAGAAAGTGGCTTGTCTTCATATTGTAGAGGACCTTGAAATGGAAGTTGAAGAGTTTGTGCTTAATTCTCTAGGCAATGAAGAGCCATGAAGATTTTTTCTCTGAGACAGGGTTTTTTAGAGGGAGAGGGTTGTTACGGCAGTTGAGCCGACTGCATGAACTGAAGCATTTCATGCTCACATCCTTATACAGATTCCCTCACATCTCACCTGCTTGCTACCAGAGAACCAAGGGAGGGAGGGCTAGGACTTGTGGGAGAGGTTGATTGGCAGCAGGGCTTTAATTTCAATGGAATGTTTTCATGGGCGTCGCCTTTCCCTTCCTGGATCGGGGGATGAGTGGAGTTTCCTTGGGAGTGTTTTTCTTGGATACATTCATTGGGTTTCAACTAGAAACACAGGATATTGGTATGGCTCTTCACAGTTTAGGTTGAATTGCAGTCCACCCCCAAAACTTCCTTGAGGTTATGTTTTATCCAACCCTTCTCACTGTTCAAATGCCTACCAAACAGATTTATAGAATGCCAAAGCTGGAAAGGGCCTCCGAGAACATCTGAACCGTCCTTATCCTCTTACTCCCTCTGTTCTGTGAAGAAATGAAAGTGAGACGGTAACTCAATTCCAATAACATGAATCTGATCACACTGTTTACCTCTATAAAACCCTTCAACACAGCCTAAGACCTTTAGCTAGGGTGACCTGACATCCTGATTTGCCCAGAATGGTCCTAGTTCTTGCTTGTTGCCCTGGTGCAGTTATTCATAGCGACCCTTTTCACTCCCCAAAGTGAACCAGTTTGAATGATAAATTAAACGGTCCTCCTAAGTAATGCTTTCCAACATACAGACGCTGATGGGAGACAGGCAGTCTCAGAGTTACTGTGGAGGTTTTGTACACCCGTCATGTTTATACAGTCTCTCAATCAGCAGAGAGATGAGTAAGATTATTACACGTTAAGGGTCCAAGAAGAATGTTGAAGTTCAGTATAGGAATCACTTGAAAGTATTGAGACACAATGACCAGCCCTCCTATCCAGCCTCCAGCCTCCCCTGCTCATCTCCTAGTGCCCTGCCTCCCTCCTGTGGTCCAGCTCCGGGGAGGGACGATTCGTGGGTGTCATGACTCTTCCACGCTGGTTCAGGGCTCTGTGCTTTTGAACATGTTTTCCCTCTGCTGGAAGATATCTGCCACCAGCCCCTGCCCCTCTTGTCCAACTGATGAAATCCCACGTTTCCTGCAATGCTCAGAACCTCCACACCCCTGTCTCCCCAGCACAACCACCCCTCCCCAGGGCAGAGCCAAACTCTCTGTTCTGAGCCTTCCCGTGCCTTGCATTCTCCTCTGTCCTGGTGGCCCTTATCACTCTGTGTTGGCTGTATTTGTTTACATGGTTGTCTCTCTCCTCGACTGGGAACAACTTGAGGGCATGGTGACTGGCACAGGGAGGGGACACAGGCAGTATGTGCCAAGCTCATTCATTCAATACATATTTATTGAGCATTAACTTTATTCCAAGCACTACTTTGCACAGGATCCAGTAGCGCACAAACGACGTCCCCGGCCCCCGCACTCCAACCCCGTCTGGGAATGGGTGTGGTGCGAAGGGAGCACGGGGGCTGACCTGTGCACCGTGCATGTGTCTGTGCGCACATGCGTCTACGTGGCTCAAGGAGGTTTCCTGGAACCTTGGGCTCTTCTCAGGAAGCCAAAACACTTCAGGACACGTCAGTCTTTTTCCATGCAGCTTCTTTATGAATTAAGCTGCGTTAAGTCTCTGATCTATTTTAAAACAGAGAAAGGGAAGTCTGTAGAGACAAAGCTAACTTTCTCAAGGTCACTGAGTTGTGTGGTTGGTCCCCAGGGAGAGAAGCCTTGTGCCTTGGACCTGGCTTAGCCCTGGGTGAGGGGTGGCGGTGGGCATGGCAGGCCAGTTCCCCTGGGAGGTAGAGGCTCCCCAGGCCAGCCGGGCCAGCGTCTGTGAGGCAGGCTGTGTGGGTGCCTGTCTCCAGACAGGAGCCTATCCCAAGAGCTGGTCCAAGGCCACAGAGGCTGAGCAGAAGCCCGCGTGCTGTTTCTGGTGAGGAGGGCTCCTTTCTCAGTGGTTTACGTGTACCATTCCTGGAGTCGGGGGAAGACTTGGAGCTGGGCTGAAGTACACACCAGGTCCCAAGGAGCTTGGCAAATGATGACACAAACCACTGAAGCAAAAGAAGACAGAGAGGGAGAGGGGTGTGGGGCAGGAGAAGTGAGGAAAGTGAGAGAGATTGAGATGCAGAGATTCTCAGGCTGTGGCAAGGGACCAGAGGCTAACGTTTTGCTCTCAGAATACCGTGAATCACTCTCATTCTCACTCCCTCTCCCTCTCTCGCTCCACACCCACCCTCCCACTCTCATCGCCATTCATTTCTTTCTGAAACAGCCCTCCTCACCCCAACTCAGAGATTTTATTTTCTTCTCTCATTCGGAAGTTGCAGCAACTCTGGGCAGCCTTGGGTCCCTGGTTCAACACTCCCCCTTCCGGCCTTCACCACGTCCTTACTTACATGCGGGAACACTCTTCAGGAGCAAGAAAAATGAGATGGGACTCCCACAGGACAGAAGGGAAGGTGATGGCGCCCCTCACGGAGATGTCAGTCTCCGGGTGGGGTGGGACCTAGGCCCGCCCCTTGGTCCATGGAGCGGGGAGAGGGGCTCGCCCTGGTGCCCTTGAGGTAGGTGTCCTCCAGCTCTGAGTCTCAACTAGAGTCCAGAACAGCCCCTCCCAGCTCAAAGAAATAGAAGCCACAGGGAGGGGAGAGCAGGTGACTTGGAGGTGGCAGAGAAATGCCAGCTGCTGTCAGGTAACCTGAACCCCGAAACCTAGTTACTCAGCTACCGTCAGGCCTCACCAGGGGCCTCACTCCATCGGATGTCCCTCCCCCAGCACAACTTCCTCACTCAGCTTTAACCTTCTGCTGGGGGGCCAGTGCCCTCTCCTTGAGGCTTGTCACGCCCACACTCGCCCCTCCACTTCTTGGGGTCACTTGCCTCCTCTCTAGGCCCATCAACAAACCCCAAGTATCCTCAAGCATAAGGAGGCCAAAGGGCCTGAAACGGTTGTAACGCGAGAAGGAGAAGAACTGGAGAGGGAGGAGTGGGGCAGGAGGAGGGAGTGGCCGTTTCATTTCGAAAGGCTGAGCCTTTCAGAGTGTAGTAGGACCCGGTTAACAGGAACTCCCCTTACCCTCCAGGGAATCTGGCGAGAATCCAGGAAACGGGTGGCTGCTGCCGCGTGACCCACGCACAGGGTGGCAGGGCCCTCCCTGGAGCTCGGGAGCCCAACATCAGGTTCCTGGGACCAGCCTGACCGGGCAGGACAGCCCAGTCTCCCTGCCGTCTCTTCTTCCCTTTCCACTTGGAAGTTCACCCCAGAGTGGGGCTGGGAGAGAGAGGGGTACCTGATGTAGTGCCCACTACATCGTAAGGTGCTAAACGTAGCTGTTGAATGATTGAATGAAACATGAACCAAACAGAGCGGGGTAGAGGGAAACAAACGAGGCAGAAATAGGAGTGGGCAGAGATCCGGACGAGGGTGGAGAAAAGAGCAATTGAAAGGGGCTCTGTGTCTGGGGGCAGATAATGTAGACTTGCAACTCATGGAACACAGCCATCTAACTGCAACATCTGGCATAAATACTCCCACAGTCCACACTGTCCACATGTATCGACCCTCATCCAGGGGGGCAGGCCTACTGGGAGGACTCCTGGGACCATATGATCCAATGTTCCCATTCTACAGATAAAGAAACTGGAGTTAAATGAGGGCAAGTGACATTGCCGAGGTCTCCAGGTCAGGCTCTGGCTCCACCTGGCCCCCTCCAGGGGATTTAAAGAGGCACCTTTCCTGGACAAGAATTGATTGATGGCTCTGACTCATTAGCACATGAAACCGGTCAGACCTGGCCTTTCTCTGCCCTCCCTCTGGAAACCACACCCAGCCCTGGGACTTCTAACCTCTTCACTTCTCCCTCTGCTCTCAACTTCCAAACTGGCTGGCATGCCAGCCTTTCAAAAAAGAAGCTCTCATTTTGTTTGAATCACCTTAGGGGCCCCCCTTTGGAAAATATTTTATTTATACCTCAATTCTCCAGAGATGGAGAGACTAGTGTCTCATTCATCTGTCTCTCCACAGTGACACGGTGTGCGCACAGAGTAGGTGCTGAGTAAGAGTTTAATGTTGGGAGGAAATACGAAAAGTGGAGGCCAGAACTCGAGGCAGCCTGGGGAGCCACAAGGTGTACGAGCTTTGCTGGTGGATTTTCTTAGAAAAGCCCTGGACCCCAGGGTCTGGCAAGGAGAAGTGACATTATGTGCCTGTTAGACAAGCAAAAAGTACTATTAGACCTTCATTTATACTCAAATACATGCAAAGAACAGAAGTAGGCTCTCAAACCAAATTAGAATCAAGCCAAATCAAGTTGATAGACAAGATTTAGGGGACTCCAGCTGCAGCAGGCTTGTGAACCCCTGGCCTTTTAATATTACTTTTCAGGGATGTAAGCGCAAACTTCCTTCAATAGCAATTTATGACTCAGTTCACATCCAGCCTATTTCTGGAGTTAATATCTCACATCCATAGTCAAGAGCAGTTGTGTGGACATGTGGGCATCACGTGAATCTTGGTTTTGATGGTTCTTTTGGGTGGGGTCTGCAAAAATTACATATTCAGCTACTTAAATGTTTCAACCAAGGGGAAAAAGAAAAACACGAGGGATGGCCTTCAACCATACTTCAAAGATGGCAGCTCAGTTGCTCTTACAAGGTCAAAAACAAAGTCAAGGAAGATTTTAGAGATTCCCAGCCTGGACTTGTTATAGCTCATAGAGTTTCTTGCAATTTCAAGTGACGTCATAGGTGGTTCAAAGCACAATTAAATTTACTTTCGCTTAAATGTTTATATACACACACATCCCATGTGATTATGTACGTTATCCTGATGATGTATATTTGCCATGTATCACGTTTGCTAGCAGTTGGCTTGTGGGATGAGAACTACCAAGAAATCAAGCAACACGTAGGCAACTCGTATCCAAATGTTGCAGGTCACGGGAATTGCCTTTAAGAGAAAAAGAAAATCTTCACAAAATAAAAACTATCAAATAAGAAAAAAATAGAGAACACTTCTGTACAGAGAGAAAAATTACTATTAAAGGGGAATAATCAATGGAAACAAAAGCCTGAAAGCTTTCAATGTCTTTACAACTGTTCATAGTGTTTAAGGATATTCTGGGAAATAAAACTACATGAGTTTCATTCCTTGCATAAGTCACTGGTGCAAGTGAGATGAAGTGGACCAAGTAGGACCTGGGTTTTAACTGTGTTATGTGAGGGCAGTGGGAGCTATGGAAGACTTGCGGGGGAAAAGGGAGAAGAGGGAGCTGTGTCAGCAGAAACATCGTAGTCCAGCGGCAAGAGATTGGTGGAGATAGAGCAAAGGCAAAAAGGCCAATTCTGAGGATGTAGCAATAACTGATGTGCAAAATATTGAAGACAGTTGAGCTGGGGTAGATGTTGGGATAGATGTGGTGGTTTGAGAGGGAACTATCTAAGCTCCTGGTGGATGATGATGGCAGGTAGGTGTGAGGGGAAGGGAGAAATGAAAGATAGCCCTGAGCCTGGCTATCTGGGAAGACGATTATCATTAGACCCTCCAATGCTGCTCTGGCCAGGATGGCAGCCACTGGCCACAGGTGTCTACTGAGCACTTGAAATGTGGCTGGTCTGAGTTGAGAATTGCTGTCAGTATCACACAGACACCTATGTCAAAGACTTAGTTCCCCGAAATAGAATGTAAAATATCCCATTCATAATTTTGCACATGGATTACATGTTGAAGTAATATTTTGGATATATTGGGTTAAATAAAATATTAAAATTAATAATGTTTCTTTGTACTTTTCAAAAATGTGGCTACTAGAACATTTTAAATCGCACACGTGGCTCACATTTGATCTCTATGGGGCATCGCGGCTCCAGTGGTTTCCCATTGCTCTTAGGGTCGGACCCAAATTCCTCACTGAGACCATCAAAGCCCCATGTGACCTGCCAGGCTTTCTGAGGCTGAGTGAGGGCCCCACTCCCCTTGGTCAGCATGTTTCAGGCACACTGGCCTTGCTGTTCCCCTGGCACGCCGTTGCTCTTTCCTGCTGCTGGACTTGCCCCCACCGTGGCCCCGCCTGTCATGTTTTCCTGAGATCTTAACTTGCTGGATCCTCCCACCCTTCAGTTTTCTCCAGAGGACTCCTCCCTCCCCCACCAACATGCTAGCTCATGCCCTATTTTATGTTCCTCAGAAGACTTCATCAGTTTAGAAATTACTTTGTTAATTTCTTTGTTTAATGTTTTATTGTCTCTCTCCTCCTGGCTACGACTTAAGTCCTGAGAAATCAGGGACCCCCATCTGCCTTATTCTCCTTTGTATCTCTAGGCTTGGCACATAATGGGTATACAATAACTGTTCGACAAATGAATGAATGGAGAAGTACAGAACCATGGAGAAGGGCTCCTGGCTGGACCGGGGTGGGGTGTTGGGATGACGGCTTTCAGCACTTTTCCTCCAATATGGTCCATACACCATGGCTCTCTTTAGACTGTGACCTCCTGAAGGCCTTCACGTCTGTTTATCACTGCATCCCCAGGGTTCCCAGTCCACCACCGTGTGCAAGGTGAAAGCCCAGAGGATTATCTATGGAATGAACACATGGCTACAAAACCAAAGCTCGCGCCATACACCCCACTTCTTCCCACAGGAAACAAAGGAATTGCATCTGTTTTCTTTGAATTAGCTTCTATCTCGAATATTTCAAGTGCTTTGCAAACTGGGAGAAGTTTTTAGTAACTGTATTCATGAAACAGCAGCAAGTGACACTGGTCCTCTTTGTGGCCCTGGGCACCATGGTCAGCCATTTACAAACCTTGCCCTGGCTGGCCAGAGGTGACATTTTCGGACCTGTAAAATCAGGTTGGGCTTTTTGTTTTACTGGCCTTCCTGGCTTCAGGAGTCACCTCCTCAGTGAGGCCTTCCCTGATCATCCATCCCAAATTAGACCCCCAGCCAAACTTCTGTCCCTTTTATCACAGCACCGGATTTTAGTTTCTTCATAGTATTTATCATGAGCTGACGGTCTCTCTTTTATTTATTTCTTTTCTTTTTCTTAACTGTCTTCTCCGCAGTGGGATACATGCTCACTGAGAGCTGTGGCCTGCCTGTCCTGTTCACTGCAGAAACTCTGGTGCCTGGAAGAGCGCCTGGCACAAAGTAGGGGCTACACGAATCCCTGGTGAATGACTAGCCAGCTGCAATGAAGAGCTATTCTGTGGGCCGGTGACCCACTGGTGCCGTATGCCCCTGGCTTCCGGTATCGCATCCTGAGCTGCAGGTGACCTCAACAAACTGTCTCTTCTAAAGAAACCCCTCAGGTAATACATGCTCATTTTGATCTACCACAAAACCTGGATGCAAACACCAGCAGTCACAGACAGGAAAGAAAAGCCCAAACAAACTCTATCTGGAAATTCAGAAACTGCCTCGTGGCTCTGGGACATTTTGCTTACAGAGACTGTATTGATCTTGTTGCAGATAGCCGCCCTGTATTAGCAGCTGTTCTGCTGTGGCCACCTCCAGGGCTGGTGCTTCGGAGCCCTTGTTACACCCTTAGGTGCTTTTACCCACTGGTTTCTCTGGGTCATGGTGCGATTCATTCACCGATTAAAGAATGACTCTCAAACCAGCCACACAGATATGATCTTCAAAATTGGATACTTTTTGGGCTTCCCTGGTGGCGCAGTGGTTGAGAGTCCGCCTGCCGATGCAGGGGACACGGGTTCGTGCCCCGGTCCGGGAGGATCCCACGTGCTGTGGAGCAGCTGGACCCGTGAGCCATGGCTGCTGAGCCTGCGCGTCCGGAGCCTGTGCTCCGCAACAGGAGAGGCCACAACAGTGAGGCCCGCGTATCGCAAAAAAAAAAAAAAAAAAAAAAAAAAAAAAATTGGATACTTTTCTTACTTCTTAAAGTTTAGGATTTATTTTCCCATTCTCTCTCTATAATTTTTGGTTCTGAAAAGTTCCTGGCAATTCATTTGTGCTGAGAATCATTAAGCTTTTTTTTTTCTTGTTGTTCCACCCAGTTTGTTTATTTTTTATATTTATTTGTTTTTGGCTGTGTTGGGTCTTCATTTCTGTGCGAGAGCTTTCTCTAGTTGTGGCAAGCGGGGGCCACTCTTCATTGCGGTACGCGGGCCTCTCACTGTTGTGGCCTCTCCCATTGCGGAGCACAGGCTCCAGACGCACAGGCTCAGTAGTTGTGGCTCACGGGCCCAGTTGCTCCGCGGCATGTGGGATCTTCCCGGACCAGGGTTCGAACCCGTGACTGCTGCATTGGCAGGCAGGCTCTCAACCACTGGGCCACCAGGGAAGCCCAGTTTGTTTATTTTTTTATTGCAGTATAGTTGATATACATTATTGTGTTAGTTTCAAGTGTACAGCAAAGTGATTCGGTTATACATATATATTTATGTATATATCTATATTCTTTTTTTTGATCCTTTTCCACTGAGAATCATTAAGCTTTCCATGTAAAAAAGACCTTGGCTTCGACTGCATTAGTTCTTCTGCTGCTCGATAGACAGGAGGATGGAACGGACCTGCGCTTCTTGTGCCCTAAGAGATTCAGTTACACATCCGAGGCAGCAAAGCAGGAGGAGAACAGGTTTCTGTCACTCTCTAGCTGCCACCTTGGCCAAACCATTTCCTCTCTTTGAGACAAATTATCCACATTTGCTACGAGAATAACATTTTCAGTCCTACTTACCTACATGGATTGCTTTTGGTATCAAGTGAGAGAGTGTCTGAGAAAGCATTTTGTGAGACTTAAAGTATTATTCAAATGTGAGTTGTTATTTTTATCAATATCCTCCTTCTTCTTCTACTAGTAAATGTGTAGCTTCCTGAAGGATTTCTGTATGGCAGGCATTGTGCCACGTGCTGTGAGTAGAGAAAAAATATGTTGTTTTTGCCTCCAAAACTTGCACAGTCTGGGTTGGGCAGAGAGATAAAGAGACACTATAATCCAGTATCATCAGTGATGTGTTGAATGCTCCAGGAGGGGGTGAGAGGGACAGGGAGGGGTCAGGATGGGTTTCTGGAAGCAGGTGAATTGAGCAAAGTCTTGAAGGATGCCTATGTAGGAGGTCTCTGGATGGAGAGGTAGAAGAGTGATGCTTCCGGCGCAGGGACGGTGTGTGTAAAGGGAGGGAGGGCTCATGGCACTGGTGCAGCTTTGCGTGCAGGGGAATCATGGATGGGATGCTGACTTCTTGTAGGGTATAAGGCAGGAGGGTAGGTCAGGAGCAAATCACGCGACTTTCTCCAGAGGTGGAGGCAATAGGAAGCCTTTGGGAGTTTTCTCGGTGTCGTGGTTGTTTGGCTATGTGACTGGAGTGTGCTTGATGGGTTGGAGGAAGGCAAGACTGAAGGAGGTGAAAGCAAAAACCTCGAAGCTCCTGCACAAAGGCAATGACAAAGGGGGCTGAGATTCAAACAACAGGGAAGCCTGATGGTTCCTGGTGTCTTGTGGGATGCAGGGAGGAGATCGGTGATGGGGTTGAGGAAGACGTATTAAGCCTGGGAAGACAGGGGTAGGACACCTCGCAGAGTTGGGGACCTACTGACTTTCATGTGGAGATGGCCCATGGGTGGCTAGGTCCACGGTCTGGAGCTCAGGACAGAATTTGGGATTGAAGATACCAGATTTGGTGGCGGCCTTCATGCAGATGCCAGTCACTGTGGTGGGTGACGAGTGACAAAAGGAAAAGGACACAGATAGACTTTTCAGGGACAGCAACCTTAATGCGTAGGTCGTGGGGAAGAAATCCCATGATAGATGTTGAGAAGTCACCAGAGAGGTTGGAGGAAGTCAAGAAAAAGAGGCGTCAGGGGGGCTAAGGAAGGAGAGAATGTCCAGGATGGAGTCTGCACATGGTCAGAACCTCACAAATGTCGACAGAGGAAAGAACAAAAGAGGGACCATCTGATTTGTTCAGAGAGGGAGGGGCATTCAGAAGCCTGGCTGCAGGGGTAACAGTGAGAGAGAAGTGAGGCAGGGGAGGCTACGAGCTAGAACTAGAGTCTAGGGTCCTTGGTGAGAAGGGAGGAGGGCAGTCACGGGTGGAGAGAGGAGTGCAGGGTGGCAGAAGCTGGCTCTGAAAGACGGTAGAAAAATAAATGTATTTATATGCTGAGGAAAAAGTAAAAAATGTAAAGGAGGTTGCAAATTCAGGAATAAGGTGTTCAGGTGTTTTGTGGGCCACGTCCCTGATAAAGGGGAAAGGCATCCAGAGTGCAGTCCCTGAGAAAGAAGGGAAGGATGGAGCCAGGTGGAGATAAGCTTAAGGGGAGGAGGCAGGACCAGTCAGAAGGAGAGCTGACCAGGACCTGACAACCAAGGAGCGGGAGAGCTGGATGACACCACACTTTTCCCAGTGGAAGGAGAAGCCCTGTCTGGGCAAGGGTGTTGGGGTGGGGCGGGGATGGCACTGGGAATAGGTCCTCACTCTGCAGCCCTGGGACCCGCACCCCTCATTCCCCTACCCTGCTTCCTACCCTACTCACACGTGGAGTGGGCAAAATGATGTGTCACCCAGCCAGTAGGCTCAAAAGAAAAGCAGAACCAGGCAGTGCAGGGGGGCGGGGGTGTTCATACCGAGGCTGCAGGTAGAGGGGCATTTATTTAAGAGAACAAGTTTCCAGAGAGAACAGTGGAAAGGCTGAGGAGGGACTCCATCAGATGAGGGGCAGCACAGAGCAAGATCTGAAACCGTGGCTGGAGGCTGTACGCTGAACATGAAAACTTGGCTTTTAAAAAGTTAAGTTGAGGAGCTTCCCTGGTGGCGAAGTGGTTAAGAACCCCCCTGCCAATGCATGGGACACGGGTTCAAGCCCTGGTCAGGGAAGATCCCACATGCCCCGGAGCAACTAAGACGGTGAGCCATAGCTACTGAGCCTGCACTCTAGAGCCCGCGCGCCACAACTACTGAGCCCACGTGCCACAACTACTGAAGCCCGTGCACCTAGAGCCGTGCTCCACAACAAGAGAAGCCACCGCAAAGAGAAGCCCTCACACCGCTCGCAGCAACTAAAGCCCGCACGCAGCAATGAAGACCCAACACAGCCAAAAATAAATAAATTTATTTAAAAAATAATAATAAGTTGAATTCAACCCCACATAGGTTAGAAACCAGTTGCTATGTCTCAAGATGATCAATTGTTTGAAATCCAACTTCTATTTTTAAACTATCACATGCATGTAAATATGACTATAGCCTCAGGTCTTTGTATAGGAGCTGTGCGAATATTTGAGGCAAGAATGACATTTTAAGTTATCCTTTATGAACTGCTCCCAGCATTAAACTGTTTCAAAATGTCTCTTCTTTGGATGGATACTCCCTGGTTTGCACTTAAAATGAAATCTCAAGGAGATCACAGTGGTTTCCAAGTTCTCTAGATGATCATACATTATGCTCCTTTCCCATCGTGCCCTTCCCCCAAATCCAAAATAAGAAAACAAAAATAATCCAAACGAGTCTTTGGTTTCAGAGTTTTTTAGAGGCTTTCTCTCCTCTGTAAGGTATTAATGGGCAATTCCACAATTACTTTGTTATACAGAGTTTTAAGGGAAATATCTGTTTGATCCTTCAAGATTCTATTCGTATAAAAATAATCTTATGGGTCCTAATTACGGAACAGACACAGGAAAGAATAACTTATGTTCAAGAGTATTTGTTCTTCACAACTCTGGGGTAAAGGAAGCCTTCCTTTATGGTTTGTATCTCATCCCTGACCCCAGATATCTATTGGGTATTCACTAAAATGAAGAAATGCCTCGAGTACTTTTACTTACTTTTACTCCTAAACGTCATATATGGTACTTGCTTCTGAAACTGATTTGACGTGGCCTTTACCCTCTCCTGGCCCCCTTAAGGAATAATATCCCTGTTTTACATTCTGATGCCTTAGGGACAAATTTATGGCTTAGGGGAAAAGCTGATAGAAGAGAAACTACGTCACAGAAAACATCAAGGTTAGGGTGGTGGTGTTTGTCAACTGAAGTAATTTTTCTCTAGGCTGGAGGTTTTCTCAACTGGATTTATAAATTTCATGTCTCATCTTGATGACTAAACTAGCAGAATTAGTTTAACATGAAAACAGATCACATTTGTGAATAACAAAATAGTAAACTACAAAGAATGTTCCTTAAATAACATCGCTATCATTGATACTTGCAATTCTAAAAAAAAAGAGAAGATTCATTGATCCCTGCTTCACTAAAGGCAAATTACAATTGGAAACATATCCAGACATAGAAAGAATAGCTGCAGTAAAGCCTTATTTTTTTAAATTTTTTTTGCGGTTCACGGGCCTCTCACTGTTGTGGCCTCTCTCGTTGCGGAGCACAGGCTCTGGACGCGCAGGCTCAGCGGCCATGGCTCACGGGCCCAGCCACTCCGTGGCATGTGGGATCTTCCCGGACTGGGGCACGAACCTGTGTCCCCTTCCTCGGCAGGCGGACTCTCAACCACTGCGCCACCAGGGAAGCCCAAGCCTTATTATTAATTTAGACTTCAATTATTTACTTGAGCTGCAAATCATGGCTGTTCTTATTCTTACTATAGAGATTTATAGTATAAATAATACTGAAGAGCTATGTTTAACCTGCTTAAGAGAATACAGTCTTTAAATGACTTTAGTGCATTAGTTTTATGAAAGCAAGTCTTTCTGTAAACTATGAATTCAGACTCACTACAAGTATTTGCCAAGTTTGCTGTTCTTCCTCCTATTGGATATTTAAAATTCAGATTTTTCACTAATTCAGACTGACTTCACTAATTTCTTCTTGTTTAACCAGACTAATTCAGTAAGTTTAGTTACTTCAGTAAGTGTACTAGTGGAAAAACTCTAACCAGCTGGGGAAATATGTTTCCTAAATGGAGAGAGTCTGGTAATCAACAGACCACATTCTCTTTTCAGAAAAGAAGTGTGCAAGTGAAGGGGGGTGGGGAGAAAGTGCTTAGGGTGAAGAGGGAAAGTGATGGCATTTTTAACTCTTGCTATTCTGTTTTCCAAGTAAGATAACAAGATATCACAGCGAAGGATAGGGTCTTAGTGGCAGATATTAGATACATCTATCCTGTTAGATGTAGTCTTCCTTTGATGGGTCACACAGGGAACACGATTCTCACTAACACAGCAGGTCTCCAAGAAAACATGTGGCCTATTTCCTTGCAACAGTGGAAGTACAGGGCCCATGCTTCAGGTCTGTTTCAAAATCTTGGGGTTCTTGTAGCCCCATCACAAGTGTCAAGATGCAGAGGCACACGGAAGCATGCTGAGGAGATAATCACAGACTGTGGACTTGAGAAGGACTTCAGAGACTTCTGGTCTAAGCTTCTCACCTTGTCAGTGAGGAAACTGAAGACCAGAGACTTAAGAGGATTTGCTTAGCATCTCACAGGCAGTGGCCAGTTTGGAACCAGGATTCCCTGACTCCCAGTGCATTCCTTGACCATATCAAGGTGACTCTGCTCATTCAAAAGATATTAGTATTGTAAAACGATTAATCTTAAAATTAACCATTTGACACTAATTTTTCTTAGGTAGAATTTGACTAGTTATTTACTATACCAGCACTTTCTATGGTCACAAAAATTTATACAAAAATTAATCATGATTTGGAGGCCGCAAAAGTTACCTGTTACAATGTGTCACCATCTTTTTGTACCACCAGTGTACACTACTCCTCTTTTATGACACTTAACATAGAGTAATTCATTTTTGTTTTTAAACTAGTCTGTTGGGCCTACTAGACTGTGAGCTTTATAGCTACAGAGATCATGCCTTTCTTTTCCCTTTATTTCCATGGTACCTGGTTCAATAATTATTGAATGCATACATGAAATTCAGAACCTAGGGAAGAGGCAGTGGTGCTCTCACATGGGGCCCGGTGCAATTACAAGCAGCTCCTGAAATCACTGGGCAAAGGCCAGGGCTGGCTTTCCCGTTTGGTGAACATCCCTCACTGTGGCTTAGGAATCATTAATAGCTGACATGCACTGGGGGCTTACATGCCAAGCTAAATGCTTTGCCTGCATTTATGCATTTCATCTTCACAACCCTATGCCGTACCACCCTGTGAGGTACAAATGACACGTACAGTACAAAGGAAGCACAGAGAAGATAAGTAATTTGCCTGCACTTACAACCTAAACAACCTGAAGCCAGATCATGTGCTTTTAACCTCTGGGCTATTCTGCAGTCCAAGGACTGAAGCAGACAACCTTGGTTGGCTCTATGTTTTTGACCTCTGAGCCAATTCACATATTTGAAAATTTCAGTACCACCATGGCAAACTTCCTGAAATTCCCCCAAACTGGACTTACATATTTACCTCTCTCTGCGTTTTCCCTCACAGTTCCATTCCCATCTCTTCCTGTGGAACGCATCTGTCACCTCTCCGCTTCAGGTGCCAACTCTCTGAAGACCTTACCTGGTTTCCTCTCAAATCAGAAATCAATCTCTCTGTTCTTAGGTGCCCTTTGTTGAAACTTCTTTTCTGGCACGTCCCACATCAGGTCGGGGGTGAGTCACTTGGCTGTTTGTCTGTCTCCCCAGCTAAACTGAGAGCTCTGGGAGGGCAGGGGCTGGGTGGCACTTAGTGTTATCTTTTTAGCGCTTGCAGGGGGCTTACTGGGCACTTAGTAGGTAATGGGTTTTCGAAGATGAGATTCCTTTTTTACGGAGTCGCGAGTTGCCGTCTGTTGGCTCTGTCTTTTTTGGGACGACGGTGTGCGCTGAGCCGCCCTTGCCCGACCGCTCCCCGCGCCGCCTCCATCCTCCGCCCCCCCTCCATCCTCCACCCCCCCGCCTCCATCCCCACCCCCGCCTCCATCCCCCCACCCCCGCCCCCGCCCAAGGCCTGGCCTGCCGCTTGGCAGGGCTCCGGCGGCCGCGAGGGCCTGTGCTGCCCTGACACTGGCCTCGGCCCAGTTTCCCGGCTTCTAAATGCGGCCCGGAGCTACCGGGGGAACTGGAAAAACACTGGCAGGCGGCCCCACCCCCGGGCCCGGCGGGCCGGGCGGCCGCGTTTCTGCGGCTAAGGGCCTGCTGCTTGGGAGGCGCTGGGGCCCCGGGCGGGGAAGCGGGGGAGGCGGCCGGGCGCGGGCGGCTGCCTGCCTGTCAGCGGGAGCGGGCGCGGGCTCGTGTGTCAGCGGCTCCCTCCTCCCTCTCCCCCCGCCGCCGCCCGCCCGCCTGCCGGGCCTCCCGGCCTCCCGCCGCCGCCGCTGCCGCCCGCTCCCCCCGCGGCCTGGCAGGCTGCCGGCTGCACAGGCGGGGGTTCGCGCCGTTCTCACGACCTCTCAGGTTGCCTGAGCTCATCTGGGAGCTATTCATTTCCTGCCAGAAAGCAGCCGGGCCTGCTAAGCAAACCACCTTGGCTGCAGGGCCGCCGGGGCTGGCCCGGCGTGGCCGCCCCGACCTGCTCCCCGCCCGGGCCGCGGGCCCTGGCGGCCTCCCTGGAACCCCTGGCGGCCCCGGCGGGCGCGCGGCGGGGGCAGCTCGGCCGCCCATCTGGTTGCACTTAGGAGCCGGGGAGGAAGCTAGCAGCGGGTTGTTACCGGCCAAGGGGTGTGGGAAAAGTTAATTGACTTTAATGACAGGTTTCCCGGGACGGCGGTGACGATGAGGGGGTCCGGCTTAACCCCTGGGTCCCCACTCCAGCAACGCGTGGGGTGCAATGGGGCGCGCCTCCCAGCCGCGGCAATTCACCGCTTAGAGAAGGCGCCCGTCTAGACCCAGGAGAGCCCCCTTCTAGTTCAGCGCCTTTTCCGCTCCGGATGCTGCCGGGGACGGCGGGGGGCCGGAGCCCCGAGGGTCTCCATTGAGAGGCTAATGCACGCGGCAGCGAGGCCGGCGGCCAGCATCCGGACGTGGAGCTGGGAGCCGCGCCTGATCTCCAGGAGACATCGTCACCGCCCGGGGGCGGGGGAGAGGGGCTGCTGGGTGCGACCCGAGGCTGTGTAATTAGTTCAGGCCCGAAGGATCGGGTGGGGGCCAGATTGAAGCTTCTCGTCTCCCCCAACTAATTACTCCAGAAAGAGCCTGGGTGCAGGAGGGCACAGGGCCTTAGACAGAAACCCTCTCATTTTACGGACTTGGAAATGTTCCAGAGAAGGGAAATGACTCATCCAAAGTGACACAGTGAGTTTGGTGGCAGAGCTGACACAAGAGCCTGAAAATCCCCATTGGGGCCTAGGGTCTCCCCTTTCTTTCTGTATTGTACAGAAATGCCTCATCTACTAGTTTAAACCCAAATTCAGGGGAAAAAAGACCATTTTCAAACTACTAATTATTTTCAAACGAACAAATGTTTACTTCTTTTCCTTAATCACTCCCCCCATATCTGTGTGCTTTTGATGATATTAAAATCCATTTTTTTCAGTTGTTCCCCTTCAGCGCAGGAAAAGACAACGAGATTTAGTTTTGAGTTGATTTAGTGATCTCACTGTGTGTGTGTGTCAATTTTTAAGAACATAAATGTACTTCTATAAAAATGAGACCCTGTTGTCTCCATTATTTCTGCTGGGACATTTCCAGCGGAGCCAGAGGACAGATTTACCAAGTGAAGCATTTGAGCTTGGAATGGGTGTCTTAAAAGAGCAATTGTTATTATGTTTGTGTTTAAACAAGAGAGACACGGCAGAAAAATGATATGATAAAGAAGACTGTGTATGTATGTGTGTATTTCTCTGGGGGGAAGGTGTGTTGGACACCTTTCCCAGACACAAAATGATGCAAGTAGGAGCCAAAATTTTTAAAGTATCTTTTAAACGTCTCACTCTAGGTCTGAAACTGGGTGGAAGGTATTTAAGAAAACTGACTGCTGTCTGCTAGATCATTCCTGTGATAGAGCGGCTCTCCACACTGGCCTGTGGAAAAGGCCAGCTAGGTGGGGGAGAGGTAAAGCTTTTGAAACAAGACAGAAAATCGTTGGCTTTATCTTTGTTAGGAAGGCTTCAAAGATTGATCTCTCCCGCCTCATCCTTCTCCTCCCAGAAGCCCTTCCAAAAGAAGGGGGGTGAGAGGAGGCTGGCGGGAGGGGCCGGGCAGGGAGGACGACTGGCCGTCGGTGGGGGAGGAAGGCGCGTCCGCCAGACCCACAGCGCCGCTGATGTGTCTGGTCTCGCAGGGCTCGTGGTTTTCATTTCCCCAACACCTGGATGCAGTCAAACACCTGGCCAAATCTGACAAAATCTGACAAGCCTTTGTGATGGGATTTGGAAGAAATTCCCTGCAGATCCTGGCACAGTTTAAAGCTGTCCGCTTTGAGTTAGGACTTGTTAAGGAGGGTTATGTGAGCTGAAACCGGAGACAACCCTTTTGCTTCTATCTGGAGCCCACATCTTGCCTGGAAATGGGGCATGACCAAGCAAAGGGGTCGCTTGCTGTTTGTATTAAAAGGGGAAGATGGCCTGTGTGCTTGCCAGCAAGGCCCCCACATGCTTTCTCTATTAGAGCCAAGCGCAGAAACTTATCAAAAACATATGTCTGGTGTTAATCATCTGGACTCGGGCTCCACTTGGGAGTCTAACTAGCTGTTCCTTGGCAGAAGGAATCTGTTGACCTTCTCAGCTTGCTTGAAGAGGGTGCAGAGAGGCATTTCAAACTTTTAGATGCTGGTACAGAAAATGTCTAGCTGCACCTAAAGACTGACTAATTAAAGGAAGACTCCGACACTTGAAGGCTGGAGGCTGCAACTATGAAGACTGTTTTTGGATGTTGGTGAGCTGCCCCAGGGCAGTAGTGGTGCAGGAGCCACCCGTAAATGTGCAGTGGGCAATAGTACCGGATTGATGAACTTCATGAATTCAGCCCTGTTCCACCCTCCTCAGAAGGAGCCAGCATGAGTGCCAGGACTGAATGAACTACCCAATTGCAACTAGAAAAGTTTTTGAAATCCTTTAAGAGATTGACCACAAATTGATCAGGGAAGCCATATCAGATGGGTTCTCACAAATTAAATGGAATTTAGTTCAAGGAGGGTTGGTAGAAGGTTGGACAGATTTTTTAAAATGTTCTTTTAATAACAAAAGAGCCAATTCCTGAATTCTCAGATTACACGTAATTCAAATTCTGCTGAGGCCTTTTTTACATATTCTGAAATAATCAGTTCTAAGACATAAGAGCATTCACTCTTTTTTTTTTCTTTTATTATATTTTCTCAAATAAACTTCCCAAAAGGAAGATATTTTAAGAGCATTTTCAAACATCTTTGGCATCACATAAAAAAGAAATCTCGTGTAAAAAACGAAATGTCATCTGAACTTTTATAATACAAAGGCGCAATCCAATATGAACATATAAAATATATACAAATATAGTGCATGGTCAGTCACTTAATACAGCTCTCTACAAAAAAGTAACTTTAGAAATTAAAAAAAAACCAAAGTAACCACTTAATCACAAAAGTCCTCCCTTCTTTCCCAGCCTCCAAGTTCCTGTTTAGTGTCCCGAGGGAAGGGAGGTGGGTTGGGGAATTTAGGGGGAGGGGTGGCCTGAGCCCCTCAGTTCCGCCACGGCCTCCACATGGAGTCCGCCGTGAGCGAGGGGCCGCTGGAAGGCGACACCGCGTTGGGGCCCACGGAGGTCCCGCTGTTGCTGGTGTAGACTGGGATGACCGGGCCGCTGTGAGCGAAGGCCCCGTTGGGGATGAGGAAGGCAAACTGGCCGTCGGGAGCCGGCACCACCTGGAAGCCGCCGAACACCTTAGCCGCCTCTCCAGCCGGGCTGCCCAGCTTGCAGGGCGCGCCGCCGGGAGGGGGCGCCGCACCCCCGGGGATGGGCACGAGCGGCGGAGGCGGCGCGAACGGCGCGTGCTGCGGCCCTCCGGGTCCCGGAGGGGGTGGCGGCGGCGCCTGTAAGGCGGGGTGCGGCTGCCCAGGGTAGGTCATGGCGTTGATCTGGGTCATGCAGTTGGCCAGGTGGCCGAGGAGCCGGGTGCGCACCTCGGTGTTAACGCCCTCACACGTGGACAGGAAGCGGGTCACCTCGTTCATGCACTCGCTGAAGCCGGCGCGGTACTTCCCCAGCACGCTCGGGTCTGTGCTTAGCGCGGCTGCGGGCCAGAAGGAGACAGACGGGTCACCGAACAGCCCTGGCCCCGAAGCCGCCGCCTCCGCCCTGGGAGGTCCCCGCCGCGCGCCTTCCTGACCACCCGCCCGCGGCACTGCCTCTTGGCTACCGGGCTGGGTTTAGAAAAACCATCCGCCTCTCCACACTAGCTTGGCGACCGAACCCGAGACGCTCCCTCTCCGTTCCCTGTCGCTCCATTTAAACTGATCTCAAGCCTCAGATTTGCCTCCTCCCCACCCTCTCGCGATGTGACCTTGGATAATGCCCTTCCCCCCTTCTCCACCATCCGAGACGTATTTCCCGTTCTGTAGTGGGGGAGGAGGGAGTGTTAAACCAGATGACCCCAGGCTCCACGCAGCTTAAAAACCGCCACGGTTCTAAGTCCTTTCGCTCCCACCCGCTTCCCCCACTGCCAAGCCGCCCGCAGCCCTTGCTGCTACAACCTCTCTCCCTCCCTTTCCGGAACAGTAACAACTTGGAGTTGTGGCTATAAATAAGCCCCAGACCGTGGGAACGCAAGAGTGAGCCAAGGCAGTAAAATGTAGCTGAATGCCTCTCACAACCACGGGCGGAAGTCTGGAAGAAATCACCGCGGGGAGAGAGGGACGCCCGCAGAGGGGGACGCGGCGAGCCGCCCTCACCCGTCATCTGCGCCCGCTGCAGGTTCCGGAGGTGCTTCACTGTCATTTCCAGAATGTCTGCCTTCTCCAGCTTAGAATGCCGTGAGCTCTGCACCGAAGAGGCAAGGGAGGAAAGTGAGAGCCCCGCCAGCGGCCTCGGAGTGCTGGGGGTCCCTCCCACCCCCGGCCGTGGTGGCGACATCCCTAAACCCCGGCTAAAGGGGCTCAGCCCTCCCGCCTCAGAGAATGCAGTGCAGGCGGAGAAGATCCCGCTGGCAAGGGGGTTTCACTCTTAGTACCTGAGAAATAGTATTTTGTTTTTTTATTTTTAAAAAAAGCAGAATTACCCACTTACATCTTTCTTAAGAGCATCCAAAATCAGTGTTTTCAGCTGGCTCAGACTTTCATTTATTCTTGCTCTTCGTCTTTTCTCCATGATAGGCTTTGATGACTGTAAAGAAAAAAAAAAGAGCGCTGAGTTCCCATGGGACCTGCCATTTCACCCCTCGATTTTAAGGGAGAAAGGAGCCCCCAACCCCGTCTTAATCTCTTGGGGCTGCAAGAGATGCAGGTACTGCCCTTACCTTTCTGTGCTCAGATGCTGTCTTTGGTTTATCCGGTGTCGTGTTGACACTGGCTGGGGTAGCAGCCACCGGGGACGAGGAATTTTTCTCCATTATATCAGCTGGCATTTTCTTTTCTTTTTTTTTTTTAAATCCCTAGAGAATTTTATTTTTGGAGTTCTTCACACACACACAAAAAATTGTTTTGTTTATGTCCCTTCTACTTGAGACTTTCGCAAAACTACTGAGCAAGTGCTGAGCGTTTATTACAATATCTTATGGCTACTTGGTGATCGGTAGCGCAATTCCAGGACCAAGGAGAGAGGTAGACGGGGGATTCCGCTGTTATCAGCACCAGCTCCGGATCCTGTGTGATCCCCAGGCCCTGGCGGCCTCTATATATATCTGGGACTGCACGCGAACGGCTCGTGTGAAACTTCCCAAACTTTCTTTCCCACAGTAACTTTTAGCCAATGGGAGGAGGAGACACGCGGCACCGCTCGTGGACCGCGCCCCCCCATTGGCCGCCAGGCACAAGGCCTGGCGGCCAATGGCGCGCGCCTGAGCCCGGGGCACCAGAGGCTACAACGTCAATCAAAAGGATTTTAACCCTTTGCTACTCTCCCTGCTGGGCTTTGCTTTAGAGAGGATTTTTCCACATTGGGTTTGCTCTAGTCTAGTTTATTTCTTTTGGGGCTAGGGTCTTTGCTCCTTACTTCCGTTCATGTGTAACAGAGCTACTTTGACGCTAATAAGAAGTTCATTTGAAATATATTTTTAAAAAGGTTTAGAAGGGCAAGGATAAAAGGTTATAATTGCAGTGGTTAAAAGGGGGGAATTGTGTAAGGGTGTAAGTTACGGAAACATCCAAGTGATTTCCCGCTCAGACTCCGCACATTCGGGGGAGGAGAGGGGTGAAAGTCGACCATGCAGAAAACGGACCAAAAAAATTCCTTCTTGCATGCAGAAAAAGTGCCTCCATCTTACATTTGCAGGTTTTTCAGAGCAAGGTGGTTTTTGATCCCCGCCCTCCCCCCGACACACGCCCACCCCGGCCCGGCCCTCATTTCTCTTCTAGAGTTGGGGCTTTGGACCCCGCGTTTCCCCAGGAAACAATCAGAATAATTTCCAACTGAGCAGAAAGGAAATGGAATTTCAAATGAAAGATGAACAAGGGGGGCTTTGATGGCAATGCCTCAGGGACGCGCGCGCGTCCTCGCCACCCTTTCCCTTTCCACCCGCCGGCTCTCGATTCTGCCGCATGTTGAGGTGGCGAGCGGAGCGGCAGCCTCTCCCTCCTTCTCGCCCCGCGGGCGGCCGGGGCAGCCTCGGCACCCGGCGCGCGCGGGCCCTTTAAGAGCTACACCAGCCGAGCTGCAGTTTGACATCAGCCGGCCGGCAAGGGCGCGCCAGGAGCCGAAGCACGTGCCAGGATGTTTTATTGCCGCCGCGGCTGCGGCCGGGCCGGGAGGATGTGTGTGTGCGTGCGTGTGTGAGTGTGTGTGCGCGCGCCCCGGGGGCAGGGAGGCGGGGGGCGGCGGCGGGCGGCGGAGCGCGGGGGCTGGTTCCTGGTCCCCGGGAGAAGCCAAGAAGGTAAATAGCAGCTGCTGTGCTAGAGCCTGGGAAAACCCCGCCCCCTGCGCCTTGGCCGGGGCTCATTGGCGCGCGCTGCGTGTGGGGGGTGTGTGTGTGTGTGTGTGTGTGTGTGTGTGTGTCTCCCCGCGTGTGGTGTGTGTGTGTGTCCGGGCCCCCCTCCTCTGGCCCCCGCCGGGCCAGGAATCCGAGGGGGCGGCCGGAGCCGAGCCCCGGAGCTTACCACCCACCCACCCCCCACAACTCCGCCGGGCCAAGGTCAGCCCTTCCGGGCGGGGAGCGCACGCCCTGGGGTGGAGAGTGGGGAATTATTCCAACCCCCCACTCCACCCCTGATTTCGGGCTTGAGGTTTTAACTCTGCCGAAAGCCTCACTAGCAACAGCCCGGGGGAGGGGTGGGGGCCTTCTTGTTTGCTCGCAGCCTCGGCCCTCCCTCCCACCGCGGGGCCTCCGGCGCCCGCCGCGGTCACGAGATGCCTGACCGCACTTAGGAAGCGGCCGGGTCAGCCTCCTGCCTCCGCTCGGCGGCTACGGTTAAAGCGACTTCGCGCCGCCCGCCCTTTCCCCGGGTCCAGGGCGGCCGGGCAGCTCCCCCTCTCTGCGCCCGGGAGGCCGCCGGCGGGCGGCCGGGAGGAGGCGGGCGGCGCGGGCGGCTGCGTGCTGCCGGTTGGCCGGGCCGCGCGCCGGGAGGAGCCGCCGCTGCCGCCGCCGGGTGCCACGTGGCGGGCGCCGGGCCGGGAGCGCCAGGGCTCTGGCGGCGGCCTCCCTGGGGGATTTGCCGCGCAGGGCGGGCGACGCGCACTGCCCCGGCCGGCCGCCACCGCCGCCGCCGCGTCCCTCCCTCCCGCCCGCTTGCCCGGGTCGCCGGGCCCCACGCCCCCACCCCTTCCGCCCTTCCCGCCGCCCGGGAGCTCGGGGCGCTGCTCGGGCGGTTCGGGGCGGCCCGGGAGCCGAGCGCGTCTTGTTTGATGTCGCCCCCCCGCCCTCCCAGCGCTTCCCTAGGCTTAGAGGCCGCCGGAGGCCTGGCACACATTTCTCAGTCACTTCATTCCTTCCTTCCTCTGAGCTCCCCACTGAGATAATGTTGTAAATGATTTCACCAGATCTCGTCCCGAATGAGATTCAGCGGTTCCCGACTCTGGGTGACCTTGGGCAAGCCCCTGTCTTCTCATTACGGAACGCATGCTCTGTGCCAGACACTGTGTTAAAAACCCTGGGATCACCACGACGAGAGATAGAATGGCAGCCTGTAAGGAGTTGCAACTCTGGAGGCAGACAGACTCTGATTTTCTGATTGATGACCGAGCATTCCTCTATTATTCCTTTCTTTTAGGGCTTGGATGATGGCCCAAGCCATCAGATCAGGAGAACCTAAAAGAAACACTGAACCACACCTGTATGGGCAACACTGTTTCTGGTCTATATGGGGGGGGTACAGGGATAAATACAATAGTTATTGCCCTCAGGGAGCCTAGGGCAGAGAGACACTGAACTCTTAAGTGCAGCTGATATCTGCCTATTTCCACGTATATTCCTTTGGTAGGTCCTAGGTTCAAGAGAGACAGTTATATGTCTAGACAGAAGTAAAATGAAGTTTTAGGATAATTGAATTACTCATAAATTGCGGTATCCTGGAAAAATTCCTGGAGGAGGTGTCCTGTGCTTTGTATCTTGAAAAATAGGTAGGATTGGAGCTTTGGAAATGTGGTGAGTCATGGGGCTGGGGAGGATGGCCGTACCCATGGCCCTGAAAGCCTAGACTTTGGAACTTGAGGTCTTTATTCAGGGAACATGGTCTGGAGCCTAGGGTATGTGACAGCCAGGAGTGTAAGAAGGCACTGGAGGAGGAGGAGACTTAAGGCCCTTAAACATCTTGCTAAATGACTTTGGATTTATCTTTAGACAGTGGAGAGCCATGAAATGCTCTCGAGCAGAGAAGGGACATCAAAATTCTCCTTTAGAAAGATGGCTCTGGGGAAACGTGGAGAGTGGTTTGCAAGGTTCAGAGGCAGAGGGCCAAGTTAGGAGGTTCAAACCAGTAAAGGAGGTTCCTACCAGTAAAGGAGGTTCCTAGGTGACAGGTGTAGACTGACACTCACCCGGAAGCACCTGCCTAGAACTAGCTCACCTGGGCGTTAACTGCACGTTGTCCAATGATCCAAGTTCTGCAGAAACCTGCCTACCCTTTACTGCAATGTTCCTCCACAACCTGGAGTCCAACCAAGGAATCCTTGTGACTGGGACCAAATTTACCTTCCAAGCCTCATTTCCGTCTTCCAGGACAGCCCTCAAGTCTGCAGCCAAACCTGTACCTCATTGCAGGCTGAGTTTACTCGCTCTTGCCCCTCAGGCTACTCTCTGGGATTTTTTTGCTGTTTTCTTTACACACTGCAGACTGGGCTGTGTCCTATCATGTTCTGAAGAAATGATGAACAATGCCTCCTTTGTTGACCCGCAACCTGGGCCAGTGGGGAAGGACTTTTCCTTCTTATTTTAAACAGATGGAAAAGTGGTGATGACAGAAAATTGTCTGTTGCTTTTGAAAAAAGTGGAGTTTCCCTGTGTGTTTGACATCCTCTTGGTGAAAGGTGATGAGACTATGAAGTTACCCTGCTTTCTGCTGTGCAGACTTTGCAAGCTTCTTAAAAGGCTTCTGCTCAGCATCTGACTTTTTAAAAACTGCATAAATACTCTGACCCAGATTCTTCCAAGGAATGAAAATCTTCCCAGGAAAGATTGTTAGTTAACCCTTTCCAGGTTACCCCCAAATCTATGAGAACCAGTGACTTCCTCTATTAAACTCTGCTATGACATTGACTGCTGCCTGCTCTTGGGCCCTAATTAACTAGCAGGGCATGCCACCCCCTGTCCCTTCTAGCCTAAGAGCCTGTGTTTTTTTTGTTTTTTTTTTTTCTCCCCTGATTCTGTCATCTCCTGAGGATTTGGCACCCTGAAGGTGCGTGGAGAATGTTGAACATAGTCAAGTTATGGTCTCACTGCAGTGCCTAAAACAGCCTCGTTGGCCAAATAGTTAATCAACAACTCGTTTACTGCCACTTTAGGAGTGCTTAGACTGGTAGAATGAGCAAATAATTTAAACACACACACACACACATTTTCAGATAGAGCCGGTCAAAATTTTGCCATGAATTTGTTTCTGGACCAAATAAACAAACAAACAAAAAACGAAGCCATGAAATTGTCAGCCCTCCATCCCAACCATTCACGTAGAAACTTTCTTTGCAAGTGTGCTCAGATGCTGTTTTTCAGCATCCTTATCCTGGGCAGTGAAAATAGTACCAACCAACGGGACACTCTCCGCACCTTCTCAAATGGGTAACTAAGCTCCTAAACTCAAGAAAAACCTTTTGGATTTGGAAAGCCCTCCTTAGAGAGAAACAGCCTTTATTTTTCCGTCTTCCTCATCCCCTCCACCCCTCCCCCCAAAGCACAGAGAAAACTGAACCCTGTTCATCAGTGGAGGTCATTTCTTTGATCCCCACGTGAGACCAGCAAAACACCAGGAATCTTTCCCACTGTATCATGCCCAATAAATACAATCAGGGGCTGCTGTGTTTGTCTCCTTCCCCCTTTCTGCCCCGTGAAGGGTGATTTTTCTCCATCTTATTGCATCACCTGTTTGCTTTAAACCATAAAACAAATAACCGCATCTCTAGTGAGACTCTCCTTTGTCCCTGGGTATCGGAATGGTTTGTGGGTTTGGTTTAAAGCTAAAGAAAGGAGAAAGAGTGAGAGAAGAAGAAAAAAGGTATTTTGCCTGAGGACTTGAAGCTTTTTTTTTTTTCCCCTCTTTTCCTCCGCTTGACTGACTTTCTCACACTCAGATTCCCTGCAGCCTGCCAGGGACGTGGTAGCTGCCCTGCCAAAGAGCTATCCTGGGAGGGCTATTGAAAGAGCTTTGAGTAAGTACACACTGGGCGGATTTTCCCCTCCCCTCCATACCTGCTCCGCACCTGTACAGGGAGCAGTCCCACACCTATCACCTGATCGCAGCCCTTTCAGAGACCGTGAGAAAAATAAAGCCCAGGATAGAAGAGATGTTTGTCTCTGTAGGGCTGCAGCCAGCTCCCCACAGTACAAGTGCCCAGAAACAGCACATTCCTGCCCCGGTGTGCACGCGTGTTTGCCCTCGCGCGTGCTGGCTGGGGGCACCGAGAAGGCGAGGGAAGCCGGGCATCACCTGCATGATGTAATGACTGCCTTGCTGCCTTCGTCTTCTGGTATCTGCCTGACCGGTAGTTTTGTGATCCTTTACTAAAATCATTGTTGTGGTCCTTCTAGATGAGTCCATATATGCTCATCACAGCAGAATTCACGACAGGGATTTCTGACCTTAAGGTTCACGGATGAACCCCCAGGGAACCCTCTGAAATGGAATTCAAAATTATGTCTCTCCATGCATATTGAGCAGGAGCTTAATAAATACTTTTTGAATGAATGAACAAATGCATCATTTCCCGCCCCCCCGCCCCAGCAAGGAGAGGGTCCACAGCTTTTAGTAGAATCTCAAAGCTTTTTTGACCCAGAAAGGTTGAGGAAGCTGGTCCAGGCAATCTCCAATTACAAGTGGGTACTCTAAGGCCCAGAGAGGGCCAGGGACTGGCTCAAGCAACATAGGGCCAGAGTGGGGGCCAGAGGCCAGCTCGAAGCCCTTTCCATCACGCCAGAGTGCTGTGGGCTTTGGGAAACTGAGGATGGGTTTATAGAGTTGTGATCACTGCCAGAACTTGGATTTAAAATAGACACTTTAAATAAATTAATTAATTAAATAAAATAGATACTTTAATAAAGATACTTTGAATTTCCAGAGCTTTTTTTCCCTTAATTTTGAGGCACTTGAGCGGCTCTGCACCCAGCATTTGGATGGAGAAAGGGATAGGCAAGAAAGCCAAGTGTCTACCCACAGAAGAGGATTCAGGAATGCTTGCAGCAAGAGTCCTGGTTGCCATGCAGTGGCATTCGAAACGACCGCAACTCTGCATTCCATCTTTGATAAAAATAAGTTGCTACTTCTAAACAAAACTGCCTAGTTGGTTTCTGGCCAAGCTGGGACCTCGAACTGCAAATCGCGGGTGACGGTGGAAAAACAGAAACTTTTCAGCATTGGCTCCTAGCAGGCTGTAATGCTTTCTGCTTCCCCCCAGCCCTTTGGAAAACTTGACCACAGCCAGTGGGACCAAGGGAATGTGCACTTTTCTAATGGGCCCAAAAAGAGGATGGTTGCCAGGAAAGCCTTTCCCATGGGGCGGGGGCAGGGCACCGGGGACAGCTTAACTCCCACATTTGGCCACAGCAGCCATGGCGGGCAGGCTTTAAATGTGCTCTCAACTAACCTTTTACTCTCTGAGCAGGGCTGCAGTGAGGCAAGCCTGCAAGCCCAGGGATGAAGGCGGGCATTTCTGAGGGATTGCACGGTTGCTGACTTGCACCCTTGTGTGTAAAAGGCTCAGAACTGCACGGGGGCTGGTGCCTGTAGGGGCCTCTGGAAGACTCAGGAAGGTGGGGGGAAGTCTTAGCCCCTTTAAACCCAGGACATGGGTTTGCTGGGCTTGCTGATAGCTGCTCAAATTGTGACATCAGATCAAGCTTCTCAAAAAATCAAAAACAAAAACAATGCAGCTAACCAAGAGAATCATTTGGATAAAACCTAGGGCCAGAAAGTGATATGGGATGAGTGTATAAGGCATATTTAAAATCAAAGTCGCTGTCATTGTTACCCTTGCTTATTTTCCTCGGCTTGTAGGAAAGGGGTAGGGGAGGCAAAGTAAGAGACCTAACAGGTGGCTTAATGGGTCCGTTCATTGAATGCATAGGAAAATTGAACCTAGGAAGAAATGACTGGACTAAGGTTTAACAGCCTCCCCAGAGAGGGAAGAGAAGGCCAGAATTAGGCTTGAGTTTCCTACCCACCAGTCCAGAAACCCGCCCCTCTGTATCTGTATGAGAAGAATGTTTTGAAATATCATCTACAGCAAGTGACTAACATTACCACCAAAGATGGATTTTCCGGTTGAGAATCAGAGCTACCTGCCGGTGGGCGAGTGTGGTGGTGTGACAGCACACAGCGTGGTTAAATGCCAGGGTTGCTGCACCGTGATTCCCTCTAGAATTTGCTCACCACCCGGTGACCTCTGGAAAAGAAGAGATCTTGATTTCTGAGTTCCAGGAGACAGGAAGCTGCTCGCCGGGGCCACACAGAAAAGCAGAGGGAGAGGTGAGAAAAAGAATGAATTTTTCCAAGTGGTAGAGAGATGGTATTTGCATGTGAGATATACATTTTCCTTTTATGTATCAGGTTTAGGGAACAAGAAAAGACAGTCCGGGCAGCTGCCACAACTGCCACTTAAGACTCTGGTGGGTTCTAGCATTTCGGGAGCTTCTGGTCTCTTCCACAGAGTTGGAGGGCACCTGTCTTCTTGCCTTGTAGTATTTGACAGTGGACAAAGCACTTTATAGTTCATTACAGCATTCTGTCCTCATATATAGCCTTATAACCTAGCCTAGAAAGACGTGGTGGAAGGCCCAGGGATGGGGAGAGAGAGGATTCAGGTGATTAGTTCAGGAGACCATGGGCTGTTGAGGGCACAGGATATAGGATAGACAAGCTTCCTGGAAAGTTGTACCTCTAGAGAAACAGGGCAGGGAGCTTAGAGGCCGGGAGAGAACAAACTTTCCTTTCTCAGCCACCGGCAAGAATAAGATGTCAAGAAACTGGAACAGAGGGAAGAGGGAGATGACTGTCAATTTGTTAGAGAGTATCAGTAATCCGCAGGACACATCTTGGGCGGGGAGCAAGGAGGAAGGGTACTTTCTTGTGGCAGGAAGCCAGGGTGGAGAAGGTGAAGGGAAGGAATCCCACTTAGCAGGAAGATGACTGAGCAGGTCCCGGAAAGGACATGGAAAGGTGATGAGCATAGTTTTCACTGGGCTGAGCTGCTTAGTTCAGCATCTGGTACCTTCTGAGAGGCTTCCTGGAAAATCTCAGGAAGGGAGACCGGGTCTGTGCCTGAGGGCGCTTGTAGAACTCTGGAACTGGTATCACTCTTCCTCACTGGTTATTTGTTCTATGCTTTTGTATTGCTATAGGCATAACACAAGAGCCCACAGACTGGAAAAAGCGGTGGGATTGTTTGGGGGTGATGGAAGGGAATGGGGGCAGTATGGAGACTGCATCCTGCTCTGTAGCCAGTCTGAGGGTGGTCGTCCTGGAGAGGAGGCGGCAGGGTGACTCAGCGGAGGGGGAGGCAAGCACATCAAATTCTTCTAGTGCCAGGGGAAGGACCGAGGACCCAGGGTTCATCTCCAGCTCCCTGACCGTGTGGGCAACTGCCCACATATTGCAGTGCATTCTGGGTCCCCTCAGCCCAACTCTGCCTCTACTCTGGAAAGTAGGGGAGAGGAAGCTCCTTTTGCAGGGCTGGGCTTCTACAGGCCCTTGACTGAAATCGGAGAGGAGCCTGGAGGCTGTGAGTGGTGACACCTCCTGCCTGACCGATGGAGCTCTCTTGATGAAGTCCCTGAGCGTCGGCTGTCTCCTGGAGCAGGTTGCCAAGCTATGCGGGTCTCATCCCCACGGATCCAGCTGTGGCCTTTATCTCACCAGGCTCCCACAGTCACAGAGGGACCTGGTACTCACGTTCAAGTATTTGAGCTCCCTGTCCTGGGGGGCTATTCAACCCTCTACACCCTCCTCACTTACCCTCAAAGTCCCGGCCCCTGGGACAGCCCTGGACTTGGTCTAGAACTCCAAGTCATCTGGACAGAGGGTGGAGTCGCAGCTTGTCTTCTGTGTATGGAGTGAACCTGTGTGGATGGCAGCCAGACAATCTTGTAGGGGTGAAAGCCGCCCAATCTCCAATTGCCTGTTCAACTTAATTCAGGTCAATGACTATTTGCAAGCACCTACTATGTGGAGGGCAAAACTACATGTCTATTTTGACAGTTACTTCCATCCTTTCCTGCTATTCAAATGCTATCCATCTGTGCAGAGGGGCAACATCCCAGGTTTATATTATAAAAATTGCCCCTTTACTCTCCACATTCTTCATCTCTATTGCTTCTCTGATAAAGAAGCAAAGAAACTCCTTACGGTGTCAGTTATAATATCTTTCACAGAGTCAGCACCCCCAAATATTGGACAATAAATGCACGAGTGAACTTCAACTTAAAAGAATGTTTTACTGGCGATTCAATGGACCCCTGCGAGGGTCAGGGTACATTTCTAAATTTTCCTCGGTTGCTAAGTCCAAGGAGTGGGTTTACTTTGACGCCTCTGGGTAAGCACCTCTGGGCAGCAGGGACACCCCTGCGGACAGCTCTCCTATGTTGCAATCAGGAGAATTGAGAGGAATCTACGGCTGGCTGTGTTTTCCCAGGCCTATCTTTATTGATGGTTATTAAAGACACACCAGCACACGGCAATACGAAAGTACAAAGCAATTCCCAGGGTAAGGTACGTGGGAAGGAGCGAGATACTGAGCTCCCAAACAATTCTACTGTAATCGCAGTCTGCCATATCTACGTATAGTTAATAAGTAAGATGTAAGCAGGCAGGTTCCACCACTGGGCAGCAGATGGAAAGGAAAAAGGCCACGGGAGAGATCACTGGTCCTGCTGGAAAATTGGGAAAGAAAACAAGGAGGATACCTGGGAAAGGTGAGTCTGGTGGGCAGTCACCGGGAGGTGCGGAAGCCTACACCTGGTCCCCAGGAAGGACCACTGCTCACCTCTTCTCCTGCCCTCACTCTCCCTCTGCATGCCAGCCCCTCGTGGAAGATTGCGTGTAACCAAGAATAGGTAGGAATCACGCCCAGACACACTGGGTTAAAAAAGTGTCAATACAGCACACAAAAACACCTGTTTTTATAGAGTACCCCCAACACACCTGTTGTTTTACGATGCCGAGTATTATTGATAAAGGGGGCTGTAAAGTCGAGGTGAAATGGCCTCTTATATTTAAATAGCACCTTCCTCAATGTTTTACAGCTGAGATTTGACTGACCCGTTGATTATTTGTTAAGAATGTTGAGCGCATATCTCTATATATGTTCAGGGTGGCTAAAAAGCAAAGGCTCTGGAGCCTGACTGCCTGGGTTCACGTTCCAGCTTATTCACTTTCTAGCTATGTGACATGACTATTCTGTACCTCACTTTACTTGCCTGTTAAATGGGCAGAAATTCATAGTACTTACCTTATAGGATTGTTAGGAGGACTAATATATGGAATATGTTTAGAACAGTGCCAGGCATATTGTACATAAAATATAAGTTCTCAGATGCTTTTATCATATTGCTATATATATGCCATATATATGTTTATATTTATATCTGGCATACAAGATAGACACTCATTCATTTAAAAAATATTCATATGTTAATATTCTCAAAGAAATGGATGGACAACCACTGTGATAATTGGTCCACAGGTATTTGACAAATCAAAAGCTTCAGCAGTCTTTTATGAATAAAAGGCTGTGGGACCAGGAGGAACCTAAAAAATTAGCTGGCTTCTTCTTTTCCAGGGAGGAGGGTCTCTGCCATCTAAGCACTCTGGTGGCTTTGTTTGTGGGCAGGTGCAGACCTTGGTGTAGCCCTGCCTGGAATAATTAAAATGAGCCTCAGGCCCACGGAAAGTAGAGCTCTAGATGGAGGCAAGGGCATCGGCAGGGGCCAGGCACACAGGATGTGGACTGGAGGTGGATTTATTCCCGCTCGCCGACAACACGAGGGACCGGAAGGGCTGTAGAGGGGCACTTCATCCAAAAGAGTAAACATGGGCAGGCCCTCCCTGGATGCCAGTCACACTTCCATGAGGTAAGATGAATGGGAAAGATGAACGTCTGAGACCTTTCCTGCTTGTAGGTGCCCGTATAATTTATGGTCTAAACTGGAACACTTTTGAGAGTGAAAACTAATGCTATTAACAATTATGTCAGGACAATTGGCATAAAAACTGGGACACATGACCATCGTAGTTCTGTGGGCCTACAATGGCAGGTCCTAGATTGTTCATCTGTCTATTTAGGTATCTTTTATCAGAGATGCTTCCTAAGAAGAAAAAAAAAAATTTTTGGCCGTGGCACGTGGCTTGCGGGATCTTAGTTCCCCAACCAGGGATTGAATCCAGGCCCCCTGCAGTGGAAGCCTGGAGTCCTAACCACCAGACCACCAGGGAATTCCTAACAAATATTATTATTATTATATATTTTTTTGGTACGCGGGCCTCTCACTGCTGCGACCTCTCCCGTTGTAGAGCACAGGCTCCGGATGCGCAGGCTCAGCGGCCATGGCTCACGGGCCCAGCCGCTCTGCGGCATGTGGGATCTTCCCGGACCGGGGCACGAACCCGTGTCCCCTGCGTCGGCAGGCGGACCCTCAACCACTGCGCCACCAGGGAAGCCCGAAATATTATTTTTAAGTCGCTAATGTTTTAGCATTTTTCATCTTTGGAAGGTGATGCCATTGATTTACCTTCCATACAGGGAGGAGCCCCAGTTTTGAACCTAGGGGACCTTAGTGTGTACAGGAGAAGGGACGGTCAGAGGGAGGCCCTGTGACGGTTGGATGGTTGTGCTTAAGGCATGTTTGACATGACTCGGTTTCTTCTTCGATAGAGCAGGTGTGGTCCAAGCTTCCCCACCTGCGAGTTTGCACCCGGGTTATGGCTACAGCATAGCAATGCTGCCAGGGACTCTTGCACTGACCAACCATGGCTGAGTACATCCATTTTTCTTGGGCATGTGAATGTGGAAAAAGCGATTGCTGCAATCTGACACTCAGGCCATTGTTTAATGGCTGAAGGAAGACTCCAAAGGAAAGAACATTTTCCCACCTGAGATATTTGCTCTTTTTGCTTTGAATTTGACTAAGTCTTTAGTGGTAAAGAAAAACCAAAACCCACCCCAAAACCAAAAGCGGAACAAACAAACAAAAATCACATTTTTTTTTCTAAACAGTTCAAACTCAAGGTTTGGGCTTTGTTAATTTCCTTAAAAAAAAAAAAAGAAGACAAGAAAGAAAAGAAAAATGGCTCCTTCACCTGAGTGTTCTTATATGTGCCTATTTAATGATTAATAATACCTTGTGGGCTACTGTTGGATATGGCCTCTGCTGGTTTGAACAGGAGAATTCTGATTCACACTTCAGGCATTTATGAATCACAAGTGTTTACCCTGAGACAATAAGTGAAAGGGGGGAGATTAAAAAAAGAAAAACACCCGAATATCCTGGGTTCTTTGAGGAAAAACTGGAGATAATGTGGGCTCTCAGTCTTTGATACCCTGTGCGGGGCCCACCGCTTTCTCTCACTGAATAAAGATTGTGTGGCGTGACCACGACTGGGCCTTTTGAGTTTTATAGATTTTCCCTTTCATTTGCTGAGCGGTCAGGCAACTCTTCCCCCTTGGTTTCCATGTCACGTGCCTTCGTTTTCTTCCCACCTCTCTGGTCAGTCTGTGTCAGTGGTTTGCAAGGGAGTCTCTTCATGGGCTTTTAGGGGCACCCTTTCTCCAGAGTCCCACTCGTTACCCTCTTCATTAAAGGGGGGCTGAAGGGCTGGGGGGAATGAATTAAAGAGGTTCAGGTCTTGGCGACCGACTGGGTCACGGTGGGGAAAGAGGGCTCTAAAGATGCCACGCAGGGCTGTTGCTCGAACAACTAACTGTGGAGACCCTTCTTCCACAATTCTGCTTTTCTAAAAATTATTATTCTTTAAATTAATTCATTAATTAGGCCGCGTTGGGTCTTCATGGCTGAGCGCGGGCTTTCTCTAGTTGCGGCGAGCGGGGCTTCCCTTGTTGCGGAGCACGGGCTCTAGGCCCACGGGCTTCAGTAGTTGTGGCGTGTGGACTCAGTAGTTGTGGCTCACGGGCTCTAGAGCGCAGGCTCAGTAGTTGTGGTGCACGGTGGGCTTAGTTGCTCCGCGGCATGTGGGATCTTCCTGGACCAGGGCTCGAACCCGTGTCCCCTGCATTGGCAGGGGGGTTCTTAACCACTATGCCATCAGGGAAGCCCCACAATTCCACTTTTAATAGTAACTCCTAGACTTATTTTCCCTACTTTCAGCCCCAAAGCCTAGAGTTCAGTGAAAAATAACTGCCAGATTTGACTCCAACGACCCTTAAAATTTTTTTGAGACAATTTTAGACTTACAGAAAAGTTGCAAAAATAGTACAGCTCTCTTATACCCTTTAACCAGTTTCACCTCTGTTACACACCCCACCCTGGTGACATGGTTATCTTATATAACCACGGACTGATCACTGAAAAATAATCTTGGTACAAACTATAGATTTGTTTTGGATTTCATCATTTTTTCTACTGTATTTCATCCTGTCCCAGGATCCCATCCAGGGTCCACAGTCCATTTAGTTATCTTGTCGCTTGAGTCCCCCTTCAACCTGTGACAATTCCACAGTCTTTTCTTGTCTGTCATGATACGACAAGAGTACTAGTCAGTTGCTTCGGGGAGTGTCCTTCACTGGGGTCTGTCTGATGTTTTCTCACAACTATACAGAGGAGCTTTGCCGCTAAGGAGAACAGCACAGGGCTGGTGAGCCCTTTCCAGGGCAGCATGTCGGGGGCTGTACAATGCTGCTATATTTCACTGCTGTTGTTGACCGTGATCACGAGGTGAAGGTGGTTTCCACCAGAACTGGCCACTGTACAGTTAGGATTTTCCCCTTTGTATTTCCTAAATGTTTGGGGGGTGTTACTTCAAGACTACTCAAATATTCTGTTTCTGCTTACACTTCCGCTCGCTAATTTTAGAGTCCATCAGGGGATCTTGCCTATGGCAATCATTCCTGGGGTAGTCTAATCATTTCCCTCATTCCTTCTATACTTATTAATGGAACTTTTCTTAAGGAGGAGTTGCATGACTTTACATGGTAGAAAAGCAGAAATTTAAAAAAATAAATAAATAAAAAATATAAATAAATAAAACTCTAAAAAATCCTTACTCTTTTGGAGCTTACATTCTAGATGGAGAGGTAGACAAGCAAAATAAATAAATGGGTAAGATAGTATATTAAAAGATGACAGGTACTAGAGAGAGAAATCAAGCAGGGATGGGGAGAAGGAAGTACCAGGAGGTGCAGGTTTAAATGGCACAGTCAGCAAAGGCCTCAGAGAAAAGACTTGAAACAGAGGAGGGAGCCAGCACGTGAACGTCTGGAGGGGTAGCTTCCTAAAGAGAGGAGACAGCAAGTGCAAAGGCTCTGAGGCAGGACCACGTCTGGCCGATGTGCTCTCGGAAAACAAGGAGGCCAGAGTGATTGGCTCCAAGTAACCAAGGGGGAATGGGAGGGAGAGGGAGGGGACGCAGAGGGTGGCAGGGCTGGATGGGGCAGGCTCTGGGCCATTCTAACGGCCTGGCTGTGCTCTGAGGGAGGCAGGAGCCACTGCAAGGGTTTGTGCAAAGAGGTCACATGATCTCCTTCATATTATTAAAGGATGGCTTTGGTTGCTCTGGGGTAGGCAAGCATGGAGGCAAGGAGATCATGCTTAGGAAGCTATGACATTCATTCAGGTAAGAGATGAAGGTGTCTTGGCCCAGAATGGTAGCAAAGAGTTGATTGGGGTTTGGGTGTATTTTTGAAGGTCAAACTAACACTGCTAGGAAAGATCTCCCGTGTGATGGGCAGCTTCTGGCCACCTCCTGAATCCCCCAGGGAGTGTATGCTCCTCCCTCCACCTTGAAGTGGGGCTTCAGGAACAAGTTTGAGAAGAACTGGCTGGCTGCGTTGAGTCTAAGCTCCACAGCCCCTCAGCAGAGTCTTCTACCATCCGGGTCCACCTTCCTTCTCCCTGCAGCGCATCACACATTTCCCTCTGCCACATTCTGCTCAGGCCACCAACACATGCCCATAAACTCCCCTGCTCAGTGCTCTCTGCCAGTCAAGATCCTTCCTATCCTCCAAAGCTCAGCCCCACCGCTGCCCCCAGCCCCGACTTTCTGACCTCCTCCCCTCTTGGTCCCTGGATACTAACTAGACTCAGCTTCACAGAGCAGCCCCTGGATACAGACACACCTCAAGCACCCCTGCAGCCTCAGGGCCCCTGAAGCACAAGAACTGGCACCGAAGACTTCATTAGCCTGTTGGCTGGCTCGTTGGTGTATGGCATATCGTACAAATGAAAATATTATGTTTCCTCTTAATCATCCAAGTACATTTTGCATTATACTCTGCATATATTCCTATTTCTTTTAATATAAAAATAATATATCTGCTCCCTCTTCCCAACTTTTCAAGGAAAATTGAAGTTCCAGATTTCCTCTTGTTGGGCCACTCTGTACCTCTGTGGGTCCTGTGTACCCCAGTTTGAGAAGTCAGGAGAGGCAGGCATCACTGAGGGTTCATTTGCTGCTAATGGATTTCTCTTTATCT
Source organism: Pseudorca crassidens (assembly GCF_039906515.1). Lineage (NCBI taxonomy): Eukaryota > Metazoa > Chordata > Mammalia > Artiodactyla > Delphinidae > Pseudorca > Pseudorca crassidens. Next base: position 75,335,553 of record NC_090300.1, on the reverse strand, counting down.
GTTCATTGATTTAACTAAAAAGTGCATATGGTTAAGATTTTCAAGCAGTACAAAGGGTAGATACTGAAAAGTAACCCTTCCATCTGTGGCCCTCATCCCCCAAACCTTGCCCCAGAGGCAGTCACTCTTACCGGTCCCATGCATACACATCCGGGGATTGCTAATGAACAGCCAATGGCTGGTAGCAGCCAGCAACTACCAATTGAAGGTAAACTGAGTTGCTGTGAGAACCAGCTCCCAGCACTGCCCTCCCCAGGGCTGACGCGGCTCCTGTGCAGAAGGGCCAGTGGTAGCTATCGCCACTGCAGCTAACCTGCCATTTTTATTGTTGTATTAGGCTCAGATCACATAAGGCTGAGTTTGCAAAGGCTCCACACTGGGGTGGAATTGGGGCATTTGGTACCACCCTCTTTGGCTCTAGGTCTGGGCCATTGAGATGTCCCAGGCTGGCTGTTGTCTCTCCCTCCAAGTCAGCCAGCCAGAGGGAGGTGCACAGCCGAGAGCTACATAGAGAGGGAAGGCAGGTGGGAAAAGGGACAGGGACGGAGGAAGCCAGGCCCTGAGCCGTGATAACAGCAATGCCGAGAGTGAAGGGTGATTTCAGGGGGGGGCTATGTCATCCTCCTACTCTTCCTGGGGCCTCCAAGGCTCACCTGAAAGGCAGTACTCTCCCTCTACCTTTCCCGTGGGAATTCAGCGCAGCCAACAGAACCCCTGAACTCTGCTGGGCCGCTGCCAGCAACTTTCAAGCCTTTTCCCCCCCTGCCGGTTACAGTGACATGATGTCGTTTTTATTGAGGCAAGATTAGATTTTTTTTTAAGTTTTTAGAAGTGTGGTTCACATGATCTCTAGTACTTTGCCTGTCGCTGGAAGACCACAGAGCTGCCAATTTCAATTTGCTTCAGCTTTTATCACTAGAAGAAGCTTAAGAGGAAAAAGAAAGGGGGGAAAGGCCGGATGAAAATATTCCACTTGGCCCTGGCGGTTAGCTTGAGGGTGGCAGGGGACACACGCATCGTCCCCTCCCGCGTGTGTAACCGGTGTGATCAGGGGACTGAAGTCGGGCCTGGCAGCTGGACAGCACACTGTGTCCCAAGGGTTTTCATGCCATAGCCAGAGAGAAAGCACATAACTGGAGTCATTCATGGAGTCAGGAATACATTAGAAAAGATGCTAAGCTATTGGGAGATGGGTAAAATAAACCCATAGAAAAGTGGTCCTTCCTCTTAACTCTAATTTGACTAATTCCCTTCTTTGGAGGCAACATTTCCCATTCACTCATTCATTTAACACATTTATTGAGCATCTTCCGTATGTCTGGCTCTGCTGAGGATACAGGGTGATAAGGCTAAGTTCGTGTCATTCACCATTTTTATAGGAAAATGGAAGAATGCCAATTTGCATGGTTGATGGTTTTTCAGGTGCCAGCTCAGCCCTCAAAATGGGTGATGTGATGGAAAATCATGAAAAACGTGAGATCCAATCCCATTGTTTTGGCATCAGGTCAGAGAATGAGGTCTGGAGGGATAAGACATGCTGAGGAAATACATGTCTCTCACTCCATGGGAATGTTAGATAGAAGCAGCATCCCTGTATCCCCACCACTGACAGCCATTCAGATCCCTGCTGGTCTGGTCCCCACAATAGCCTGGGAAGTAGGGAGGGGAAAAATTTACCACAGCTCTACCTGGCACTGGTAGGTGCTCAGTGTGTGTTGAATGAATGTTGAATAAACCCCCAATGTACATGGGAGGTAGGGTAGGTTCAAGAGAAATCAAGAGATTGGTCCCAAGTCACCAGTAGTAAGTGGCAAACCCTGGACTTGAACCCAGAGGTCTTGAATATACACGTCAAGGCCCATCATTACTCCTAAAGGCAACCCTCCCTGGAGATTTCTCCAAATGACTGCCCTTCCTTTGACTGGCAGGAAAGTGACTCTGGACTCACCTTCCTCAGAGGTTGCAGTGAGTCTTTGGGGAGTCATTTCAATGGATGGAGGCCAAACTGACCTCAGAGGTAGACAGGACACCTCATGAGGAGAGCCTGCATCCCAGGAAGCTTCTCTCAGTGTTGAATTGGTTGGGCTAAGAAAACTGAGTATTGGGTGTTGTTCCTTGAGTATGGACTTCTAAACTGTCCCAAATGAAGTTGGACATACTTGGGGGGCACGTTTCCTTTTAGAAATCTAGGTATCTCCCCAACTTACACTCTCTCTGTCAATTATGTGGATGAGAAAAAGCTGGATTCAGAGCAAACCTGTGAAGAAGCCACTCCCCATTTGTGTCTCATGAGCCTTGATTTTCCTCTTCCCTAAAGGAATGGAGTGGAGTAAGTCCCGGGTAGCTTAGAAGGTGACATCGGGGTTACAGGGAAAGGCAGCCTAATTGGAGCCGCAGTATCACTGGACTGGAAGAGACCCAGAACGTCACTGAGTCCCTTCCCCTGCCTCCGGGAGAAGAAGATTAGAGCACACGCCCAGGGGCTGGTGCTGGATATGTCCCTGCCAGGAGATGCAATGTGGGGACCAGGCAGAGGCCATAGGAAAGTAGAGTCAAGATCAGAGGGTGTGAAGATGCCTCTTCTTGTCCCCTTAACCCTGAGAGCATGAGGTAGTGCAGCAACTTCACCTTGGAAGTCAGAGAAAGATCTGAGTTCTGATCCTGCTTCTGCCATGGATGCATGTCGCTGAACATGGTATTCGTTACCACCTCTCTGGGCCTCAGTTTGCCCATTGGTAGTCTAATGGTTTTCAGAAAATGCCTAGGGAGGAGTTTCCTCCCAGGAAGCTCAGGGACAGAACTTGGAGCTGCGCTGAGTGGGAGGGGCTCTCCCTAGCCCTGTTTTCCTTCCACCAGAAGGATCTGTCTTTTGCCTGTTCACACATTGTACGTCCTAACACGATTTTTTGCAAAGAAAATGTTCTATTGGTTTTTTGTGTTCAAGTTTGAAGCCATCCACTAAGATGGTCTCAAAAATCCTCTGCAGCTGGAAAAATCTTATGAGTCTTCCCTTGTGCCTCCCGGGATTTTGGACTTTGCCTCCTCTGACCTGTAGCACGCTGTCCTTTAACCACTTGTATGCTGGTTTTTCTCTACCCAAAAGCTCCTTGCTACCTGATTCCACAAAGGATTTTGGGTATGGGGGAGCTGCTGCACAGGCAGGGAAAGTACCTGCCCCTTAAACTGCTCACAGTTCAGTGGGGTAGGCTGGAGGCAGTGGAACGAAGAATTAAAATACTACCCAGTATCTTCTACTACTCACCACCAATAACTGGGACCTTGTCTTATCTCTCTCACCCACAGACAGCATATGTAGGACACGTAGTAGTTGCTTAGTGAATATTTGCTAAAAGGATTGATCAGAGAATGGCTTGTTCCCCTCTTTGGGAGGAATCACAGATGTATCTGTAGCTAAGGGCCTTCCCAAGACTGACTGGAGCTGTATCAATTCTGTGGCCTTTGTGTTTTCCTTTTATGAGCTGGGCTTATAGCTGTTGGTAGTCATCACCTGTTATGGGTTGAATTGTGTCCCCTAAAAAAAATGTGTTTCAGTCCTAACCCCCAGTACCTCAGAATGTGACCTTATTTGAAAATTAGCATTGTTAGAGCTTTGTTGCTGATGTCATTAAGCTAAAGTGAAGTCATACTGGAGTAGGGTAGGCCTTTAATCCAAAATGACTGGCAGAGCTTCCCTGGTGGTGCAGTGGTTAAGACTCCATGCTCCCAATGCAGGGGACCCAGCTTTGATCCCTGGTCAGGGAACTAGATCCCACATGCGTGCTGCAACTAAGAGTTCACATGCCACAACTAAGGAGCTGCCAAGCCGCAACTGCGGAGCCCATGAGCTGCAACTAAGGAGCCCACCTGTCACAACTAAGACCGGTGCAACCAAATAAATAAATAAATATTTTTTTAAAAAACAACAAAAAACCAAAATGACTGGCGTCCTCGTAAAAAGAGAAGAAGAGACACAGAGAGAGAAGATGGCCATGTGATGATGGAGGTAGAGACTGCTGAGATGCCTCTACAGGCCTAGAATACTAAGGAATACTGGCAAACACCAGAATCTTGGACAGGGAAGCGAAGATTCTCCTCTGTAGGTTTCAGAAGGAGCATGGCCCTGCTGACACCTTGATGGCAGACTTCCAGCCTCCAAAACTCTCACAAGACAATGCATTTCTGTTGTTTCAAGTCAACCAAAGTTTGTGGTACTTTGTTTTGGCAGCCCTGAGATACTAATACATCACCCCACCTGTAATATTATGCCTGGAAAAAAACCTACAACCTCTTTTTCCTTTAACCTCTAGGAAATGGTCACAGGAAAATATGTTTGGTTGAACTTATTTTTTGAAGCATTAATTACAGTATCTCATAAAAATATTTCATGTATTTAAAGCTCTCGAACCTTTGTATGTTGGCTCATATGTATGGAATATGTTGCGTAGTAACATACAAATACAGAAGCAAAAAACCTCTCCACAAACAAATAATATAGTAACTTCCCCCCCTCATTTTTTCAAAAACAAATTTGCTGAGGAGTGGCTACTTCTTCTTCTTCTTTTTTTTTTTTTTTGCAGTACACGGGCTTCCCACTGCTGTGGCCTCTCCCGTTGCGGAGCACAGGCTCTGGACGCGCAGGCTCAGAGGCCATGGCTCACGGGCCCAGCCGGTCCGCGGCATGTGGGATTCTCCCGGACTGGGGCACGCACCCGTGTCCCCTGCATCGGCAGGCGGACTCTCAACCACTGCGCCACCAGGGAAGCCCTAGCTACTTCTTTTGACCTGAGAGTTTGCACATTTGCTCAGTCTGGGGAGTGAGTTTCACTTTCCCGTCTAGGAGCAGGGTATGACTGTCTGGGTTAAATGTGATGTAGCCACAGAAATGATGCCACTTGCTTCTGAGTATCCTTCTTGCATTTTGTTTCATCCACCCATCCTCCTGGGGGCAGGTTTCCAGCTCTGGCTTCTCCTCGGGTGCCCTTGATCAAGAAAGCACAGCTCCTCCCCCTCCATCCCCAAGGAGATGCAGGAATTTGTGGGACCCACCTCATTTCTGGTTATTGAATAACTGGTGGGGCATCGAATGTCAGGGCTGAGAAAACAGAACAGCCTACCTGTTGGACTAAATGACCTCATAGCTCCGGCTGTTCTCATGGTGTCACCTTGCACTCTCTGTCAGCGACTTTTTCATCGCAAGCGGCGCTTACATCAGACTATTCTAATCACGGTCACTGTGCTTCCAACATGGGTGAAGGAAAGAGGTTTAAGGTTCTGATTAAGCCTGGGCAGTCTTGCCAAGGAGGAAGGGGTCTTCTTTTTTATCGAAGTATAGTTGATTTACAATGTTGTGTTAGTTTCAGGTGTACAGCAAAGTGATTCAGTTATACGCACACACACACACACATATATATATATATACACACACACATATGTTTTTTGTCAGATTCTTTTCCATTATAGGTTATTACAAGATATTGAATATATTTCCCTGTGCTATACAGTAGGACCTTGTTGTTTATTTTATATACAGTGGTATGTATCTGTTAACTCCAAACTCCTAATTTATCTCCCCTCCCTCCTCTTTTCTTCAGCCTCAAGAAAGGAAGGTGTGAATGGGGAATGAATGAGGAGCTTATTGTGTTTTAATTCAAAATTCACCATTAACCTGCCACTGGGATTTCCAGTCCAAGGTTTCTCTCAGCAGTAGATCGGAGAAGAGCAAACCATCAGCCTCCCATCCTCTCCCAAATCTGACCTGGCTGACTAGGGCTTCCCTGCAAGGAAGAGAAGCTTCTGGCACCATTTCTCCAGCATGGGTACCACAGCAGCAATACCGTGGATGTCTTTGATCCACAAATCTTTGATGTGGAAAACGATATTTTCTGGGCTTTAGCAGATGACCAGAGGGTCTCTTTTAGGTTGTATTTGTGGACCTGCTTTTCTCCACTGGTGCTGGCTTCCCAGTCAGTGCCTCTGAGAGACACTGCCGAGACAAGGAGAATGGAAAACGATCTTTTTATTTTTTTTTTAAATTTAAAATTAACTTGTAAATAAGTGTGGCCTTAATTTTTTTTTAAATTTTCTTCTATTGTTCTTTATTTTTTTAAATTGACATATAGTTGATGTATAATATTATTGATATAAGTTACAGGTGTACAATACGGTGATTCACAATTTTTAAAGATTATACTCCATTTATAGTTATTATAAAATATTGGCTGCATTCCCTGTGTTGTGCAATCTATCCTTATAGCTTGTTTTATACCTAATAGTTTGTACCTCTTACAGCTCTACTCCTATTGCCCCTCCCCCACCCCTTTCCCTGCTGGTAACCACTGGTTTGTTCTCTATGTCTGTGAGCAAAAAATGATCTTGAATAGCAAGTCATGTTTTCCTCAAGTTAGAGCTGGAAAAACTGGGGAGAAACTGAAAGGGGGGTAATTATTCTGTGTGGTGATGTTAAATTTATTCATTTGCTCACTCATTCATTCACTTATTCATTCCTTAATTCAACAGACATTTTCTGAATATCTGCTCTAGACCACGTACTGTGTGATGTGCTGGGGAAATAAAGACGGTGTCACAGTTCAGTGGTACTAGTGTGACTCGTGCCTAAGGAGAAGTCTGCTGCCGGAGTTTGAGAGAGTCACGGGGAAGAAGAGAGCTCAACCAGTGGCCTGGAGAAGCAAGGAGGAGAGTTTTATCCTGGGACTAGAAGAGCCACTTTCAAAGCAGAGACCTTAGGCACTCGACCTCAGAATTACCTGGGGGAATTAAAATGCAGATTCCGGGCTCTCATCCCCAGCCTGCTGATCCAGAGTCTCAGGACTGGGTCCCGGGGATCTGCCTGTGGATTCTTAGGTACTAAGTTGGAGAGTGCCTGCTTTAGGCTGCTGCATCACTGAGAGCTGGAGCCAGTGAATGCACAAGCGAGTTAGGAGGTCTGGCCTGGCCCAGAGTTCCGTGTATTTATAACCGAGACCAGGGCTGACGTGGAGCGGAGCAAGGGACAGCCTAGGACATCTTTTGGCGAGATGCAAGGAGAGAGCCCTTTGTCCCCTAACCGATTTTGTCTCAAAGCTTCAGGGAATCTCCTTTCTTTTGCTATTTCCCCGTCTTTTCTAAGGAAGTCGTTTGTATTAGGAAGTTGGAAGACGTAGGTACAATTCCAAGGACATCGGGGGTGGGGGGAGGGGCGAATTGTTTCTGTTGCTCATACCTGCTTGGGGAAGACCCACATTCTCCTCGGAGGCTCCTTTGGTGGAGGGCCTGCTATGGCTCTTGCTCAAGTGGCCGGGTAATCGTCAGCTGAGGAGAGAAAGCCCCGCCAGCTCCGCACAGTTCTCCTTAGGTCTTAGTAACAACCAAGAGAAAGGGTGGGGAAGGGCAGGCTGCGCAGCACTATTTGTGATCTGCCCTTGTGTTCAGTGAGTAATCACAGTTGGAGGAAATCAAAACCGAAAATTGGAGTCCCTTGTCATCCATTCATTCCTTCAACAGAAATCTATCGAGTTGGAGGCGTTGTGTGATTGCTGGAGTTTGAGGTGAATAAGGCAGACACAGCTCCTGCCCTCATGGCATTTGCGACCTAGAAGGGAAGAGAAACAAGTAAAGGATGCATCGCAGTGAAGTGTGGTGAGAGTTGAGCCAATTCTTCCGTGGTTCCTTTGAGCCCTCAGAGAGCACACCTGGCCTGGGGCTGGATGGCTCGTTGGTATTTGAGATATCCTGTCCTGTGTTCATTTGTTCCTTCGATCGCAAGCATTTGCTGAACCCCTATTATGTGCCATATGGAATGAATTATGTCCCATCCTCTGCTAATAACCTTAGAGGCAGATTTAATAAAAAATGAGCAAAATGTAAAACCTTGTCTCAAGAAGCTCAGAGTCAAGTGAAGGGGGTCAGAAAAGTAAACCAATTGCATTGAGGCTGGGGTCATGGGTCAGGTGTACAGTCATGGTCTGTGCAAGGTCACAGGGGGATGTGGGGCTGGGGTGGGGGGCAGCGAGGGCAGAGTGGTCTGCGGGGACCACTGAGCTGGACCTGGAAACATACGTAAGAGTTTCGTCTTCTTTTAGTACTTCCCAGAAAGGTTCACTGATGTCTATTTCATCATTCAGTCCCTCAGTAACGATGGACTGAGTACCTAAGATGATCTTAGAGAACCAGCAAGACAAATCATTAGATTAACCGATCAAACCAACAACTTGTTGGTCCCCTGGCAGGTGACAAGCTACAATCAAGCCCTGGGGACTAAATCAAAGAAGTGGAAGACTCTGTCTCTTGCTCAGGGAGTCCACAGCTGAAGTGAGATGGCCAAATGTGCCCAGTCACCTCCAAAACTCCTAGTTTAGGAAAAGCTATGTCCTGCCCACCAGCAACGGCGAGTTTCCTTCTGGGTGGAAGTGAGATGCCCCATCGCCTGGGTGAGGCAGTAAGTATAGCTCTTAATTTCTGTAGCAGAATGCCAGCTCTGTTGTCTACCAGGCTGGTATCAAAAAGTAGTAGGATCTGTAGACAGCTAATTATATACATTAATAATAAAGTTTATTTCCAGTTATAATATAAGTGCTTTAAAAAATAGAAAAATACAGAAAAGGTGAGAGAAAATCACTCTTCTTATTTCATATTTTTCTTCCTTTTCTTTCATGATTTTACATGATTATAATCATTGTAATAATCCACTTTGTTTTTTAACGTGATGGCAACATAAATTTCATTTCAAACGACTGCACAATCTTTCACCATTGATGTACCATGATCTACTTAATGCATTTAAGCATATAACTTTTAAAACATTTGTTTTTCTTAAGACAAATTCCCAGAAGTGGAATTGCTAAAAGAGGAGCATTATTAAGCATTATGGATATCTCAATACATATTGCCAAATTGTTTTCCAAAGGGTCATATTGATTTTTTTGTTTTTTACTTAATAAATTTATTTTAAATTTAATTTTTATTTTATATTGGAGTATAGTTGATTTACAATGTTGTGTTAGTTTCAGGTCTCCAGGGTCATATCAATTTTTATTTCTGCATTATGTGGGAATGCATGAGTTTAATTCTAAATCGTGTGCTATTCATCTCTCGTCAAAAACATGATTGAAATAATGAATTAAGCCCTGTCCTTCTGATTGGGTCAACACAAAGAAATAGGTTTGAATTGCCTTAGTGTAGTTCCTTTACACTGAATTATAAGTTAATACATTCCCTTAACGTTGATTATGGGCTATTACCAAACAACAGAAAAGATACTTTTGGCATCTTCTGCTAAACCATCAGTGACAACCCATCCATTGTGTTACTCAATGTCCCTTATATCAGGACGCATCCCTCTTTAACTTCAGCTATATTTCCATTTTTTATCAAATAATGATACCCAGGCTATCAGGAAGCTCATAGCCCACATTTGTGTTCGCTGGCAGAAAGGGCTGTAAAACCGTCTCTCCTCCTCTTTTGGAGTGATTGGGAACACGTTCCAGGACCAGCAGCCGAATGCACATCAGTGTATCAGTTTCACTGATTGCAAAGAAGTTTCCAAAACTGCAGGTTCTCTTTTAACCTCCGTATTGGGGAATGGGATGGGACTCCCTGCTCCCTCCCTGAGCCTGACTTTGGGACCTCCGTGTTCCGCCAGATAGATGCTGAGTCTACTTCCTCAAGCTACTGCAAGAGAAGATTATGGCCTGCTTCTAGGAGGCCGGTGGAGTAGAAGCAACAGAAGGTGGTAGAGGGGGAGAGGGGGTGGGCAGTGAGGAGTGATTCCCTGTGAAGATGGCTTTTTACAGAAATCCAGCGGGGGCAGAGAGCAGGAACCTGTTCTGCTCTGAAGAGACCAAGGAGCACAAGGCAGTGACTGCATCACAGTGCCCCGACCCCGTGACCCTCTCCTGGTAGCCCTCACGCATCTCACTAGCTACTCCTCCTCCCAAGAAGGAGAGAGATGGGAAAGTTCCAGCCTTCCCCTTTTGTAGGCTGAGGAATACAAGTCTCTCCTCTACAAAAATGTGAAGAAGGGAAAATGATGATTATCCCCAAGGGGACGTAACTGCGGTCGCCAGCTTAACCTAGGTATCTAACATAATTGTCCTTTGCTTCCCTCAGTGGTGTTTCTGATTTTCCCCTCCATTTGTATCTCGAGCTTTGCTGTTATAAATGTCTTTATTTTGAAATTGTAAGTAACTTGATTTTTTGTATTATATTGTATACAAGTAAATAGCTATAGGCTTGGAGTTCTAAGGCTAACATGTGCAAGACACAGTGAACAAAACAACACATTTTATGGGTGACGCCTTAAGAGCTAGTCAGTGAGAACTCGAGTTATCAGGCATGAGTTTTCTATGGGCGGCAGGACTTGAGTTGAGTTTGACCACGTGTAAGAATCATGAGGTCAAAGGCAGTGCTGGAGGTGAGAGGAATCATGACTAGATACGAATAATTGTCATTCCTTTAGCTCTTTACAATTTATAAAGTACTTTAACCCTTATTATACACTTAATCCTCATGCCAACCCTATGGAGTGGATTTTATTTATCATTCCCATTTTACCCACGCGGAACTGGGTTCAGAGAGGTCAAATGGTGGAGCTGGGACTCATACTGGGTCTTCCGGCTCCAAATTTCATCTTCACCTCCATGCCCTGTCCTACACTGTCTGACCTGGGTGAGAACAACTTGATTAAAGGGGTAGAAGTGGTCTAAAGCACAGTAGGAAACTATGGTGTTGAGGCCGAGCCAGACCAAGGAGGTCCCTGAGAGCCAGGCAGAAGAGATTTCATGCAGAGGAAATAGGGAGCCATTGAAGGCTGTTGAGCGGGAGTGTCACACAATACAAGCAGTGGGATCCATCAGTCTGATAGCTAGTGTGCACAGAGGACTGGGGGGTGGAAAGAGGGAGTATGGGAGTAGAGACGCTAGTGAGGGGGCCTCTGGAAGAACCCCGGGTCTCCAGATTATATTGTTAGTACCCAGGATCTTACTGGCTTCTTTCTGGGAATTTATCACTGTGCCATGGAACAACTGAAATGTTCTGTCATTCACTATCTTTATAAATGAGCCCGTATCTCTGAGTTTTGGTCCATGTTATTGGACCAAGCCTTTCGGCTTCACCTCACCTCAGGGTCCTCTCTGTATGCAAGGTTGTGATCAGAACAACGCACTGAGAGTGAGCTGGAGCAAACGTGGACTTGACTTTTACCATATTTCATGAATATTTACTGAGAACCAGCTATGAGCTTGGCACCCTGCAACATTCCTCTGTTGGAGAGACAGAAAGAAGGGGTGGCAGGGCAGCTGGTTCGGGTGCTCTGGGCTGAGGCTGAGAGGAAGCTGGGCGGGAGGGGGTGGGGAGGGGAGGGGGGAGGCCGTTAGACAGGGACACAAAGAATGCAGGAGAGGGTGACGACGGCTGGTTCCTGTTCGTGCCAGGAGGCCAAGGATTAGGTGTGAATCCATCTGCAGCAGTGAATGTCCCACTCAGAGGATGGCTCTGTCCTGTGATCAAAGGGTGTCTCGGAGATGCCAGCAGCCCCGGCCCCGGGGAGACCCGCTCCCTTCTGCTCTGTGGTGACCATGATGGCCCTCTGAAACTGGCTGCTCCAGAAGGAGCAGTTGGGAGCTGGTCCCCTCCCCTCCTCCACCCCACATCTTCTCCCTCGGGACGTCAGCGGGGAGCCCCACCCTCCAGGGGAAGTCTGTGCTGTGAGGTGCGACAGGACACCTGAGGCCAGCCCCACTGACTCACTGTGTGCCCCTGGGCAAGCTATTTCTTCTCTCTGGTTCCTTCCTCTTTCAGAATTGGAGCAGCTTCTTGTAGCTCTGAAGACGTGAGGGTGGTTATAGCCGAACTGCACCGTGGGCATGTGTGTGTGTGACTTGCTGTTTAATAGGGTGCTAAGACAGCGGGTGGGCCGTCCTTCCCACCCCCCAGCCCCACAAGTGTGGTTCTCATTACTGTCAGGAGGCCTTAAGTCGGCCCCATGGAGATGAGAACAGACCCCTTAATTAGGCACCGTTCCCAGAGCCAGAGAGGGACCATCCTGGGCCTGGCTGCCCTGGCATTGCGGGGAGCCAGCCTGCAGGGCTGGAGGGGGGGAGGGGAGGCTGTGGCTGGGGCATCTGAAGGACTCAGCAGGTTTACACTTCACTGACCTGATGGCTGAATGGGGCCCTGTCTACCCCCACGGGGGCCTGGAATCTTCAATTATGGCAATTACATCAATGGGTCGGAAGGGCAGCACTTTCCACTGAAGAGCTTCAGGGCTTAAAAGAGAAATCCTAAAGCCACCGTTTTTTTGTTTGTTTTTTTTTCTTTTTTCTTTTAAAGGGATTGGGTTGATGGAAGAAGACCCCCATCTGCAGTCTAATTGGGCTGTGGCTAGGAAACAAGGAAGTCGCACTTTTGGGGGGTAAAATCTGGCCCACACGTGCTCCCCCACCTCTGGACCTCTGGCTCTTCTCTCAGACCACTTTGTGTTACAGGTCCTGGTGCAGTGCATCTCCCTTCTCATCTTCCTGAGCTTGAATGTTGTGACTTCATCTCCGAATCCTCCCGGCACAGAGTGTAGTGGGTGGCAGTCGAGGCAGCTCTGAACTGGTGGCAGAAGGACTGGATTCGTCCTTGGAGGAGGCACTTAGTCTCTCTGATCATCAGTTTCCATATCTGTAGAATGGGCACAATGCTGTCTCTCCTTCACCAGGTTTCACTTAGTCTCTCTGATCATCAGTTTCCATATCTGTAGAATGGGCACAATGCTGTCTCTCCTTCACCAGGTTTCACTTAGTCTCTCTGATCATCAGTTTCCATATCTGTAGAATGGGCACAATGCTGTCTCTCCTTCAGCAGGTTTCACTTAGTCTCTCTGATCATCAGTTTCCATATCTGTAGAATGGGCACAATGCTGTCTCTCCTTCACCAGGTTACACTTAGTCTCTCTGATCATCAGTTTCCATATCTGTAGAATGGGCACAATGCTGTCTCTCCTTCACCAGGTTTCACTTAGTCTCTCTGATCATCAGTTTCCATATCTGTAGAATGGGCACAATGCTGTCTCTCCTTCACCAGGTTTCACTTAGTCTCTCTGATCATCAGTTTCCATATCTGTAGAATGGGCACAATGCTGTCTCTCCTTCACCAGGTTTCACTTAGTCTCTCTGATCATCAGTTTCCATATCTGTAGAATGGGCACAATGCTGTCTCTCCTTCACCAGGTTTCACTTGGTCTCTCTGATCATCAGTTTCCATATCTGTAGAATGGGCACAATGCTGTCTCTCCTTCACCAGGTTACACTTAGTCTCTCTGATCATCAGTTTCCATATCTGTAGAATGGGCACAATGCTGTCTCTCCTTCACGAGGTTTCAAGGAAGACTCTACTTCCTGCTACATACTCAAGCTAATCAGGCATATTCTCTCTCTCAGTGACCCTGTTAGGTCGGTAGCACTCCAGTGTGGCCCTTGTACCAGCAGTGTGGGTGTCACCTGGGAGCTTGTTAGACATGTAGAATCTCAGGCCCCACCCCAGCCTTGCTAAATCAGAACCTGCATCTTACCAATCTCTCCGGGAAATCCTTGTGCACATTCAAGTCTGAGAAGTGCTCCTCTAAACTGAAACTTGTACACAATAGACATGTGTTAAGTGAGTGAGTGAGAGTGAGCCTGTGGCCTTGTTCTCATCTGTAAAATGGGGATAATCAAATCTTTGTTCTTCTCATATGAGGGGCGCTGTGAGGACCAGATAAAGAAGTCATTTATAATTGTAGAGGTGTGTTATCCAGTCACTCATGAATCCATTCAATAAACATTCGTTGAGCATCTTCAAGGCAGGTTTGGGGTTTAGAAAATACGTTCTCTGCTTAAGAATAATTTGAAGTTCTCTAAAAGCCTGATTTTTAAAAGAGATAAGTACAATAAAATGTGCTAAGTGTTGTCAAATAGCTGTGCTCAAAATAGGGGATGACAAGGGGGGAGCGATCAATTCTGATTGAAGTTCAGGGCTGGGCAGGTCAGGAGAGTCCTCACCAAGGCGGTGGCATTGAGCTTATGTCACATGGTGTGAGCCAAGCGGAGGAGGGAGAGAAGATCTTTCTAGACAGAAGCTTGGAGGTATGAAAGAGGGTAGGGATCAGGGTGGCTGTTAGTTCCCAGGTCTAATAAGAGCAGCTAGAGTGACAGTGTATTTGCAGATGGCCCCATGACTTGATGGGTAAGGGTGGACAGGAGAGGTCTTGCTGCCTGTTTCATTTCTTTGGGGGCCCATCGTCTGGTTTATTTCAGTTTCCAGTTCCAGGTGGGCCATCAGCCTGATTTATTGTCCTGTCTACACTGTCAGTTGCCTAAGAGGAAGACACTGGCTTGGGGGCTTTTTTTGTTTGTTTTATTTTTATTTTTATTCCTCGTCTGCTCTAATGAGTGAGATTTACTGCCAACACCAAGGTCCTACTTCCTAAGATTTTAACATAACACTGAGTGGCAGGGTTTAGTTAAGGAAGGAAAGTAGGTCTCTAGATTTGTCATTTATTTTTATGACAGTTGGAAAGAAAGTTGGCACCTATGATAACCGAGAATGGAGATGTCAGCATGTTTAGGAAACGGTCAAAGCCCTCCTCCAGCACCACTGACATCCGTCACTGCCCTGCTCTCCCACTGCCACCCCGCTGTGTCCACAGCAACAGAGGACACAGGCTCAGGGCGACATGGCTCTTGGCCAGCGGGCACACAGAGGTACAGATATCGCCGAGGCCCTGACACATCTGGAAGAGGCAGTTCCCACGTGATGCAGCCGAGGGCATGGGGGCCGAGTCTCTGGGCTCTGCCTGGTCACAGCCCGTGAGACCAGGGGTAATCGTGGAGGACACCGGGTGGCGTGTACAGAAGCAGGCATGGGGTGGAGTCTGAGTTCTCTCACAGGCCAGGAGACTTCCAGTTTGACATGAGGGTGGGGTTCTCACTACTTGTCCAGGCTGTCAGTATACGTACACCGGGCCTGACTGCCACCAGGCGATGGGGAGGAGGGCCCCTGGGCTGGGCCCCTCAGTGTGGGAGGAACGCGGCCTGCGGGATGCTCAGGCTCCTTTGCTGATCTCTGAAGCTAAAGGGAAGGACTTTGTCTCGCTTGTATGGGGCAGCGCCCTTGGGTCCTGAGTTACTATTTAACGAAACTTGCAAATAAGGGTTATCTGTCTCTGGCAAGGACATTGGGGCAAATGGCTTTCTGTACCACTGCCCTCGGTGTTACTGTTTATTCTCTTCGGCAAAGGAAAGAGGTAGAATCTTCCCTTTTCACTGGTCCCTTTTAGTTCTCTGCTGATGTAGGTGGCCAACGTTTTAAAAATACGACCCCGGCGGGTGCGTTGCTCTGGGGGGATCTTGGGAAAGCACAGTGCAGCAGTAGCCTGAGATCAGCAGCCAGGTATAGGGCTGGATTCAGATCCGGGCCCCTCCGCTGAGGAACTTCATGCCTCAGTTTCTCCACCAGTACTGCACGAGCGACCTGCCCTCCTTGCTGGGTCGTGAGGACACAGCACAGTGACAGCTGCTGTGCCGGCTGGTTTGCTTGGAATCTAGGCCCTGTCCCCAGTAGTCTAGAGATGGAAACTCAGGAGGCTTTCAGTTCAAAACCATTTCAATGTCAGAGCCGGGGCAAGCAAAGGAACTCGTGTCAACCCTTCATCAGCCAGAAAAGGAAAGTGCAGCCAGGGACACTGCACCCTGTAGGGCCCCTGTGGAAGAGCGCCTGTCCTCAGACCCACACAAACCCCACAGAAGAGGGAGCCCCAGTGCCCTCAGGTTTCCTGGACCTATTCTCCACACCCACCCTCCCTTCACCTGACCTGGCGTTTGCCCTCCCAGCTCTAGTCGCCTTGCCTTTTGGACTTGATCTTGCCAGTTCCTTGCTATGGCCTTGAATCCACTCAAAAGTGACTCTGATCTCACACCCAGTATGTTAGTTCTGCTGCCTCTGGGGCACACGCCTCCCTTTTCTGTGGGTCCAGGAGTGTAGCGCTTCAGAAGAACGGTCTCCTCTTCTCCCGGGTGCTGTGTTGGTTTCTGGGTTTGCATTCTTTCCCTCTCTCTCCCTCCCTCTCTCTCCCTCCCTCTCTCTCTCTCTCTCTCTCTCCCTTTTATTTTTTATAGCTATGGGGAGCAGTCCTTAAGGATTTTTTTGGTGAACAGGCCATATGCCTGCTTCATCAAGCAGTAAGAATCAGCAGGAGGAAAACGGATGCTCTTAACACGACATGAAAAAATCAAAAGCGCTCTCAGCCTCCCCTTCAGAGGGCAGAGGGAAGATCCTGAGTGAGCCCCTGACGTCGATGACCGAATCCACCTCTTCTAGATGCTATGGGGTGTCTTGAAACGTTCATCTCCTTGCTCTGAGCCTTCGTTTCCTTTTCTGTGAAATGAGGACAATAGTGACTCCATTCTCAGCAACTTCATCAGGTTGCTCTCTGGACCGGATGTGAAAATACTTGGTAAGCTTGGTAAGCCCTGTGCGCTTGACAGGGGGCGGCCACGTTAGTTCTCAGCCCCATTCTAGGTTGAGGTCTGTATGTCCTCCCCTGGATCAGTCAGTCCTGGTTGTGCTTAGCAGCCTCCTGCAGAGGCGCCTCCATTTCCAGGCTGGCAGAGCGGCCGCCATGATGCCTCCTGCTCTCTCTCCTCGGGCTCTTCTCCCAGATGAGTGTGCCTTGTGGGTGGTGAGGAAGCTCAAGGGATCCTTAAGGGTCCCTTTGCTGGGAGTCTCCAGATGGGATCTCCCATGGCAACGATGCCTCAACCGAGGACCCCGCAGAGGTAGCAGAGTAGTGTCCAGGGACACGTGTGGGGCTGCATGGGTGATATTACATCCCCAGGGAGGCAGGAAAAATCATCGTAAAGGGCAGCCTTTTGCCTATGGCCTAGGCAGTAACCCAGCCACCAGTGGCATCTGCATAAGGTGTTTACGTTCACCATAAAGGAGCCAGAAGAATTGTCACAAACTTCCCTTAGAGATAGCAGCATCAGTCTGGAAATATTTACTAGTTCATCCATTTGGTCATATTTGTTCAGACATTTGTCTGTGTATGTATTCAACCATACATATTTATCAAGCACTTACTGTGTGCAGAGTCCTACGTATGTTCCGTCTTGTATTAGTCAGGATAAGTTAGGTCATGCTGTGGTAGCAAACAATCCCGAAATCTCAACGGTTGGAAGCAACACCAGTTTATTTCTTACTCATGTTACATTCTCAGTACAACTCTTTGGGAAAGGGGCTGCTCGTGGTTGCCAACCTGATGGGTGCCGTACCATCTTCTGTTGCCATGATGTCAGCCTGAGCCCTCAGGGTTCACTGTGGCAGGGGAAGAGAGCGTGGAGAACTGTGCATCAGCTTCTAAAGCGATTCTGTCTGGAAGCGACAGGCACCACTTCTGCGCATGTTTCATGAGCCAGAAGACGTCACGTTGCCACACCTAATTTCAAGCACTGGGGAGAGAAGTGTAATCCGCCTTAAAGAAAGGAAATATGGAAATAATATGACCGCTGTTTATTTCTACCGCATTGCTAACCCCACCACAACCCTGGATGTAGTTATTATTCTGATTTTACATATGATAAAACTGAGGATAAGAAGGGCTAAGGACCTCCTCCACATTTGCATATCAAGTAAAAAGGAGATGTGGGATTTTTGAACTTGGGACTGTCTGGCTTGCAAAGCCTTGGCTGGTTCCCTTCTATCACCCAGACACGTACACGAATTAGCTGTATCACCAGGTGGGAAACCAGATGGTCGGCCAAAGAAGGATGGATCACGTGCTGTGTAGTTTTAGAGGAGGGAGAGGTCACTGTCAGTTGGGGAAATCCAGGAAACCTTCATTGAGGAGGTGGCTCTTGCCTCCAGGTCTGAAGGAATAGGCCACATTTGGACCTTCAGAGATGTTTGTTCTTTCAATTGGTTATTCATTCTGTGTGTTATGCTCACATCTGGAAAATCTTTATAAAATCCATTTAGTTCACACTCTTAGTTTAGTTCACACTCTTCTCTCACAAGAGAAGTCCTAGAGTGATGGGGATGGGAGGGGAAGTCATTCTGAACTGGGTTTGACTGAGGAATTTTCCTGGAACAGGCCTTGGGGAGAGATCTGATGCAGTGGGTCAGTTAAGACTGAATTTTATTGCAGATTTATGGCAGCTTTCCTTGCTCCTTCCCTCCCTCCTTCCCGCCCTTCCTCCCTCTCTTCCTCTCTCTTAGTCCTTACTGCCTGCTCTCTGCCTCGGGCAGGGCTCAGGGCTGGGTCAGGGGAGGAGGGAGCCGACTCTGACACAGTTTTTGGCCCCCTGGGAGTCTCCGTGTTTAATGATGGGAGGGATAAGGTTGCAGGGCCCCAGGGTCCCAGTGTTTGCCTAGAAACTCAAGAAGAAGCCCCCAGTGTGGAGCAGAGTGACTGCCTTGAGGGGTGTGGGTAACTGGAGTAAAAGAAAATAAGACAGACTTACAGAGCAGGGGGAGAAGCTGCAGGGCAGCCGGAGGGGGAGGCCCCGGCCTGCTGCTCAGAGGCGCTGAATGAGTCAGGACCCAGCGCTGCTCCCTGACTGGGGCGGGCAGCTGGGCCCTCGGGCTCACCCGGAGGCTGCCGCCGCACCTGGCCTTGCCCACAGCTGTGCTCCAGCCAGTGGCCCAGGTCGGCAGCCAGCTTTTGTCAGCGCAGCCAGAGAAGAACTCAACCGCTTCGCTGAGTTCTTTCTGCCTGTCACACACCCACTCAGGGAGAGCTGGTTTCGAGGACAAAACTCTGCCTACAGCAGGGCTGTCCTGGGTCAACCACGGAGGAGAGATACTGGAGGACATCTCTGCACACACACTGAGGCTTGGCTGTACTGGGTTCCCTTCCAAGATTCACGGGCCGTCAGCAAAGCCCCTGAGTTTTCTACTTGAGAAACTTAAGTTCACTCCTGGGTGCCCTTTACCTGCGACTGCATTGCTTCTACCTCTAGGTCTCTTCTCCCACCATCGAAAGACCTCAGGCCTGGAAGAATGTCAGAGGGTAGCCAGGCCAGTGGTTACTCAACTGCTCATCTTCACCTGGGAAGCTTTGAAAAATACACTTTGCCAGGCTCTGAGCCCTGATGTTCTGACTCAGGAGTCTGGGTCTGGTCCCTGCCCAGCTGTTGATTCTGTGTGTCCCACACTCAGGGTCCCGGAGAGCACGTCCCCTGCCTGTGCTTGGCAACCAGCCTCTCCTCGTGAATTTATCGTTCTCATTAAGGGAATGGCTTGCTAAACCCGCTGAGAGCACCAACACTGTTGTGCTTCTGAACGCTGGGCTGCCCGGCCAGGAGAGGGCTGGCTTCTGCTCTGGCCCAGCTCCCTGTCGTCAAGAAGGAGCCCTTCAAAAAAAAAAAAAAAATCAACAGAGAAAAAAAAAAAAGAAGGAGCCCTTCCCTGAGGAAGGGGAGCGGCGTCTGTGTCAGCCCCAGCTGCCTTGAGAAGCTTCCCCTGAGCGGTGCAGGGGAAGGTCTGCCAGGCTGAGGCAAGGGGCTGTGGAGAAGCACAGCTGACCGCCCCCCTCCCCTCCCACACACCTCAGGCCGCTGAAGAGCAGGCTGTCTTCTGGGGGGACTGAGACCGTGGCCATGTCTCTGGGAAGACACTTGAATCCTCGTTTCTAACTCCCAAGAAGTACTTTGCAAAAGGATAACAGCGATTTTGCTCCATGCGCCCCAGATGTGCTCGTGGAGGCTTTCGTGTGCTGCCCGGCACTGTCCTGGGAAGAGAGGGGACAGGATTACCTTCCCACAGCCTGGAGCCGAGCAAGCTGGGCTCAGAAAGGACGTGGGGTTCCCGCAGGGGCCATGATGTATGTAAGGGGCCCTCAGATTGTTAAAAAGGAAATTGTGTGTGTGTGTATCTATATCTAAGCACATATAGATACATACACACACACACAAAGAGAGAACAACTGATAAAGTAAATGGGGTAAAATGTAACAATGGTGAAACATCTGGGTAAAAACCATACAGGTGTTACTGTATTCATTTCATTTTTATACTGTTTAAATTTTTTTTTTTTTTTTTTGTGGTACGCGGGCCTCTCACTGTTGTGGCCTCTCCCGTTGCGGAGCACAGGCTCCGGACGCGCAGGCTCAGCGGCCATGGCTCATGGGCCCAGCCGCTCCGTGGCATGTGGGATCCTCCCGGACCTGGGCACAAACCCGTGTCCCCTGCACCGGCAGGCGGACTCTCAACCACTGCGCCACCAGGGAAGCCCATGTTTGAAATTTTAAATGTATTTTCAAATTAAAAAATTGCTTCAAAAAGGAGGTGTGGTTTATTCAAGGACGCAGAGCAAGTTAACAGTGGGACCCCTGTCCACGGAAGGCCCACAGGTCACATCTTATCATCTCTATATTTATATTTTTTTCTTAGACTCAACTTAAATGCCAGTTCTTGAGTGGACCTTCCCGACCTCCTAGACAAGATCATGTGTCCCGATTTCATGTACTTTTCCTTCCACTATGACAGAACATAGGAGTGAATTATTTTTAGCTTAATTCCTGTTTCTCCTGCTTGACTGGAAGCTCCATGAGGGGAGGGTCCCATTTGTCTTGTTCGTGCCTTATCCCAAGGGTCTAGCACAGTCACTGGAACAGAGCAGATGCCCAGCTAATGTTCGTCGATGGGATGAGTGAATGGACGCTGGAGCGTGGGCCGCAGATGTGCACAGGTGGACACACACGTGCACACACGGGCTCGTGCTCTCTGTTCTTGGTTTCATCGCTCTGTGTCATATGCAGGCTGGAGATGCCAGGATTTAGAGGACAGCTGGCAGTGTGGCATCTTGCCTCTGGAAACGACATCTGGGAATGAATGACATCCTTTGGGAAGAGAGGATGCTGCCCCTTCCCAGCCTCTGCCTCCTTCCCCTCCCCACCTCGAGGCCAGAGGCTCTTCCGGGGGGGAGGAATGATGCTCTTGCAGCAGGTGGTGAAGGGATCCCAGAGACCACAGGCTGGGAGAGGGGGCAGGGATGCGGCCTGGAAACCGCTGCCTTTCCGGAAACAAAAGAGCTCTTTAAAGTCCCTTGATAACATGTTCTCCTGCGCTGGGCGTCTGCCAAAGCCCCCTCTTCCCATTGTGGAGCAGCAGGAACACCAGAGACCTGTACTTGCGTGTCCTGATGAACAGCACAGGGAAAGGGGACCCAGCCTGTGCTGGGCAGGCCTCGTGGGCCCCAGGCGTGCCCATTAACTGGAGAGTTTTGATTTTCATTTTTGAGTAAGTGATACGTCCACATATTTCAAAATTCATAAACTGTAAACACACATGAGGTGAAAGTCCCCTCCCACCCTTGCCTTCCATCCATCCAGTTCTCCCTACTGATATTTTTAGTTCTTACGAATCCTTCTACAGGTAGTCTATGCATATCCAACCTACGTCATCTATTCCCTGTGGTGGCTGGCAGAATTCCATACACACTGTTTGCATCTTGCCTTTTTCACTTAATGAAATATCTTGGCACTCTTTCCATAGGAATCCATAGAAGAGTACCTTTGGGCTTTTTCTTGGCTACATAGTATTCCATAGCATCAGTGTCCTGGGTGACGATGCCCCCTTCCCCCAACCCCGTAACTAAGGAGCCATGCTCCAGCCTTCCCCTGCCATGCCACATGCATGAATCACTCACTTCTGTTCCTGAGTTGTACTGAGCAATGATATTTAGACATGGGAGGGACCTTATACCTGTGCTGTCCGGTACGGTGACCACTGGCCTCACATGGCTGTTGAGCCCTTGACATATGGAGACCTGAATTGTGATGTGCTGTAAATGTCAAATACTCACTGGATCTTGAATATTTAATTTTAAAAATATAAAATATCTTATGAATTATTTTTTATATTTATTACAAATTGAAATTATAATTTTTGAATGTATTGGTTAAATAAAATCTATCTTTAAAATAAATTTCACCTGTAAAAAATTTTTTTAAGTGTGGCTTAATGAATTTTAAAATTATATATGTGACTTGCATTCATGGCCAGCATATTTCTCTTGGACTAGGCTTCCTTGGAGGCTTGGAGGCCCAGAAGAGAGCTGGGGCTGGGAAGGAACTAAATAGAACAGGAGAAAGCAAAGGAGTAGAAACTGATGGGTAGCAGTAGCCAGCTGAAAGCTCCCGGGCTGGGGGTCAGGAGCATTGGGTCCCTGCCCATCTCAGTGATTTTCTGGGAGACCCCAGGACCAGCCTCCTCCCCTCTGGGTCTAGGTTTCCTCCTGTATGCAAGATGACTAGGATTCCAGAGTGCTGCCTCCAGGTGAGCAGGAATTCCCCTCTGCTTTGTTCTCTGCTCTGTCCCCAGAGCTAGAACGGTGCCTGGCACAGTCTGGGTGTTTGCTGAATGAATGAATGAAAGTAGGAAGTGAAATAGAAAATTTGATTTTTTCTTTCTAGGTAAGTGTTAGACTCATCAAAGTATCGGGAGTCACAGGCCTCTGGAGATCGTAGGAAGCCTCGGACTATGAAGCCAAGACTCAGAAGGCAGGAATGACCCAACTAGGACCACCTCCAATTTCTTCACTCCTCCAACCAAAGAACCATGCAGAAAAAAAGGCTGTTACAAATTAGCATCCGCTCTTGGTAATGTCTGCTGTTGATGCAGCCTGGCCATGGTACCCGTCCTCCTTCCCCACCAGCCGCGTTCAGGGTGTGGGTTGACATTTCCCGCTCCTGTTAGGCAGAAGACCCGAGGGAGAATGAGATCAAGAGGAACCCACTCAGAACCCAGGTCTCAGTGTTTTCCAAGGCCTTTCAGTCAGAAGGGCCCGAGTCCCCAGGCGGAGGCCCTGTCATCTCCCCACGCCTCCCAGCCCCAGGCCACTGGCCCAGAGGAGCTGGGGGCCAGCCCTGGGGCGGCCAGAGGGCCGTCTCTAAATGAATCGTGCTTGGGTGCTTGGGTGGGAGGGCGGGGGGAGGCGCAGAGGGGATTTCTAGATTATACTGAGAGAATGACAGTGGGGAGGGAAAGGAGCTGAGTTCCCACAGAGTGTCCGGTCACTCCTTCGGGGGCTGTGGGAGCCAGGGTGGCTGCCTTTTTCTCTCTGGACAGCAGCACACGCAGTTTCTAATAATTAAGTAACTTTAATTGTCCTGGGAAAGCAGAGCTCGCCTTGGGGCACGCTGCACAAACTCATAATTAATGTTACCAAGAGAGATTAGCAAAGGAGAACTGAGAAATGATTCACTTTCAAAAGAGCCTCACGGTTAAGTCTTATTATCCTAAGTTTAGAACCTCATTTATCTGCTTGGAGGAAAACAAAACAAAACAAAAGACCCAAGACCCAGAAATGAATGCGTGTGAAATTAAAACTCCATGCCTTTGTAATCTGGTTTAAAAACATCAGATGGGAAAATGCTGCCGTTTCTTGCTTCCATTCTGGTGACCAAAGGAAAATTTAAAACAGAGGACTATAATTAGTACATAATAATGCATTAAGAAGAGCTCGAGCTTTTCACTGGTGCCCCTGTTGCTTAGAAATGATTTCATTTTAGGAGTTTTGGGAATGGCTTTTTCTCTCTGACTTTCTATGAGAGACATACCAAAACCCGTGTAGTTTTCAATGACTGTTCGTATGAAATGATACTAGTGGAGTGTTTGTGATGTCAGTGTTCGGTACACATCAGATGAATTAATGAATTAGCGAGCACATTAACGTGAGATGGAAGGACCCCAAAGAGAAAATGGGGAAATAGGGCAGCTGTGACACAGCTGGGGTGGGAGGGAGGGGAGAGAGAAGCTTGAATGTCAGGACTGAGTGTGAGAGTGAGAACAAGGGTGAAGAGAAGCTCAGAACTCAGGGCCCCGTGTGGCCCTTATGCATAATTAGTAATCCATAAATAGTATGTGATCGATAGCCCTAAACTAGTGAGGATGTTTCCTCACTAAGTCCTTGTGTCTCCACAGCACCGCCCTGCTTTCTTCTTCTACTCAGTATCTTCTTCTACTCAGTAGATGATGGGTGTCCCACCCTTTCCAAGTATCATCGTGGGGTTTTTTTCCATTTAGTCAACGAATACTGACTGAATGCCTACTAGGTTCCAGGCACCATGTTACGTGGACACACAGGTGGAAACAGCTGAAGTGCAGGCAGGGACTTTGGCTCTAAACCTACACATATGGTTCCCTTCTCTCTGAGCTTCCGTGTCCTCAGCCACAAGGTGGGAACGACAGTGCGGGCTTCCCTGAGGCCCTCTGGAGAGTGGATGGGAGCTGGAGTGATGACAGTAGGGGTTCCTGGAGCCCCTTTTTCGGGTAACTGCAGAGGAGTTTGCTTCTGGCTTCTCTGCAGCCTCCATCCTACCCCGGGTACTGTTCTCGTCACATGCCCACCAGACAGGGCTCAGACAGCTGGCCCCCTCATCCCTCCTCCTAGAGTAGGAGCTGGATTTGTCCCAGACAGCCACCTGCTAGGGCACTCAGGCCTTTCCTGAGACTCTGCCGTCCCCTGGACATCAGTTACTCCCCATCAAGAGGCTGGGGGGTACATAACGAGGTGGTGGCTGATTCAGCTCAAGGTATGATTCTTTTCATGGTCTTTCCACGTGACCAGACAACTTACGAAGAATGAAAACTTTCAAGACATGAAGAAATGAAGCCGTTCTCTTCCTGGTGCAGTCCCTTTGTGACCACACGCAAATTGTGTCCGGGCCTTTGTTGCCTAAGGGGCAAGGGTTGAAAGGACACCAAGGAGGCTCCCCCGGAGCTTTTCCTGAGCAGGTAGAAACTGGGGCGCTGAGCGCTGAGGTGGCAGAGGCTGGGAAAAGCTCTCAGACCCGAGGGCGGAAAGGAGGGTGTAGTGGAAACAGGGCTTGCCAGGCTCAGTGGCAATGAAGAGGGGCCCCTCTTGGAAATGTGACTAATGAAGGCACTGGTTAGAGAGAGCACACTCTGAAAATAACTGGTGTTTCTACTAATAACCACAATCCTTCAACCCGTTCCGAACATTAGAAATGATGAAGTGCTTTCCCATACATCATCTCATTTGATCCACACAAAAAGTCCAGGAAGGAGATATTACTATTCCCATTTTGCAGGTGAGGAAACTGAGGTTTCTGAGATTTCAGTTGACCAAGGCCTTGAGCTCAAGCTCTCAGACTCCTACCACTCTGCCCGATGGGACGCTACCCACGATGATCCTAATACTTCTTTTCGGCTCTTAAATACTGTGATCTATATTGCTGGTCTTCTCCAAAATGTGACGCTATACATTAAATTATTACCTTGGAGCTCAGGAGAAAGCAGACACACTGTTGTTCATTCATGCGCCCTCTAATCATCAGTCTCTTGAGCTTGTATTTCCTGAGGACCTATTGTGTGTTATAGCTAATCAGGGTCCCTGACTCCAAGTCTTGGGCGAAGTGTGATTCTTAGATTTTAAGTAGGTTGCACAGGCCCATGAGAAACAATCCAAGTTGTATGGAAAAAAGTAAAAAGTAAGCCCCTTCCCTCTTCTTCTTGATGCTCTGTCTCCCTGACCCTCTCCCAGACACAACCACTGTTGCGATTTTCTTGTGCATCGTTCAGAGATAGTCCATGCATATGCATACGCACACACTTGTGTGTGTGTGTGTGTGTGTGTTTCCCTTCTCCCAAAATGGTAGAGTACCATGTACAGTTTCTAGATCTTGTTTCTTTCCTCATAAAACTGTATCAGGGAGATAACTCCGTATCAGGACGTAGGGAGCCGTGCCCATCTTTCTAAATGGCTGTTTAACATTTTATGTTACGTAACCTACGTTTCATTTTTTAAACTACTGGCCTAGTGATGTATATTTGGGTGGTTTTCATTCTTTTGCCATTCATGTGTTTCCTTAACATCCAAGCCTTAACGTTTATCTTGGAGTAATTAATCTTGGAGTAAGCGTGGAGTACAGTGGAAATTGCTGGGGACAGAGAATTGAGAGATGAGAGTTTGCTCTTAAGTCTGTGTTAATTAGCTATTGGACTCTGGGCACGTGCCACTGCCTCCCTGGGCCTCAGTTTCACCATCTATCAAATGGGAACACTGGGCTGTAGCCAGTATCTAGCATCCCTCCCAGCCTGTCTCCTCAAACCCCAGAAGAAGCAGAGTGCCCCACAGAGGGTCAGCCCGGCTGGGTCTGTGGGTGGGGTCCGCGGGGCTCAGTCACCTGGTGAGCCTCTCCCGTCGTTGATCTCAGTGTTGCAATATTGAACTCAGGCAAGTTTGGCCTTGCCCTCCCCGGGGCCCAGCGTGATTGTGATTCAGGGCCCGTAGCGTGGCTTCCCCACCAGCAAATGAGCTGCAAGACACCTTTCTTGGCGATGGGCTTAACGAGGGCTCCGGGAATGTCTGATTACTCATCTTTTTGCAACGGCAGCAAACTCCCGGCGAGAAGAAGAGGCAGCTAGCGTGGCTTCCTTCCTGAATTAATGACTTCAGCGTTATGAATGACTCATCAGTTCAGCACGGAGCAGAACTGGGTGGTCGATTCGGGGCTGCGGGTGGCAGCCAGGCAGATGGCGCAGATGGTGCTGGGTGTTGAGTGGGCTTTAACCTCCCCCGCCCTCTGCTTGGCTGCCTCGGGGTCTCCGTGCTGTCCTTTTAGGGGGGCAGAATTGGGGTCAGAGGTCCTACCCAGACACCAGTCTCCACTGTCTCCTAGAGCCTGTCTACCTGGGACATCACTGCTGTCAGCCGATTGCAAACTACCCCTCCAGCCTCAGCTTAGGTCCTTCCGAGGGAAATCTAAATGCTTACAGAGAAATCCAGGAGTGAAACCCAGAATATGCCATTTTGTATGATATGCCTGCTGTGTACCTAAGAAGGAACTTTGAAATTAATCTGTTACTGGGAGAAGACGTAAATCTTCTTTGGGCCACACTTTTGAGACAAGCACCACGAAAGGAGGACTTCTTTCCTGGCTAGTTTTCTTACCCTTCTTATCTCAAGCAGCTTATTGTAGATTCGAGGATTAATGGGGACTGGAGGGAACATCTCTCCTTTAAAGCAAGGTCTCCGGCTTCACAGTGCTCCCCATCTCACCCCCTTTCTCTCTTCAAGCTTCCCCTGTCAGGCCAGTCCTGGCCCAGCCCTCTGCTTTCCAGCAGTGACTAGGTAACTACCGCCTTTTGAGGTGGCCCGAGGGCCTGCCTGGACTATCGCTATGCAGCACAGGTTCCAGGTGGGGCTTATACTTTCGGCTTCACCTGCTCCTGGTCCCAGAAGTCCTGCACAAGCTCCTTCCATGAGGGCACAGGTCCTGAGACGTCTCTCTCCTCTTCTCCCAGTCCAGGTGGAGTTCTCCCTATCAGCCCCCTGACCCCTTGGACAAAAGGGGTCCTTTCCTTTTGGCTTTAATTTGAAAGTGCTCTCCTGATTGACCACACAAAATGTGTGGCCTCAGCCTGTGCCCCTTTTTTTCTTTTTTAAATATATCAGACTTTTTAATACATTTATTTATTTATTTATGGCTGCATTGGGTCTTCGTTTCTGTGCGAGGGCTTTCTCTAGTTGCGGCGAGTGGGGGCCACTCTTCATCGTGGTGGGCGGGCCTCTCACTGTCGTGGCCTCTCTTGTTGTGGAGGACACAGGCTCAGTAGTTGTGGTGTACGGGCTTTGTTACTCCGCGGCATGTGGGATCTTCCCAGACCAGGGCTCGAACCTGTGTCCCCTGCATTGGCAGGCGGATTCTCAACCACTGCGCCACCAGGGAGCTCAGGCCACAGGAAATCTCTGAGCATCCTGTGCAGGGGGTGGGTCACCTGTCTCTAGTAGCACGTGCTGGGCCCTGGCTCTGGGATTTGTCTTGGGACGCTTCCCCCAGCCTTTCTACGATCAACCAACTCATGGTAGGGGGGTTCTCTAAATTTCCCGTTCTTCCCACCATATGTCCTTTGTGGTCCAGCATGCTCCCTTGAGGTTGAAGGGAATCACCATTTAACACAGGGTTCTGCCCAACATAGATGCTCAATTGTTGGGTGGATGGTTCTTATCCTGAGCAATGCCGCATTTCCTTTGCCCTCAAAACTTTAAAACTGGTTTGTGTTACATCTCCCTGGACCAGCCGCTCTGTCACCAATCACTTTCTTTTTCTTTTTTTAAAAATTTTTATTGGAGTATAGTTGATGTACAGTGTTGTGTTAGCTTCAGGTGTATAGCAAAGTGAATCAGTCGTGTATATATATATATTTTTCAAATTCTTTTCTCATCTAGGTTATTACAGAATATCGAGTAGAGCTCCCTGTGCTGTACAGCAGGTCCTTCCCAATCCCCTTTGGAGGCACAACTCCATCTTCCTTGGCACAGTGGCAGCAAAGTCCATCACATCAGAGGGACCCTGTTGCTTACAATGTCATCAGCTTCCTAACCTGGCAGAGAGTAGCTGGCCTTTGTGGAAATCATCTTCAGCTAACATCTTTAATAATTTTAGGATGAGTCACCCTACTTGGCCTTTTTCTAGGAATTCCCCCACAAATTCACTTTATGTGCTCAAAGTAGGCCAGAGATGATCTCCCCAAGAGGGAGACACATCTCTGAGGACGTCCCAAATACGAGGTGAGATTTATCTTTTCTCTCTCCTATTCAGAGCCTTTTAACATCTGGGAAGCCTAAGACCCAGTGTAAAATGCTCCAAGGAGGGGGCTTCCCTGGTGGCGCAGTGGTTGAGAGTCCACCTGCCGATGCAGGGGACACGGGTTCGTGCCCCGGTCCGGGAAGATCCCACATGCCGCGGAGCGGCTGTGCCCGTGAGCCATGGCCGCTGAGCCTGTGCGTCTGGAGCCTGTGCTCCGCAACGGGAGAGGCCACAACAGCTAGAGGCCCTCGTACAGCAAAAAACAAAAACAAAAAAAAACGTCCAGGGAGTGCTCCCTGTACCGCCCTCTTCTGCCCGCACCTCTGGGTCTGGGCCTTGGGTTTCATCCTTTCTCTCAGTGTGGCCCCCCTCCTGGCCCCTTGGCCTAGGGGATTGCAGCCCCTGCTCTTCAGCGAAGAGATGACGCCTAAGGCTGAAATATACACCAACACGTGTATTTCCTGAGACTAGACACTACCACTGCCCACTTTAAGATTGACAAGCTGTTTGACTAAGGAGATTATTTTTTTCTTTTCTCCTCTCCACCCCATCCCCTTCCTTTTGGTTGCTTTTCACACCAAGACACTGAAATCACAGGGTATGGGCAGTATTTTTCTCTTTAGAAATCCTTTTTCAGGCAGCTATGTCAAGAATGTTTTCATACTTTGGGTTGGATAGGGAGGGAGGGGAAAAAAAAAAAAAGGCTTAATCCCCCCCAGATGGGTATTTCTCTGAAAACGGACATGCAGATGTTGGGCTTGTCAAACACTAAAATGTTTTCTTTCTTCTTGAGAATTATGGCATACTGCCTGCTGAGCCTGGGAGATCTGACGAGTGAAGGAGGGAGTCTGGGTAGCAGAGGAAGCAGAGTGTGGGAAAGGGCAGGCGGCAGAGGCACGCGCCAGATAAGCGGGGGCGCTGAGGACAGCCGCCCTGCGCCATGTGCCTCAGGCCGTCCCTCCCCAGCCCCGCAGGCTGGCGAGGTTGGAGGTTGCCTTCCAGGAACTGGAGGCGGGGATATGGGAAAAGCCAGATGCCCCACGCTCTTGCGCATGTGCACTGACATCTCACCCGTGCTCCCCTGCTGGGGGCGGGGCTAGCCTGAGTCACCTGGGAGCTCCAGCCAGTGAGCTGAAGCTCGCACCTGCCAACCTGAGTGTAACGAGATTTAGCGAGGTATTGTCATGCCTGGGGTAGCCGCTTGAGGCTTCTGTCCGGGAACCTCTCTAGATTCTCCTCCACCAAGGGACCCCGAGCTGGGAGGGGGACAGATTTAGCAAATGCTTCCTGCGGGCTGCTAAATAATTGCAAAGCACCACATGAGGCCTTGCTGCCCCTAGGTGACGAGTTTACAGCTCTGTGGGAGAGAGAGACAAGAAAACATGCATGCTAAAGCAGGGCAGCCTGGGCTGAATGGAAAAAGAGAGGTACAAGTCTCCCCCACCACACGCCCAGATATGGTTAAAAAATTTATATCAGGTGATAAAATGGCTTAAAAATATTTTACTGCATCTGTAGCTCTGAAGACGAGCTGGTCTAATTTTTTAGGTTTTGGTTTCTCACTCCCCAGGCCTTTGCCTCATGAAAGTATGGAAACAGGGCAGGAGGTGGCCTCCTCTTCGTGCCGAGGGGCAGGGGGTACGCTTCGGTTGGGCACAGGTAGGTCTGGCTGAGGCTGCAGGAAGAACTGTGGACTTGGCTGCTCTCTGACTTACTTCTCTGGGTTATTGTTTTGAGGATCAAATGAGGTCATGGTTATGATTATATTTTGTATATTATAAATCAGTAAATAACTAAAGAGTAGTATTATTTCCTTGAGAGTTACAGCCCTGAAAGTCCTAATGATGTCTTCAATTTATTTAGCACCTACTATGTTCCAGGCACTGTCTAGGGACTTAACACATGTTACAGCCAACTAGAATGTAAGCTTGATGAGGGGCAGGATTTGGCCTTGTTCTCCTGTAGTCCCAGGGCCTAGAAGAGTGGTGGTCACATAGCAATTCTTCAACAGATATTTTTTAGAGGTTGGAAAAGGAATTTCAAATCCTGACAGCCCCCTAGGACACTGGCCCTGCTCTACACACGAGGATATGGAGGCTTGGAAAGGTTGAGAGGCCTGTTCTAGGTCCCACTGCTAGCTAATCGCTGACTTGGGACTGGAGCTCAGTTCATCTGTCTGTGAGTTCAGGCACTCTCCACAAAGCCCAGGCCTGCCTGGGGCCCTCGGATCATCTGTCTCCTGACGTTACTGGGCTTAGTTGTCCTTGTCAAAGCAGGTTGCTGTGCCAGGAAGAAGTGGGATTTCTAGGGACAGGCAGGCTCTCCCCTCCTGGTTCTGATGACCGGGCAGAAAGCCCCCCCAGTTAACTTCATAAATGCCTCGAGCTCTTTTGAGAAAGAGGTGGAACAGTATCCATGTTAGGCAGAAAAATGGTCCCCCAGACCTATGACCTAAAATGGTCCCCCAGACCTATGACCTAATCTTTGGAGCTTGTGAATATGTCATGCTACATGTCAAAGAGGAATTAAGGTTACAGATGGAAATAAGGTTGCTAACCAGCTGACCTTGAGATGTGCAACTTGTCCTGACTCATCCAGGCACTGTGCGGGCCCTGTGTAATCACCGGGGTCCTTTAAATGTGGAAGAGGGCGGCAGGACAGTCAGTGTCAGGTGCGATGTGAGAAAGGCTTTCCTTGCTGTTGCTGGCTTTGAAGGTGGAGGAGGGGGCCACAAGCCAAAGAATGCAGGCACCTTCTAGAAGCTGGAATAAAACAAGAAAAGAGATTCTCTCCTAGAGTTTCTAGAAAGGAAACAGCCTGGCCAACCCCTTGATTTTTAGCTTAGTGAGGCCCATTTTGGACTTCTGAGCTCTAGTGCTGTCAGATAATACATTTGTGGTATTTGTGGTGATTCATTACAGCAGCAACAGGGAACTAATACAGCATCTTAGCAAGGAGCAGGCCTCAATCGGGTTTAGCTTGTGCCTTGGACTCCAGGGACAGACATGATAGAAGCAGACACAGCCCTCCAAAGCTTTCCAGAGAACCCATCCGGCCCCTCTTACCACAGCCATTGGCAGCACCCAGGCACACAGGCTTTGAGCAGCTTCATGGAGGTTCTCCAGCTGCACCTCACCCTGGGCTGCCCCACATACGTCTCACTTCCTGTCCTGGGACTTCTGCTGCATGGCTGGGACACTAACCAATGTGCATCCTGGAATTGCATGGGGCCACCCTTGACCGATAAGGGACAACAGCCCACGGGTACACGTGTCCACATTTTGACTCTCAGGTGAGCAGTTCTAGGACGCTTTTCACAAAGCTCTTTAGGAGTTTCCAAGGAATTGAGCCCTCGGTTCCCAGATGGAGGCCATCTCAGTCTCGCATCCTTGTATCGGCTCTCCCCTCTTCCCTGTTTCCCGTGAAACTGGACCTCACTCCGGCCTCTCAACCCGCCCTGGGATCATTACCCATACGAATACCTGTATGGGAACCTTTGTTTCCAGCCCTGCCTTTAGAGGAAATAAGACAATCTGCCTGAACAGACGCCCTGCCCGGTCTCCCAGAGCTGTGGGGAGCTCGTGCAGGTGTGGGGTAGCGGGCGGGGACTTGCACAGAGCCTCACAGCTGCAGACAAGCCTGTCTTGGGGTCTCAGCTGAGGATGCTTCCCAGTCTAGTTAGAGACGGGTGAAGTCTGGAGGGGGAGTTGCCAGGCTCTTTGGGGACATCAAGGGCCCTGCTCATTTTGTCACCCAAGTCCCCTGATTCTGGTGGGCTTCCCTTAGAGCATACCCACTGTGCCTATCACTCAGAACAGATGGTTTACTGGTGAACTTAATTACATCATTAGCAACTGGGCTACAAAAATGAGTGATTTGAGAGGGGCTGGGCAGCT
This sequence comes from Pseudorca crassidens, assembly GCF_039906515.1. Lineage (NCBI taxonomy): Eukaryota > Metazoa > Chordata > Mammalia > Artiodactyla > Delphinidae > Pseudorca > Pseudorca crassidens. Next base: position 75,303,087 of record NC_090300.1, on the reverse strand, counting down.
GGGAGTCTCCTGGCCGCATGGCTGGGCAGCTGTCCCTGGGGCTGGCTGAGTATGCCTTTGCAGTGGGCTCCTTCCCATCCCCCATCCCAGGCTGCCCCTGTCATGCCGATAGGCTGAGCTGCCCTCTCTGATCCCGAGGCTTTCCCACCAGCTATGCCCAGAACAGATGGAAATGAATCTCTTGTGTGTCTCCAGCTGATGCGGATTTCACAGCGGGCGGAAGAAAGTGAGGGGGAGTAGATAAGCCACCCCTTCCCACGGCCACTTGGGAGGCCACACTGGTCGTTCAGCTGTCCACCCTCACTTCTTGTGAAAGGGGTGGGGCTTGTCATTGGGGGGGATTCATTTCAGTGGAGGTGAGTCTAGAAGCTAGGAATACAAAATACCCCTGTTCCTTATGGTTTTAAACCTGAGCTCCAAGGAGCCATGGGGGCTGGGGACCCCTTACCATCACTGCTTCAGCCAGAGCAGAGTTTCTTTCCAGCTTCGTCGGATAGCACAGCTGCATAAAAGGCTAGACTAGTCCCCAGTCTCCAAAGCTTCCCTCTCCCTCCCCCCATTTCCTGTCTTGTAGCCTCTGCTTTCTGCTGTCATCCCAACATTCCTTCTGCACAAACCCATCCACCTCATCTTCCAGACCTGGCTCAGATGCCATTTTCCAGAAGCAGCTATCCTCTTCTGTCTCCCCTCCCCCCAGTTTTAGCAGTAATTCAGCCCTCTTTCCTCTGAAGTCTCCAAGGGCTCCATCTGCATAGCTCAAATTACACCAATCACTTTCTGCCTGGGACATAATTACTTCTGTACTTGGTTCATTTCTCCCACCGGACTGGGTTCTCTTCAGAGCAGGGAATGGCTCTGTCTTGGCTCCATAGTCTCCACGGGAGATGCTGGGTAAAATGTCTTTTGTACTTTGGTTGGTTTTGTTTTTCTTTTTAATGAGTGCACGTGAAAAACGCATATCAAAAAGTGCTTTTCCCAAAGACCCTGTCTTCGTCTGATCTGGCTGCTCTAACAAAATACCATAGACCCGGTTGGCTTAAATGATAAATGTTTATTTCTCACAGCTCTGAAGGCTGAGAAGTCCAAGGTCAAAATGCTAGCTGATTCGTGTCTGGTGAGAACCGTCTTCCTGGTTTACAGGCTGCTGCGTTCTTGCTGTATCTTCGCATGGTGGAGAGAGAGAGGGCTCTGGTCTCTTCCTCGAATAAGGACACAAATCCTTTCATGGGTGCCCTATTCTCATGACCTCATCTAAACCTAATCACCTCCAAAGGCCCCACTTCCAAATACCATCATATTGGAGATTACAGCATCAACATATGAGCGCTGGGGGACACAAACAGTTCGTCCGTAGCCTGTCTTGCAATAACAACCGCTGAATTCAATATTGGGAATTCTGTTCAAAACGATCCTCTTTTGAGTACCTGCTGTGACAGGCACTGGGCTGTGAGTTGGAGGGAGGTATTCAATGTTGGGTGAGACCCAATCGCTGCTCTCTGGGAGCTCACAGTCCGGTGGAGTTGCCGCTGCACAGTCCGACAGCTACACATTGTCATCAGTGCTAGGACGGCTGGGGCAGGGAGGTGGAGATGGGGCTCAGTGCGTGCATGCCAGGGGCCACGGGAGGGAGAAGAGGCATCCTGGTGGGGGCATGCTACTGATGGCTGTCTCTGGGTGGGCTCTATCACCAACTCTGGCCAGGCCCTAATGGACTTTGAAAATACAGTCCCCGGTACACGCCAAGTGAGAGTTAAGAAGCTTCTTCCTTACTCACGTTTTTCAAGGCTTTACCAGTCCCCACATAATTGATGTTTTGTAATACTTTTGGATGATGGAGATGGATATAGAGTTGTGCTGTCCAACATGATAGCTACCAGACACAGATGGCTATTTCAATGGCTTAATTAAATGCAATTAAATGTAAAACAGTTTTTCAGTTGCATTCTCCACATTTCAAGTGCCCTGTAGCCACATGTGGCTAGCACAGAATGGAACTGTTCTGTCATCAGCGCTATTGGATGTTTTATTGAATAGCCCTGGTACAGAAGGTTGCTTTTCAGCCACTAGCTCTTAGTGTTTTATTTTTTTAACAGGAGAAAATCAAATTTAATTTTGTTTGTAAGGGGCCTGGGGGCATAAGAAAAGTGAGACCCAAGGACAAGTGAGGCAGTTGAGGCTTGAATGCCATCCGAGAGAAGGAAGAGGGGGTAGCGCTTTGGGACTTCAAATTGTTAATGTTTTTAAATTTTTTTAATTTTTGGGGGGGTACGCGGGCCTCTCACCGTTGTGGCCTCTCCTGTTGAGGAGCACAGGCTCCGGACACGCAGGCTCGGTGGCCATGGCTCACGGGCGCAGCCGCTCCGCGGCATGTGGGATCTTCCTGGACCAGGGCACGAACCCGTGTTCCCTGCATCGGCAGGTGGACTCTCAACCACTGCGCCACCAGGGAAGCCCGTTAATGTTTTATTTTTAAAGGTTAGCTACTTTTTGTCTTCTCCTTCTACCTTTCTTCTTAAATGACCTCTGTCTTTGGTCTCTTCCCATAATTTTTTGAGGACTTAAGTTGCTAGTACTGATATTGACCCTGTAGGTCTAGTCTCACGTCCACTGTTATTCATCCCACTGGAGCAAAGAGCTTTGCTGTTCTGTGCTTAGTTTTCCACGGGCTGCTAATTCCGTCTCTCTTGATCCTCAGTCTACGGTAAGAACCAATGGAAAGGGCTTTAAGCCAGCCAGAAGAAAAAGTAGCCAAGAGGCCAAAGTAATAAGGATCTTTTGGTACCTGGGGACAAGTTGCCCTTCCTCAGGATGGATCTCACTGACCTGGGACCTACCCTCACAGCGGGCAGAGGGATTTGCAAAGGGAGCCAGGTTGTCTGGGAGGCAGCTTTCCGTAAGTTCATCTAGAATGCCTTAAAACACAGCACTTATCCAGAAGGTAGAGAGAACACCAAGACAAGCTTCCTCTGAGCTATAAATGTACAATTATGATAATATGTAATTTAAATCGTACTGTTCCTTCAGACAAGTAAATTCCCGTTCATAGTTACTATGATGTTTATACTTTTGATATCCCAAGAGTGAAAGGGGGCATCATTGGTGGGACAGCCAATGCAACCTCCAGAGTGTTTTGCAGGCTGCTCGGAGCCCATGCATAGGTAACATATCTACGGCAGCATGCAGAGATTGTCACTCATTTCGGGGTATCAGTGACAACATCTCCAGGGTAGTCACTACATACAGAAGCCCTTATGCCAAGGGACAGAGTTGGCCAACCAAAGAGGAAGACCTCAGTGGGTGATGTCATATACTCATTCCTTCTCTTGAACTTTACTGGTTTGTGTACCCTGTAATTGTGTCAGTAGTGGGCAGAGAGAGAGAGATGATAGAACCAGAGTCTTGTGCTCCAGGCATAAAACCAGTTACCTAGAACTTTGTAAAGTGACTCATTCTGCTGAAATAAAAACCTGTTTTATGTGGCTGTGATACGGGTACCAACAAGCTTCCTTCTTCCCTTCCCACTGTGCTTTAAATTCAGATATTGGGTTAATAAGCACCCACCAAACACCTGCGCGCTGGGTCCTGGGCTTAGAGCTGGGATGGATGCGGAGCTCATCAGCGGGGGTGGTGAGTCAGGGAGCTCACGGCCCACGATGGAGGGGCCGCTGGGGTCAGTATACAAAGCAGGCTGTGCTCAGCCCTCTAAGCAGGGCCCCACAGACGAGAGCCACTGGGCCAGGACACAGACTCACTGAAGAGCCCGCAGAGATGGCAAAGTGCTTTAGAGCTTCGCTCTCCAGTGGGTTGGTACGATTTTCTCCCAGTGTCCTTACTAGGGGCTCCCTGTGGCTTTGAGTGGCCTCAGCAGCTGGTGTTTGACAGGCAGGGGTGGGGAGGCCCACTCCCACTCTCCTAGTATCCCGAGATGCTCTATTCCTTTGGCGGGGTCAGGAGATAGAAACCATTTCTAATGGCCTCAGTGAATGTCAGCCCTGGAGAAGGTTCCAAAGAGGGTTTAGTCCAATTCCCCTCATTTGGAGAAGCTGAGACCCAAAGAAGGGAAGGAGCTCCCTTTGGGGCCCTGTGAAGTAAAGCAGTGACTCGACCCATCTTGGAGCCCTCAGGGTTTGCATTATTGCTCTGAAGGTATCTGAAGAAGAACGTGAAGCGAGAGGAGTGCCCTGCTGCCCACAACACACAGAGATATCTGTGAAGGGAAAGAAGGAAAAGACCAACAGTGAACAAGCCGTACATTCTTGCCTGAGCCATTTTCCCACGTCAGGACAGACTGTGCTGAAAAAATGTAGGTTTCTCCTTTCATGTTGCCTTTCCCTGCACTCTGGACAGAATGCCTTTCTTTTCCTCCTTTTCTTTGGCTGGATCCTGACCAAGCCTGCAGAAAAAGAATCTTTTAAGAACATATATATCTATCTATCGATATACATTCAGGCCCTGACAGTGACACGAAATTGTAGTGCCTCTTAATTAGCCAGGAAGTGACAAGGTCAAGAGGTGTCTGAAAGCTGCCTTGTGGTTCTAGCATTGATTTCTAACCATTGTCACCACTTCACAAGCTAAAGTGGGGGCCACAGAGCCTGCGTTTCTCCACTGTTTGGATTTCTTCCTTTCTCCCTCCCTCCCTCCCTCCTTTTTTTTAAATTTGAAAAGAAACTTCTGGCATTTGGGGTATTGATTGGAAATTTATAAAAGCAGGATGTGTTTCAGGTTGGCTGACCAGTCATAATTGCTGCTTGGGCGCTAGGGGAGGAGGTCAAGTTCTTGTAAAGACACCCTCCCCCCACTCCATGACCCCGCTCTCTGGCTACTCTCTCCCACTTTCTTCCTATTACTTTTGGACTTTCCGGGAGAAAATGACTAAAAAGATTTCTCATGCCCTTGAGTAGTCACTGGCTCTATTTATAATGCATACATAAGTTGTGTCCTTAGTTCTTGACACAGAGTTTTGAGGCAGGTGTGTGTGGGGTTTTTTTTAATAAACTTATTTATTTATTTATTTTTGGTTGCGTTGGGTCTTCGTTGCTGCACGCGGGCTTTCTCTAGTTGCGGCGAGCGGGGGCTACTCTGTTGCGGTGCGCGGGCTTCAGTAGTTGTGGCACATGGGCTCAGTAGCTGTGGCTCGCGGGGTCTAGAGCGCAGGCTCTGTAGTTGTGGCTCACGGACTTAGTTGCTCCATGGCATGTGGGATCTTTCCGGACCAGGGTTCGAACCCATGTCCCCTGCATTGGCAGGCAGATTCTTAACCACTGCACCACCAGGGAAGCCCCAGATGTGGTATTTTTTTTAAAGGAGAGGAGCCAACCTTTGAACCATGGTCATTGAGAAATTATATTAGAATAGAAAAACAGAACTAAAGGTGTTCCTGGAAACATCAGCCTAAAGTTGTAGAAATTCCTGTGAAGTGTCGTTGAGTTACATTTTGAGACAGGGAAGCCACAGCCTTCTTTAGAGAAATGAGTGCACAGAGACTTACCTGACTATTTTGTTCTTCAGTAAAAACTATGGAATGTGATTACCTGCCAGAGTAGAGAATGGGTTAATTCTTAGTCTGATGATAGAGTTCTTCAAAATTTTACCAAGTCCTAGCGGATGTTAGAAATTCCATGGAGAAGAAGAGTCAGAGCCTGTGACGTGCAAGTCACCAATCTTCATCTTCCATGCCAGAGAGGACGTGTCTGTGCAAATACAACTCTGAAACTTCTAGAGCTCTCAGGAAGGAGTCAGAGGCACAGTATTTTCCTCTTTTTATTTATTTATTTATGGCTGTGTTGGGTCTTCGTTTCTGTGCGAGGGCTATCTCTAGTTGTGGCAAGCGGGGGCCACTCTTCTTCACGGTGCGCGGGTCTCTCACTATCGCGGCCTCTCTTGTTGCGGAGCACAGGCTCCAGACGGGCAGGCTCAGTAATTGTGGCTCACGGGCCCAGTTGCTCCGCGGCATGTGGGATCGTCTCAGACCAGGGCTCGAACCCGTGTCCCCTGCATCGGCAGGCAGATTCTCAACCAGTGCGCCACCAGGGAAGCCCAGTATTTTCCTCTTGATTGTACAAATGACACCTTGGAAAGTTAGGGCCTTAAATCTAATGGTGTTAAGCATGGAAAGATTCTATAATAAGAGAAACTTTACCTCTCTTTAGAGAAATCTTGCGTTTTCTTCCCAAACCTTCCTGCTCTTCATCAAGGATTGAAACATACCTAAAGGGACTTCCCTGGTGGCACAGTGGTTAAAGAATCCGCCTGCCTATCCCGGGGACACGGGTTCGAGCCCTGGTCCGGGAAGATCCCACACGCCGCGGAGCAACCAAGCCTGTGCACCACAACTACTGAGCCCACGTGCTGCAACTACTGAAGCCCGGGCACCTAGAGCCCGTGCTATGCAACAAGGGAAGCCACCACAATGAGAAGCCCGTGCACCACAATGAAGAATAGCCCCTGCTCGCCACAACTAGAGAAAGCCCGTGCACAGCAATGAAGACCCAATGCAGCCAAAAAAAAAAAGAAACATACCTAAAACATTTCAAGGGATAAAGGACAGAGTGAGGAGTTGGGGGTTTGGTGTCAAGGCAGAGTTTTAATCTCACTCTACCCCAGATCTTGAGAGAGCCACTCTCCCTCTCTAGACCTTGGTTTCCTCATCTGAAAAAATGAGACGTTGGCCTCGTTGACCTCCCATTCAGAACAGAAACAAGAAATACATTGACATCTACTTCTGAATGCTAGTAAAATCTCATCGGGCTTCAGGTTAGGGACAAATTAAAATATATCTGGCCTTTTGTCATCTGTAAATATTGACTGCACAGGACTTAAAATCCAGCCGGAATTAAATGTTCCCAATGCCTCTCCCCGAGATCAGAAATAGATTGTGGCTAGACAGACAAGACATAGAAGCTGTTGAATAAACGTGAAACAAGTAAATACATGAGCATGATGCAGACACCCAGGTGTGAGGATGTCTCATAACTCTAAGAGGTGTTGCTATCTCTCCACTCAACAATTCATATACCTTCCATCCATGCCCCCATCCGTGCATCCCCCACCCATCCCCCCATCAGTTCACCAATATGCCATCTTGTTCCTCCATACGCTGCATGACAGGTGGGTGTCATAACAGGGAGGTTTAGAAATGTGCAGGGCTGGGGGGCTCAGTTGAAGGGGGGGATCCTTTCTAGCTGGAGTCTGTAGAGAAGCCTTCAGGGAGGAGCTGGCATTTGAGCTGAGGTTTGAAGGATGGGTAGCGTGTGAAGAAGAAGGGATGATGTGGGGAAGACAGAATGAGCAAGGACACAGAGATAGGAGAGTACTGTATTTGTGGGGCACGTTGAATAGTCAAGAAAGAAGGTCAAATAAGAAGACTGAAGAAACATTAACTCTGGGGATCAAAGCGACTAAGGAGAGTAGCCAGCAGTGTTTTGGAGGACCTTGGAACAAGCTATTTTTACAGTAGAGAGAGCGCTGATGAAAGGGAAGTGGAGGAGGTGGGGGCTGGGGGGGGGGTGCTGGGGAGCCAGGAGACAATGGCTAGCACATTGTGTTATGGGAAAGGGTGTGCAAATAAAATATGAAAAAGCAAGAGGAAACCCTGAATACCGTATGAAATTTTACAAGTGCCTTACATTCAGTCTCCAAGAGTTCTCCAAGTAACTCTTTAGAAAACTTTGAAAAGTCAAAGAGACTGTGTTGGTAAGAGACTCATTAAGGAGTGAGAGGTAGGAGGGTGTGAAAGGAATTTCACTGTTTTTTTGTGTGTGTGAGACAAGAGCCTTTCCACCTTCTTGCACCTGGCCCTCTTATGCTATTTTTTCTGGAATTGCAGACATGGACGCTTGGGTGGGTGGAGTCCACTGCTGTGCCCTGAGCCAGATGGTTTTCCAGCCTGGGAAGCACCGTCTGGACTGACAGCACGAAGAGGGGCTGGAATCCTGTCTTTGCTCCTCACGAGTGCGTGACACAGGAGAGCTGCACAAACTCTTTAAAATGGTGTCATTAAAATGTTTCCAGTAAGGATCAGTTTCAATGACATATGAAAAAAGAAACTAGCCCCAAACCTTAAGTCCTCCGAACATGCTGGCTCATTCATAGGTCATCTCATTTTATCCCTGAGGTAGCCCACTGAGGTAGGAATTCTTTCCCTTCTTGCAAATAGGATCCTTGAGGCCAGAGAGTTTGAATAACGTTCCCATGATCACACACAGAACTAGGCTCCAAGCTCAACACACTGGAGAACCAGTTAGTCATTTAATGATTTTTGTGCTTCAGTTACTGTAGAACTCTTGGCATTAGGGATTCCTGATGGCTTTGGGCTATTCAATAATTAGCATATATCTCTGTAATAGCAATATATTATAATTATATTAAGTAGAAGAGGAATGGAAAGTTGTGGATGAAGGGAGCATTGGAGGAAAATATGAGAGAGTGGAGAAAACTGGGAGGCAAAGTAACTTTGCAAGTTCCTTAAATGAATTCTTCAAAAACAAAGAAGCGGGGGAAAGATGAGCCAGGCTGCGGGGATGAGTAAAGCCAGGCAGCTTCATTCCTCCCCCCGCTACCCTGGCTGCCCAGACCACGCTCCGGCCTCTGGCGGGGGCACCTAGTAACCACAGTGCACAGCAAAGCAAATACTGCCTTGTTGATTTTGCTAAAAGAAAATAAGAGAAACAGAGTTTACTCCCCGAGGCCCCTGTGCTGAGCCAGCTGTTTTGTAGCCCCCCATGCTGGGCTGTGGTCCTCCGCTTCCAAGGTATCTTGAGTGTTCAAGTGAAGGGAAATCCAGGCTTTTTAGCTTCAGCGCCTTTTTCTTTTCTTACAAACAGTGAAATGCTCACATCTGAAGTCTTCTGTTTTGACCAATACATAGCAAGGCCTAGAACATTCCTATCACCCTGGAAAGTTGGCTTGGGGTTCTTCTCAGTCAGTCCCTGCTTCCCCCCAGCAACCGCGATCTGATTTCTATCACCATTGGTTAGTTTTGACTCTTCTAGAATTTCATAGAAATGCAGTCGTACTGGGTGCTCTGCTTATGTTTTTTTCTTTCACACCGCATATTTTTGAGATTCACCCGTGTTGTTGCCTCTCTCGGTAGCTCATTCATTCTTACCAATAAGTAGTATTCCATTGTATGGACACAGTGCACCTTAGTTATCTAGTCTCTTGTGACCGGCATCTGGGTTGTTTCCAGTTTTGGCCTATAATGAAAAAGGCTGCTACAAACATTCTTTCGAGACTGTAGATGTATGTTTCCATTTCTCTTAGGTGAATACGTTTCAGTGGAATTGCTGGGTCAGGGTGTAGTTACAATGGTGTGCTGGGGTGGGTTGGTACTGGCTGGCGAGAGGCAGTTATGCTCAGCTCTTCCCCATTCAGCTCTCAGTGATGTCACTGACAGCTTGAAACCAGCCATGGCGAGGGAATTGATACCAGGGAGATCAGCAAATACTATCAAGCAGGCTTGTTTTTCTTCTGGGGAGCCTGTTGTTAAACATTTACCAGTATACCACTGGGTAGATGTGTGTTTAACTTTTTAAGAAACTGTTAGTTTTTCAAAGTGGCTGTACCATTTAACATTCCTACCAGTGATGTATGAGAATTCCAATGGCTTCATGTCCTCTCCAACATCTGGTGCTGTCAGTTTTTAATTTCAGCCATTCTGGTAGGTATGTGGTGGTACCTCATTGTGGTTTTAATTTGCTCTTTTCTGGTGACTGATGATACTGAGGACTTCCCCATGTGCCTATTGTGGTCCTTTGTATATCTTCTTTGGTAAAGTGTCTGTTTAGTCTTTGGCCATTTAAAAACATTGGATTGTTTGTCTTTTTTATTATTGAGTGGCAAGAATTCTTCTTATATTCTCCATAGAAGCTCTCTGTCAGATATATGTTTTGTGAATCTTTTCTCCTTGTTTATGGTTTACCTGTTTATTTTCTCCATGGTATATATCTTTGGTGAGCTGATATTTTGAATTTTGATAACATACAATTTATCCATTTTTAATGTATGGTTCATATTTTCTGTATCAGCTCTAAGATATTCTGTCATGCTCTCTCTGCCTTGGAGTGGCCTTCCCCATTGCCTATCTGGAGAGCCATTCATTCTTCAAGGCTCAACATAAAGGTCATCCTTTAGGGAACCCTTTCTGGACTTCAGCTAGTGGTATCCTCACCCTTGGATCCCCACCTGTCTGATCATGCTATGATGTAACTGTCTCTTTATGGGTCTCTCCAACTTACCTGACTGGGAGCCCCAAGTCGGGTCTGGAGGGTTTCTAGATTTTATTTTCCATTGCATCTCCTCTTCCTCCTAGTCTCTTTTCTCATCTCCATCAGCAGTACCCTGCTAAGTGTCTGGCCTACAGTAGGTTCACAGTGAACGCTGGTTGAGTGAATTCACTGGAACCAACCCAGGACCTCATACATCTCCACGGTTGACCTCTTTGTTCCTTGATTACATTGTAAGGTTTGAGACTATATTGCTTATAGATCAGAGGATGGGGTAGTTTATTTCACGGAGCAAAAGTGAGTTTGAAAAATTTTACCAGGTTCTACCAAAGTCAGAGTTATTGAGAATCCTCAGTGAGGATCCAGTGTGATTCTGCTCAGAGAATGTTAAAGTCAGGCAGCTCTGCGTGCGTGTGTGTATGACAGGGAGGGAGAGGGAGAGGGTGTGTGCGGGATGGAATCTGAACTGCATCTAAACTTTGAGCCCGAGCTGACAAAAGCACTGGGCTGGTGGTTAGACAAACCTGGGGTCAAGCACATTTAGAGCTATGTGACATTAGGCAAGCGCTTTCATGCTTTTCGTCTCAATTTCTTAGGTATAAACCAGGGACGGTCATACTACCCATTGTCGTTGGAATTAAAGGCAATGTACACAAGACAGATCTGCAAATAGTAAATTTTCCAGGATACCTGAACCTAGGGTCTGGGCAGCTCTTGTGGGGGGATGCTTGGTGGTTTCCTTGCTCTGCGAGGTTTTCCATGGCTGAAGGCTCCATGACTTACAGTGTCAGTGTGGTATCTGCCTGGGGAAGTTCGATACAGTTCTGGAGGTAGCAGAGTTGGAGGAGTCCCTGGGAGTCCACACAGAAGCCCAAGTGAGGGAGAATACTAGGAGTGCTTGGCACGCCATACACACAGATGTCTGCCCCTGAATCAGAGGGCCCCCTTTTTGAGGAATTTTCTAATTGTCTGTTCTTGCAGCACTCAGATTGTGCCAGAGTGGGCTGTGATCAAGGCTTCCCTCGCCCAACAGTAAATAGGGAATTGTGGGAGTGGGTCTTGCGTAGAGATTGGCAGACCTCCTCATTACAGACTCAGATGTGGGGGATGGAGGGTGTCCCCCGCCTCGCCAACTTTCCACCTGAATCCGGAGGCAAGAGCGGCCCTACCCCTAGCAAGTCACATTCCCTGAGGCCAGTTTTCCCGTGGCAAACTAGTGGGTGCCAATACCCCTCTCCTCCCATCCTTCAGGGTCTTTTCAAGAATGTACGGAGACAGTGGGGGTCAGGCCTTTGGAAATGGTTCATAACTACATAGGCACGTGGTGCGTGCCTGCCAGGAGCGGCTCCCTTTCTTTTGTTCCTTCGTTCACTCATTCATGTATTCATTCCACATCTATTCAGCATCTAGGTGAGCCACGCATTGGGATTAGAAACAGAAGGAGAACAAAACCAAAGCCCCCTGCAGTTGTGTCCAGCCATCCAAGGGTTAAGCGGGCGGCTCTGGAGGCGGGAGGGCGCGCGGCGGGTGCCAAAGTCGGAACCTGTTCGGCTGCAGCTCCGGCGCTGCCTTGACTCGCGGCCAGGCCTGGCGCAGCCGCCGGCTGTGGAATGTGTGAGCGCCATGTGTCACCGCCCCAGACTGTGGGAAAACGCTGCTCCGCTCACCTCCCAGCAGCTGCCCCGCGCCCGCCGGCCCGCCCAGCCGGTAAACTGGAACCGCCTGCCGCGCGGGCCCCGGGGGCACTTCCGAGAGCGCCTGCGGCACCCACGCTCCACCAGCCTCCGCGGCAGCCTGGCAGGGTCCTCTCCCTGCCCTTTGGATCCCGAACGATCTAACTGCTTTCCGTTTAGTTCGGTTGGCCCTGTTAGACCCAGCAGCCTTCTAAGCACAGGGGCCTGGGGATGAGGGCCAGGAGGGCTGTGGTTTGAGATACCACTGGTCCCCCTAAGCACCTTCCTGGTCCCCCGCTAGGGGCCCCGAGGTCATGCTCAGTGATCACAGCTCCGAGTCGGAGGCCCCGCTGTACCTGCTTCCCCCACATCAGAAACAGATTCCTCCAGGGCTAGACAGGGGATCTTCACCTCCCTGCAGGGTCACACCCCCAGTCTCCGGTGCACCCACGATGACAGCCCAGCGCCTGGTGTGAGTGGGCGCCACGCGGTGCTCAGAAATCCCCCAGGCCAAGGCCTTCTAAGTGCAGCCGTGCTGGGGGACTTATCCAAGGTCACCGTGCTGGGTGGCAGCAGAACCACTTCTAGAAGCCAAGTCCAGTGTCCCTTCTGCCACAACTCCAGCACTCCCCTCCTGGGCATCGCGCTCCTCTCAGCAACTTAGTGCCCTGATTTGCGTCCCTGCCTTAATTAGAGAAGTTGAGAGTAGGGCACAAGGGGATGGGGGTAAACCATGTGTGTTGAGGCTTTGCAGCTTTGCCCAAAGTCAGCCTTATGCTGCCAGAGGTCCTACTCCTGTCACTTCACCCTGTCTTCCTGGAGGGGTACCACCCACAAGCCTTGGGCCCTGGTTAGTGAAACCTCCACTGGATCCCAGTGCTCCACCAGCATCTTTCCGTTTTTGCACCCGGCTCCTGCTTGTCCTGCAATGTCTGGGCCTGAGGTCAGAGTGCAGCTCGGCCCTCTCCTGAAACCCTTGATTCCTGTCCCTTCTTACGGCCACCTACAGTTCACGATCTACATGCCCTCTCTTTCCTTCCACAATTTCTTAAGGACCGGGTCTACGTTGCCTTCCTTTCTGTATCCCCAGCAAGCAATAGTTTGGAAGTTCTGCGTAGTGGTATCTGCTGTTTGTTGGCTGGATGAACTAGAGCGTGAATGCTTTTCCAGTGCCATCTATCACTGGCTCACCATTTCACTTACCAGATGTGTGACCTGGGCAAGTTACTTAACTCACCTCTTTAAGTCTCAGTTTTCTCACCTGTAAAATGGAGATAAGTTCAACTGGTCTTGGGTCTGAAGTGACTTGTGTAGTGGCTGGCACACAGCAGGTGCTCAATTAAATATATATATATATACACATATATATATATGAAACTGCTAAAATATTCAGTACATGAACGCTTATCAGCGTATGCATAGAATATGCAAATACTAAATGACAAGTATTTTCAGTAACTGTTTCAATACGACACATCTATCTCTTTGTTAGCTAGCCTGGTGGTTGGGGAAACTCCTTGTTATATCAGTGTGGGTCATCTTTTGTGTGTTTTCCCCTTCCCCATGTCCTCCTGGGGGCTGTGGTGACAGAGCCAAGTCTGGATATAGAGAAGCAGACGTCTGGGTGTGGGTAAGTGTGTGCTTCTAAAGGTGCCCCACGGCCATACCAGACAGACTCCTGTCTTCTCAGGACCACTTTTCCTCCTCTATCAGGGCATGACTTTTAACCAGCTAAGCACGTCTGGAGCATCTGCTGTGTGCAATGCTCTGTGCTGGGCTTATGGATGATACAGATCCTCATGTTCATACCTGCAAAGAGCTTCCCTCTTTATTGGAGGAGCAACATGGGGACGCATGGGGGAAATTATTGAGTCAGCAAGAGAGCGTCACTAATTTAGTGCTATCATGTGAGGGGCTGGTGACAAGTGACACAGGTTTCTAAGAAAGGAGAGAGCAGTGATGACGGTGGGTGTATTCATCTACTTGGGCTGCCATAACAGAATACCATAGACTAGGGAGCTTAAACAAGAAACATTTATTTTCTCATAGTGCTGGAGGCTGAGAAGTCCAAGATCAAGGTGCTGGCCAATTTGGTTTTTTTTTTTTTTTTTTTTTTCCAGTACGTG